>NC_091681.1:39159967-39467089 GCF_030179915.1 Drosophila takahashii | reverse complement strand
ATTATTCAATTTACTTAATACAAAATCAATTCTTTAAATTGAAATGGGCTTTTGGGCGGGGGCGAAGTGATGGAAAAATCATGATACCATCATCATCGTCGCTTCATCATCATAACAATCAAAGAGCGCCATGTGGGTGAGTGTATTACACAATAAACATCATCATTAAATATAATTGCATGTAACAGTTACTCAGTTTCAGTTTGTATCGAAATTCTGCCGTCTAAGAGATGGGGAGTGGGCGTCCTGTGGTTTTTTCTGGGTGGTATTTCTCTGGTTGAACGAATGTGGAAAACCGCATTTGTTATGCAAACGCTCATTAAAATGTTTGCCGCGTTACGCATACGCATTGTTGGACGAAATGAAATCGCATACAGTTTACTTTTTCTCCCCGTTCAAATTCCATTCGATTTGTACGATTTTCATTTTCAGTTTTCCCTCTTTTGTCCCCTCCACTCCACAGCATGACCACTTTTCGTTTTAACTTTTCACAGTCCTAAAGAAGACATTTTCACCTGCTGTTCTGCACTTTCCACTTCAACTGCAGCAAGGCCAAGGAAGGTTGAGTTGTTGTGCACTGACACTCTGAATATTTCAGGAATTTCTTAATTGTTTAACTGGCAGCCGGAAAAAAACAAAACAATCCTTCCATGGCCACTTTTTCTGCAATCCTTGTGTCCATTTAATAATTCAAAATATAATCGTTTGTTTGCTTGCACTCAGGGAAAATATTGTTTATGTATTATTTTCGGCATACTAAATTTAAATATAATTTCGGGGAAATTGTTTTATTCTATTTTGCATTTGATCTTTTTTGCAAGTTGAGCTTATATATTTACAAGTGATATTATTGTACGCACTATACAGAATCTGTTTCAGTGTGCGCGTGCCTGTGCTTATATTTTATATTTGAAAAACAATTTTCCAGCAACGACAATGAAAATGTCGGCCAAGTTTGAACGGGGTGGTCCTGTTCTTGGTCCAGTTGACCGGGACAACTCAGCATGTGGCTCAAAGTGCCCGAAAAAAACTTGAAACGAAGCACTAGATGAAGCATAAGCAACACAGCGCGGAAAAAACCATAGAAGGCAAAAAGAAACACAGAGAAATAATAAAAGAAATTGGACAATAAAATACAACAATTTATGGCGTAGAGCAATCCTTTTTGGTGGCACTTCTTGGGGAAAAGGCGGAGGTGGCACCAAAAGTCGGGATAAGGCGGCAACATTGTTTGCGGTGGTGGTGGGTGGCAGGGTGGTTCAGTGGGTGGGTCAGCAAACCGTCATTGGAAACTAAACGAAAATGTTTAGTATGATTTTTTTATTTCACTTTGCTATTTTTCTTTCCGGCCCCACCCTCACTCACATCCTTCTTTTTTATATTTATTTATTATTGCTGAGGTTTTTTGCTTTCATATTTTTGGTACTTTCGGGGTTGGCAAGTCCAGATTTATTTTAAGAGGATTTCGAGTGGAACTAGTGCGCCAAGTATTTCGGGATGTCAAATCAAAATTAATGCCATAATAATTTAACAGGGTTGCCATTGTGTGTGGAAATTTAACTGAAAACAAAGTATTTGTAGAAAAGGGTAAGAGAATGAATAAAAAATATTTTCATAAACTATTGAGTGGAATAAAAAATCCATTTTAGCTTCAGTAAGTATCTGTATTTAACAGATTATTTTAAATATTTTTTTATGTAAGAGGACTTATCCCACTTCATCCACAGCCATAATACGTACTTGGCTTTCGTTTCGCTTCACTCTGGTTCGATTTATCCGCACTCGGTTTTTATTACTTTTATTAGTTTCCACTGGTAAGTGATGGCTGTTGGGGCTGCTGCCAGTGGTATGGCTGCTGCTGCTGCTGGTAACAAATGTTTAACAAAAGTTGTTGCCACCAGCTGCCAGCGAGATGATTTAAACGAGACGTGCGCTGCCAGCCCTCCGGCAATCGGGTCCTTTTAGTGCCAAGGACGAGTCCCGAAAACCGAAACTTTATTTCATTTAATTGAAATTTTATGTAAAACACACATTTCGTTTCGTTTGATGCATAGTTTTTTAACGCTCGCAGCGCACCCCCAACCCCCAATCACCCACCCCCAACTGCCTCGACCAGAAATGAAACAAATGTGAAATATTTGCAAGTTTTACGAGCATTGAGTTATGTGGTTTTGCGGCTAGCGGGATTCCAGCTGCTTGACCTTCGCCCCGAATAAAATAAAAAACCGAAAATGGAGATAAATTCCATGATTTCTCACTGTTTGAACTGTTTTGGCCACCAAAGCGCAAATAAATTACATTGGCAAGCACGGGAGTTTTATCTACCCCAGCTTAGGGCGTATAAAATGCGCTGATATAAACAAACTGGAACTGCAAATCCTTTTATTTTTACGTTCGAATTGACAAGCCAACCCCTGACAGAATTCAGACAGATAAATGGTTGGGGCAAGGACGAGGAATCCGAGTGCTGGCAGGATGTGTGTTTCGAGTGCTATCATCGCAATAAGAATATAACAAAAAACAATGGGAAGTGGAAGTGTGCTGGAAGTGTTGATGGTCGTTGAAGAGCTTCACTTACATCCACTGATTTCCTTAAGGGGAATGTGCGTTTTGCTTACCCAAAATATTCCAACAAGAATACATATTCCCTTGGTTAGTTTTATAATTTTTATGAATTTATTTATATTCCGTTTTGGTATTTTTCTGCCGGCCACTTACGACATCTTCCAATTTACACATATGAATTAATTTATTTATCCTTTGTTTGTTTTTGGTTATTTTCCAATTCACAACTTTCCATACAATTACAATTACTATTTGATCATTATTCATACAAATATTTACAGGGTGTTTAAACACTGTTCACGAAGTCAGCATTTTTCAAGTAATTTCCTATACGGTTACAGTTAAGTTTCTCACTTTATTTTAGGCTAATTTTAATCGATAAGTTGTAGTTGGTTTTCAATTTCCATCAGCAGTAAAAATGGTTGAATTTGTTTGTGATTTCGTTCTTGTCAGTTTTTGTATGTTGTTAAACATTAAATAATTATAGTTATATATAAGTAGTAATAATATAGATCTGTAATTTAATTTTAGTTTTGATCACATGTGTTATTCTTTGCCTTTTTGTTTTGTCCACCCCTCGCCCGGTTTATTCATTAAATATGTTTTGGATTTGGATCTATTTTTTCAACGTTTTCGCTTTTTATTTTCTAACAAAACATTTTAATTTAATTTATAAGTTGAGCTGCAAAAAGTTGGAGTTGGCCCTCTTTTTGTCTATGCAAATTTGATGACTAAATTAAAACAAAATATTTAAAGATACATATCTATACATGAGTGTGTGTGTGATATAGGTATGTGTAGGTATATGAGAGTTAAATGGTTCTTGAACAAACGCGCTTACAGGGTTTCCCATTTGCCTTCTATACAATTGCTATTTAATATTATTTCTCGCTTAATTGGTTTGCTTGTGAACTTATTTGCAATTTTGGCGGGTTGAATTTTGTATGGATCTATTAATTATACAATATGTTTACCGTTTCGCTGCTTTTTATTTTCATTTTCATTTGCAATTGCATCGCTTTACTTGAATATTGATTAAAAGATTGGTATTTAAGCCTTACAAATGATGCAAAAATGTGGTTATTTTCAATTCGTGCATTGAATTACATTCCTTTTTTCGGTTGTCCTCGATTTCGCATTAAACCTTGGCTAATTAAATGTTTAATGTTAATTAACTAATTAAATGGGAATTTCATTTAGGTTAATAACGAAATTAAAAACTCTTTAAACGCATAATGTATTATAATTCAATCGTTTTGCTGTGCGTGTGCCGGCTAATGAATTCAGATTAACGAACTGCATTCGCTATCTGATCCGCAAAGCCCAGCAAAAATCGCACATATGAATTCAACATTTACTTCATTAACTATTAGCTATATTCTTTGTAAACTTCAATAACTTTTTCATAGAAAAAATACACGATGAAAAATTAGATTTTCCCTCTGTACTAACATTGAGCTTGACTTTTGTGATTAGCCTCGGCTTTCCACTTCCTTGTCGCTTTATTAATTTCAGGCTAAATGTGCTTTACTTTCGCTATTATAGGCTTTACTTTCCCTAGCTTTTTGTGTGCTATGGTTTTTCCTGTTTCTCGTTCTTAATCTTCCGCTTGTCCTCCTTTCTTTTTCTCTCTTTTTTTGCCTGACTTAGAGCTAGAGCTAGAGATAAAAATAAACATGGCAATGATATTTACACAATGTTGGCCAGTTCGGGAATGTGGTGAAGAAGGGGGAAGAAGGGGTCTTTGGGGGGTTTTGTGGGTGGGTGGCGGTCTCCTCTTGCCACTTTGTATTTGTTTATGGGCAATGCCAGCTGTGCAAAAAGTTGTATGCACTGAGGAAAAACGTTTACAGAAGATTGGTACTCCAAAAAAATTATTTTAGTAATAAATATAAATGAATGAAAATTTTAGAGTTTTTTAAACTTAAAAAAATATTTTTAAAGACCGGATTGGACAACAACAAAATTTAAAAATATTTTCTTTAATATAATTTTGTGTTGGTAAGACCCTAAAAATAGTTTAATTATAATAACATTTAATAATATTTTTTCTCAGTGCTGCAACAGCAGTTGCCCAGCTGCTCGACGCTGAGCGATTGCAAAATGTCGGCGTTTTTTCCTCCGAATGTGTGCGTGTGGGCATGTGTTTGTGCAGCATCATGCCACACACACAAACGCACTCACAGGCACACAAACAATAACAAAAACAACAACAACAACAGTAGCAGGGAGGAGGAAAACTTTGTCAATTAACCTAAAACAAGTTTCACTTTACAACACGTACGCTTGACATAATTTTTTGCCATTTTCGCCACGGGGCTGCGATGAATGAAACGCTATGCTGATGGGGTGAAGGTGAACTTTACAAATGGAGAAATTATCACGTTCTTGGTCCTTGATAACGACAATAGGATCGGCCCATAATGTCTTCGGCTGGAATTGACTGATCAATGGGTGCCACTCGCAGGAGTTCCATCTGATCGCGCACCTGTAAGTGGATTGCAAGTATATTTTGATTTGATTAAAATACCATTAGCCATTAAATAATTATTTATGCATGCGTGGGTGAGTCAGTGGGTGAGTGGGTGTGTGTGGGAGTGACGACAGCTGCATTTGATTGATGAAAATTGATTGCATCGCGCCATTGCCAAGCTGGCACAACTTACAAAAGTTATTTAGCGTAATTGCCAAAGTTTTGTTTGAATTTTCAAATGCAGAAATCATTTCTTCGGAACTTCTCGTGTACTCTTCATATGGCATTAATATTGTTCGCAAGTTTTAGCGCGGCGCTTAGGCAACAAAATTGGACTTGGATATTAGTTGGGGTAAATACTCGCGGGGAAATTACCAAATGGATTTTACAGAATTTATTACGCGCTCTGTTGGGACTTTAAATCTGATTTATATTGATGTTTGAAAATTTAATTGTTGGGTTTTTGTTTATAAAATTCCTTACGACTTTAATCTAAAGGAGAGATGAGCAATATGAGCTTTTTTTAAACGCAATACATTTTTCTTCACTACAAAAATTAAGGAAATACTATTTTTTAATCAGGTTTCATATGTTTTTCAGCCAACCACTTAATGTCACAAACACATTTAGTCTTTTTGAAATATGTGACGACTTTAAAAACTTCCTGCAATTGACTCTCTTTAAGTGCTTGGGGAAATGCCGTCACCCGACACGAGAAACAGGAATACAAAGAGTCAAATGTTCATAGAGAAACCCCTTCCGCATGTCTAACTCACACTAGCACACATGGCATACGCACACAAGCGCCCTGAATCCTTAAAGAGAGGCCGAAATCTGAATGCCAAACAGGCAGCTCTTATTCCTGGCAAAAGTTGAAGCACATTTAATGCCACAAACACATAAAAAAGCGGCCAGAAAAGAGAGGAGGGTGGAAAAACGAAATAAAATGAGAGAAAATGTTTTGTTTTCAACACCAAACACCTTTTGAAGGGGGAGGTTCAGGGGGTTCGGAGGGCTTCGGTGAGGCCTAGGTCGGCTGGTCCCAATTCCTGGGTTTTGTTTGCCATACAACAATCGAATTTACGACTTTTTTATGAGGCTTTATGTGCGCCCTGCCACACAAACAACAATAAAACGTCAGCTTTGGCTCAGTCATTGCACTTTGTGTGCATGACCCACTCACACAATCACACAAACACACAAACAGTCCAAAACACAACAACTATGGAAACTTTGAGCCATTTGCCTTTTGGCTAGACTCTTCCGGCCTTTGAGCTGGATTTCCCCCACTCGTACCCCTCCATTCAGTGAAAATGAAAAGCCCAGTTTCACAGTTACAGTTTGAGTGAAGAGCTCAAAGCGGAAAATGAATTCCCACACCACCACAACGCAACGCATTTCCCAGCTAAAAGAACCCAAAGCCAAATCAATTGTAAGAAGGTCAGCGCCAACACTTTCACAATTTTCAGCACGCACACAAAAATAGCACACGAAAAGTTGAGATTATTTGGCTGAGATGATTTAAAGATAATTTAGATGGGGCTTACAATATTTGAAAGAAAATGTTAAAAAAATATAGCAATGAATCTAAAACAATACATTTTTTATATATTAAAAAAAAATGTATATACGTTTTTAGGAAAAAGATGAAATAATCCAGAATTGTATAATCTTTTTCAATCTTTATTTTTTCAGATATATTTAAGATATATTTTTTTTCAGTGCTTCCAGTAATAATAATTATCTTATAAATCAGAGAATTTTCCCTCCTTATTTACAACAAGATCAGATTGACCCCCATTTCAAATCACTTTATTTTGCAGTGCACACAAGGCCTGCAAAAGATATTTAAATGAATTTGTCTCGCACAAATTGCTGCCATTTGCCGGGGACATTTGCCCATCCCGAAGCCTCCGTCGCCGCCACTTGGGCGATGTGTCGTGCCAAATGCCGTTCTTCGCTCTCGCATTAGATATAAAAGGCTAAAATAAAAGATACATTTACACAAACACACTGAACACACAAGGGGAAAAAGGGACCCGGGGAAGGGGTCTCTCTGAAATCCTTGGCTTTTCTTTGCCCCCGACGAAGCTGCCTTTGTGTAGATAAAAACTGGCGTCGAGAAAATTATCATGTTCATGGGCTATGGCTATGGCTCTCGGATCCACAGATCCACTGGCCACCGCCTCCCACGCCCACAAATTTGCGGCCATCCCTGTTGTCCCTAATGTCCTTGGAAATGTGTTCCCAGAAACGGTTACTTTTGCTAAATCTGATCGGAGCTGGCTAGTTTTCCTCTGCTGCCTTAGAGATTTGCTCTAAGTTTTGAAATGTTTTAAAATTTATGGGGTCATAAACTTACTGTGACATATAAAATCATTTTAAAGTGATGACAATCTTTAAAGAGCGGTTTAAGGTTTGCAAGCAGAATGCATTAAACAACAAAAGTCTGAAAGTCTCGGGAAATTTGTTAAAAAATTTAAGGGTAACTTTAAAAATATTATAAAAATTTATTATTTAAAAAAATATATAATTTTCTTAAATTACAATTAAAGCTTACAGAAATATCTTTCACACAATTTTAAGCAAAAATCCGTAAAAATTTGGTTGAAAATTTCATCTTGTAGCTCTCTAGAATACGAAAACAAAAATAAACCAATTTGCCAGCCATTTCGTAAATCTCTAGAAATCCCCTCGAAAGAGATTACAAGAACGCGCCGCTTTGAATTTTGAGCGAGTGCGTGTCCAGCCTAAAAGGGTATTATATATGTGCTGGTCCCGGGCATATATATGGTATACATGTTCTTTGGAGCGTTTGTGCGAGAGATGGCAATCATTAAAATGGCCTTTTGCCTAATTTCTATGACTTGCTTAATTATCACAGCCATGACCGACCGAGTCCTCCCCTGGGTACAGAAACACACACACTCACCCAACCCAAAACAGCATTAAGCTTCTAATAATTGAACATTTGACCCGCTTTTCGTTATTATTTAATTGCATTACGAGCCGAGCTCTTGGCGACGTCCATAAGTAGGCTATAACGTATTTTATTTCGCCGCTCGTCGGAATTGAAATGGGTGGATGGGGATTGGGATCGGGGACTTCGAGTTCGGTTCAATGAACTGGAGACTCTGTGGGCCGAATGCAAAACAAAAGCAAATGTCATTCGGATAAGTATATGTATATGGCCTGGCTTAATTTCCAATGCTCTCGGCTTTTTGGGCAAAGATAAAAGGCGTTGGGTAACATTTTTAATTACTTTTTACCGCAAACAGCTGAAAAAAAGACGGAGGGGGAAAGCGAAAAAAATACAGAAACAAACAGAAACGTATTAAAATACAATTCTTAATGAGCATTATGGCCATGTAATAAACAGCAGTAACAAAAAAGGAAAAGAGTATATATTGTATATATGGTTGGCTGTGCTGAGTGCAAAGCGCAATAAAAGCCCTGCGATTTTAATCAGTCGCAAGGACTGCAAAGTAGGCAATACTTTTGTGGCCTTATTTTTATGTTGTTACCATTATTACGCGGATGGGAATGGCATAAGAGCGGCCTGTAATAACGGACATTAAGTATTTCTATGTATTATATAGACGCCCTCAACTAAAACTAATTACAATGTAGAGACTGCGGAGATGGCGCGAGAATATGATTAAAGTTTGCCGGGTCGTCGTCTCTCAGTCAGCGAGAGACAAGGGCTAAATTAAAAAATGCTGCGGCATCTCTTTCTTAACTTGGTCAAAAGGGGTGGTAGAGGGTTGTAGGGGTTGGTAGGGGAGGAGGTTTCCAAATGGGCGCAACTTGAAGGAGGTTTTTATAATCAGCTAGAGCAATAAAATCTACGAGCACGGCCAGTGTTCAGGGGGCGTATGATTTATTTTTGATATTAAATCTTTAAATTGGTTCTGCCGAAAGGAGCAACTGGGCTGTTTCCAAGATGAAAGGGGCAATTATTCAACTATTTTGATTTAGAGAGCACCGAATAATCTTCATATAAATGGGACTATCTACAGAAACTTATTAAGATAGCTATCTACGAAATGGAAAAATCACTTTTTTCGCTGCTACCTTTTATTTAAAAACGGTTAAACATTTTTAAGCGTTATACTGGAGATTTCTGACCATTTAATTACCATTCCACTTTGCCTATCAGTTAATTTGAAGTACATTTTTTATTTCCCCATTCGAAAGCAGTAAACACACATCCTTTGATGAGCAGTTTGGAGTGCTGTCTGCGTCGTTTAGCCGTACATCTATCTGCCCATTCATGCATCCAACTATCCAGCCATCCAACCATTGGACTGAAAAACAAACCCACTTGCAGCCTTTGAATGGCACTAGCCGCCGCTCGAGTGCCGTTCAATGCCGAGGAGTAGCTTCCTCGAGAGGGGCTCCGGCCCATCCCGTATTGATCTAAATTGAATGCTGCTTGAGCTTGGAGTGCCCAGACATTCTGCTAGTGGAGCAGTAAAAAGAAATCCCCAAGCCAAGCCAAGCCAAATCCCAATCCCATTCGCAGGACTATAAGCTGTATATATCCGAGCAACGGAGAGCAGACGGCAAACAAGCTGACCGCATCCTGCAAACAAACTAGAGACTGAAAAGCTGTTGCTTCGGCTGCCTCGATGGTCAGGCTCGTGTATAAATATCGGAATAAGCATTTGAAAATCCTTTTAAAATTATTTCACAACTTGCGTCTTTTCGACGTCAAGCCAATGTCCTGCCAGAGGACAGTCTTCCAGAGTCCAGCTACCAGCTCCTGTTTCCCCATTATCCTTCCATTCCAAGTATGTGCAAATTCCATTGCAAAGCCACATTATTCCTTTTATCCTTGCGAAAGGAATTTTCCAACTGCAATAACAACCGAGAGAGGGACAGAGAGAGAGCGAGACGGCGAGGATACCATACCAATGTCCTTTTTCCAACTTCTTTGTTTGTTTGCTGTGAAATGTGTGTTCAGTTCTGGGCACTGGCTTCGACTTTAAGTCGGTCAGGTACGCGCCTAATGCCAAGAAAAAATATCAAAAAAATAACAAGGCCTGGACAAAATATTTAATACTCTTGCAGCGTACTCAAAAGTCTATTTTCGAGAGGCTTAGAACCAATACTTCGAGTTTAAAAAATATGTGATGAAATATGAAACCTTTAAATATTTTTCTGGCACAACTAACTTAGAATTTGAATTTTATGTGCTATTCTCGGCATAAATATTTTCTTTCTATTAAACAAAGACCGTTCTAAAACCTTTGGAACTTTGTTATAAAACCTATGGATCACTCAAAAACACTAAGGTATACGTTTCCCTCTCAATTGTTTTGCTGTTTTGAAACTGACAGGCTTGAGAAAAAAACAAATACCCTTTTGTCAGAGTATCGAGCATCCTTCGGGGGCAGAATGTTGAACAATAGAAAAATGCCAGAGAAAAGTGAGCAATTTCGATGTGTTTTTTGTGCTGTGGACTCACCGCTTCGACTTTCTTGAATACACGTATTAGATTCCTGCCAGCCAACTTGGCAATATCCTCCTCCGACCATTTATCAGACTCGAGCAGGGCGGCAAAAAGATGCGGATATTTGGACACATCCTCCAGTCCTTTGGGCACTCTTAAGTGGAAAGCGGAGAGCAGCAGAGAGAAAGCGGAGAAAGTCGGGAAAATAGAGAGAAAGGGACCATAATTTGGCAAATGAAATGAAATGTAATTGAAGCCGCAGTGCATCGCTGGGCAAAAGTTGCCGTACTTACAAGTTGACTCCGTCGTAGCCAGCTCCAATGCCCACATGATCGATGCCGGCCACCTCCCTTATGTGGTTGATATGCGCTAAAGGGGCGGGCGAACGGGAAAAGCACAAGTTTAAAGATTAATAGTGCAAAGGGGCCGGGAAAGCCCCGCATGGAAAACCACCACCTACCCACAACATCGTGCAGTGTCGCCTGTCCCGAGCAGCTGACGAAATGCGGATAAAAGGCGACCATAACCAGACCGTCGTTTAGTGCCTGCATTGGATATGGAATGGGAATCGCAATTGGGGTATATGGATTAATGTGAGTGAGCCCCCGAAAATTAATGTCGCCTTAATGGACTCACAATGCGTTGCAGGACATGATCGGGAACGTTGCGGGAACTGTTGCAGATGGCGTGCGCCGAGGAGTGCGAGAATATTAGCGGGGCGCTCGAGGCCGCCAGAGCGTCCAGCATCGTGGGCACCGACACGTGCGACAGATCAACAATCATGCCCAGTCGGTTCATCTCCTTGACCACCAGCTGTTCGATAAATAATTGGGCATTTTTTAGTATTTCATGAACTATACTATCTTGGGGTGAAACTCTCACCTTGCCGAACTGCGAGAGGCCGCCTATGTGCGGGTACTTTCCCGGTTCGTCAACTTTGCAGCAGTCCGCCCTGAAAACGGAAAATAATAAATAAATTTAAAAATAAAATTAATTTATTTTGAAGGTTAGCATACTGATTTTTTAAGACGAAAAATACGGATTAAAATTTTTGTAAAAAATATATATTTTAAAGGTTTTTCACTCGGTACTTGGTCAAATCAGGATCTAAAAAGATAGGAACTACTGTTTTGAGCAGCTTACAACCTAAACTAAAGAAAAATAAATTTTTTTTACCAATTTTCCCATTTTTTGTAAGGGGTTCACAATCACAATTTTTTTCAAAAAATGCCAATAGGTTGTGAATTTAGTTACGAGATCATCGAGGTTTGACAATCCCTAAACTGATCTTTTTTTCGAAAATTTTCGGCAAAAAATATAGATTTAGACTGGAAATTAAGGATCTTAACAAATATTTTAAAGTAATTTTTCGATATTAATTTTTGTAGATATTTAATGATTTATTTTTCAATATTCTGCTGCACTTACCAAGGTGTATTGCAGGTGTGAGTGAGAGTCAAGTATCTGGCGCCCAGTTGGTAGAACATTCGCAGGACACTCAGACTGGTGCCGATGGCATGTCCGCCCTCCACGCCAATCAGACTGGCGATCTTCCCTGTCCGATGGGTCTGTTCGATGCCCGAGGCCGTGGTGACCAGCGCCATGTGATGCGGATAGAGGTTGACCAGTCGCCGGATCAGGTCGATCTGCTCCAGCGTCAGCTGCACTGCATCCAGATGCTGCGACGAGCAGGGGGCGTAGGCGGACCAGAACTGGGCCGAGACCATGCCCTCCTTCAGCCGGCGCAGATCCGTGTGACTCCAGGCACTCGACGACCAGGGAGCCAACTCGCGCAGGTCGCCGCCAAAGTGAAAGTCCTTCAGCTGGTTCTTCAGGAACTTGCGGATATTCCACGGCAGATCGTTGTGCCCGTCGATAAGGGGCACTTCCTTCAGGACATTCCGCACCCGCTGCATCCGGTAGTCGAAGTCGTCGGCGGTCTTCGAGCCCCCCCCTCCACCGGCACCGGACGCCCCTGCTGCCGCTCCGGCCGAGCATCGCAGGATGGGCAGGACGAGCGGGAAGTAGACAAAGGTCAAACAGTTGAGGCCACAAAGCACGAAGCCCTTTGGCAGCTTCCGCGATTTCATTGCCCCCGAGCGGCACGGAGCTCTAGTGGAAGAGCACACAATCCGCAGCACTCACATTGATGATGTTTCGCCTTCTAGCTGGAAAAAAAAAATAAGTAACATTTTTTGTTATTCATTTTTAGAAGGAAAATATATGTTACAGAATTTATTTTCTGCTTTGCTTTATTAAATATTTTAAATTAAAGGTCTCTTAAAAAGTAATTTCAAAATAAACAGGAAAACAATTGTAAAATCTTCACAAAAAAGATTAAATTAATATTCTATCAACTCTTTCGTTATTCAAGCACAAAGAACTTGCTAAATAATATCCACAAGCCGCAGCGACACTATTGAAATATTATTTTTAACCTTAAGCAATCTTAAATCTGCAAACTTTCGTTCTTTGCTTTCTAGAAAGGGGGTTCCATTTCCCCATATCATCTGGTGCTCAAAGGCGGGGAATTGGTTTAGCCTATTGCATGTGCGGGTGGCGTGATTGAGCTATTGAAAGTTGTTGGCAAACAAATGTCATAAATATAACGCCCACGGCTGTGCTACCGAATAACCCCGGCTCCTGACCCCGAACACAAACCGAGCCCCAAAGCCACGCCCCCTTTTGCCTCTCGCCTGGCTTTGCCGCCCCCCCACAAACATAAATAAAACTTTTCATATTTATTTCAGAGCCCAACTTCAAATCGAAATCGCGCACAAAATGCATAAAATGCACAATAAAAATGCAAAATTATTTATAGCAAAGTTTCCTCTACATTTATTCGTTTTTTTCGCTTTTTTAGCCAGCATATCACCGAACCCCAAAAAAGAAATCATAGAAAATTTAAATAGTTTCCCCTGCAGTTCGGTAGAAAAGTTCGAGGAGAGAAATACTTTATCCGTACGATTTTATTTTGGTTGTTTTTTATTCGCATACGACATAAACTTTGGCTTGAGCCTGGCAGGTGGCGGAAAACTAAGCGAAGAAGCCAGGGGAAAATCGAGAGAGCGAAGTTCTAAATATTTCCCCAAGAAATTGAAGCCCTGTTTGGTTTGGCGAAACGGGCCAAGTGGGTAAATATTTATATATTCTTTGTCCCAGAAAGTGAAATTAAAGTTTTGCCCCGAAACAGGGAAACTAAGCTAAACTACTTTAATAGTTTTCAACGCAAAACTCGGCCAAGAAGTGGAGCAATGTAATGGCCAAAACGAAATGGTAAGCTGGGCAAATGGAAATGCTTTGCCAACTTGGCAAAGTCGCACAGGTTAGGTAAATAAGTATAGGTAAGGGATGTGTTTCCCTTTGTCAACAATACTAGTAGTAATTATGATTTAGAAAAGTGGGAAAAAATCTATAAATATACAATTTATATTTCAAAATTTAATATTGCGCTTAAAAATTATAAAAAATGCCGTTAATGTAAAAAGCATTTTCCATATAAATTCCCAATAGACTACTTTATTTAATTATTGTAACCATAAAGTGAGCTTTAAAATCCCCTTCGCTCAAAGATTAAACAAGAAATTGTATACTTCTTGTGATTATGTTAGCACTTGGTTCCATTTTGAACTTTTTCCATTTTTTTGTCCCCTTATTTTTCCATTTTCATGTGCCAACTGTTGGTGTGCACTCTGCAGGTCACAAGGAAATAGGAGAAGAATTGCGAGCGAGGGGCCAGTGGCATCCGCATGTTGATTTTCATGCTCTGATGCCTGCGAACAAAATGAAAACATTCCACTACGGAGGGAACTGGGCTGATATCTCTTATCTGCTTCTACATTTCCTCCCATTTCTGCAACTGATTATGGATTCGGTTTCTTCGAGCTTCGATTTTCCGCCTCAGCATATACACACTTTTTGCCTTGTTTGGCACAATCCTTAAGCTATCTGGCCAAAGCAGAAATTATGCAAAAATCAACAGAGTCAACGATGAGCAGGAAATGACAACATTGACAAGGGCAACGCGCCACGAATATTTTGCGACATGCAAAACGTGACTGAAACGCAACGCACGAATTATTAATACAACAACAGCGGAGAGGAAGCCAAATTAGACCCAGTTGGGTTAACAGGAAGCAAAGGACGAAGGACGTCGAAGGACGACAAACAAAAGTCGAGTCGAGTCGAGTCGGGTCTGTGAAATCGAAAACGTTTGGCGCTTCATTAAACATTGATGCCTTAAAACAAGCGGCATGCAAACCGAAATTAAGAGCCACAACATGGGATATTTAATTTAATTGAAGAGGTCCTGCTTACAGCTGGGGAAAAGTCAAGCGAAAGGCTGAAGTGAAAATGTAATGTAATCCTGGGATCAGGCATCACTTAAAGTGCATTAAATATTTTATAAACGGAAGTTCATCATCGAATGTCTATGGTCTTAATAATAATGAGTGTTTTGTCCTTGATTGTTAGAAATATGGAGGTTACATTTTCTAAATATTATTGATTGGATTTAATAACCTTAACCAAAAATAAATTTAAATATATTTTAACATAGTTTATTGTACTTAGTACAAATAAGTTATATCAACCGATTTCAGAAGAATCGATAAATTGGATTTAGACACAGCTCGGCAAATCAGGTAGTGTGTAATTTAAGCCCTATTGAGGAATATTAAATATGACTGGTAAGTTAATAAATTGTATTCCTTGCTGTTCAACAGTGAGCGGCATACAATTGCAGAAGGAGGACAAAATGGGCGCAAGGATAACTGCGTGCAACGCTGCGTATGAGCAATGTGTGCGCCTGCCTTTATTTCATATATGCATTTCTTTTTTGTTGTTGAGTGGCATGCATGGGCGTAGGGATAGCGAACGGAACGAACAGCGGGGGTTCGGGGGAAATGGCATATACGTATAAGGGACTGAATCGTACATTTATTGCAACAGGAAACATTATTTTGTATGGCCTCAAAAAAATAACGAACGTAGGAAAGAAAAGGAAGCGCGGCGAAAGGGAAGTATGGGAAAAATGGGGGTGGGCTGGTTGGCTAGAAGAAGAAACCGGAGTGCGCGCGTTGGAAAATTGCAGTAAGGAAATGCGATGTCCTCGTTGCAGTTGGAATTTCCATGCAAAGTGGCAAGCAAATAAATATAAAAATGCTTTTCTTTTCTACATTAGTGCACCATTTAAGGAAGTCGCCACGCCCCCTTCGCCACAGCAGATATTGCACGGCGAGTTTGTCGTCTTTCATTTTCATTTCCATTTTCCCCCACAACTCCAGAAGCCGAAGCGGCAAAAAATAAAGGAAACGTGCCCGTAAACTACGGCAGACAATCAAAATGCATTCATGTGCGCTTACTTTACGTTATTTATAATCAAAGCCCCTGCCCCTCTTCCCTGCCAAAGTCCCTTTTCATTCAGCTCTAAATTCCATTCACTAGCGAATTGTAGCAAACAGTCAATGCGAAAAACACCCAACCACCCAAACAATTTTTTCTTCTTCCGAGGATTGGGTGTTCCAAGGGGTCTGGGGATTTGTGAGTGTGATAAGGTTTCCCACCCATAATGCTCAAGTTGCTTGAGGCCATACTGGAATTCTCTCCGGTTTATGCTTATTCAATTTTACAAGGATAATAAAACGTATCATTAGAAGTCTCGGTAGTAGCAACGGATCACATGACCAGACAAAGCCCCTTAAAAAAGGAGGGGGAAAAACATATTAATTCCTAGAAGATTATTTTCCAGAACTATGAGCAAGAAAATTACTGTTTACGGATACGGGAAAAATGGGATTACGTCTCATTAATTTTAGTGAGTATATTCTTTAAACAATTTACTTTTATGATCGTTGGAAATTTAAACAGGTGGAGGAAACTCTGTATCATATTTTACCACCATAGCAATTTTTAAGCCTTTCAATACAATTGACCCATTTATAAAGAAACTTAAAATTTATATTTTTCGCCATTTTTTTCCCACAGCCGTTAAGAGCATCAAAATACCACACTGTTAAAATGTTCATGATATGGAAACTTTTCCACATGCATATTTGCATAAATTAATAGAACGGACGCTTGGAGGCAAAATGGGACTCATATGGCGAAATAAAATTAAATTAGAAATACAAAAGGAATATAATCAAACTTTAACAAGGATCTCTGTGTTTGTTTCGGTATATTGTGTTTCTCTCGTTCTACGCACATTCCGGTTGGTCCGTAAACAAGCGAAACTGAACAGGGAAAATTCAATGGGATTTTTTCGAGGACCGGAAAAGCGGCAACAACAAACCGCACAAATACCCGTGCCAACGGAATGACAACCGGCCCAGAGGCATGCGGAATGGCCTTAGAATGAATTGAAATTATTTTACAACATTTTCATGTTTCTTGCCATTTGTTTGATTTGCCTCGACCTTCGCTTTCAGGTCTCCCATTTATTGTTTTTATTTCTCCTTTTCCTTTTTGTGTGCATAATTTATGCTCGAGTTGAAGCCAATTGCAGGCGTAAGAATCAAATGAAGCCCTTAAAAAAAGTTCTGACCCGAAAATAAAACGACATATGTTGTGGAATGCCACAAGTAATCAGCCAACGAATCGCACAACAGATGTCCAAATAATGAGAGGTAGAGCAAAAAATTAAAGAGCGATTTCTGTATTAAAATACTTTAAAAGCTTGAAATATAAATATAAAAAAATATAAAATAGTTCAATTACTTATATTAACAATAAAATTAAATAATCTGTTTTTACATTCAAGGCAATACTTTTCCAAAATGAAATATAAAAATAAATATTGTGGTCGTTTTCCCCAAAAACATTTTTGCCGAAAATTCCAATCAAATATCTTAGGAAATTGTGTAGAAAGTAATTAATTTCCAATCGCAAAGTGCGTCATAGAAATTACGTTCAGCATTTAATTGAACTCATTCTCGGAATAGCTTTGCCAATCTGGACTGACAAATACTCGGAAAACGCAATTTGTACCATTTCAAGAGAGATTCTTGGTCCAAGCCACAAAATTCAAACTGCCAGAGACCATAAACACTTTGTCCCAAGACCAAGACTAAAAATGAGACGAGCCAAAGGTAAGAAGCATTTATAAATGCCACAACAAAAGCTAGAGAAATGTGAGCCGGAGTCTGGGTTAAATTTTGGGTTTACGGATAGCCGTAGCTGTAGCTCCAGGGGCGTGGCCAAAGGGGGCAGGGGGTGTAAAGAGGACGGATAAAGTTCAAAGCAAATTGTTGCGGAAGGCAGGAATCAACATTATCATCAGCAGCCAGGATGCTGCTCAGTCGGTTATAGGATACTCATTCTCATTCTCATTTCGGGGCAAATGCAGATGAGGACGAGACAAAACACAGACACAAATCCAGAGGAGGGGGAGGATTTTCCGAGTGTGTGTATTGGAGGGCGGGAGTGGCAAGGGGGTGTGTTTTGTGTCGCCTGCCGCATATTAATGAGCCAAATGCCACAAAGCCAAGCTAAACGCGCTCTCATCAATTGCTCAATATTATGACTCTGGAGGGCAGAAATCTGCATATGAAACCCATATTCGTATGTACACTGAATACTCAGCAAAAGCCGGAAAAACTATTTTGCATTCTTAGCTGCACACATTCTTTCGCTTTTTTTGGGTACTTTCTAGTTGAAGATAAAAGGATCCTACATTTCTACTTAAATTTTAGATAGAAAATTCTGCTATGTTCAAGCAGATTTAAAGAGAAGAGAAATAAATACTTCTAAAACAAAATTTGAGTAAATTATATGAAAAAACATGATATTAAGGTCTGGTAACCTGCCATAAAAATCAGTCATGTAAAATCTTTCCAAAATTAATTATTAAATTACTTTGGTTACAAAAATGTAAGTGATTATATTGATTAAAAAATTTAATTTATTTCTTTTTATTGGTTGTTATTATAAAAACCTAAATTATGTTCCATTTCATATATATTATACTTTATTTTTTTGGAACAACTAAATTCATCATTAAATACAAATCATATAAAATACATACCCTTAAATGTTTCTGCTTAAAAACATTACCTAATTGAACTTAAATTTTCCTACAATCCTTAATATTAATAAAATCCTAGTCGTATTGAGTTTCTTACCAAAACTGGGCAAACAATTTATCATTCTTATGGCCCACAAGTTCACTCTATTTTTCCGTACTTTTTTTCAACAATTTAATATGAGTTAAATCACTGCTGGTGCTTGTGAAATTCTGGCTTTTTAGGCACTCTCCACTCTCCGGCTCACATAACTATAATAATCAGATATTATTTCGCCTTTGGCTGCACCACAATGCGTAACGTAACGTATACGCCGCGGTGTACGCGGGGTGTGACGCGAAGGAGACGCGCAGCGCAAGTGGAACGCAACACGTGTTGTTGGCGACAGGTGCCGAGCGTTTGGCACACAACTCGACCGGCCGACGCACGAATTCGAACTGAAAGCTGAACCAGAATCAGAATCCCCAAACGAAACTGGGAAGCGAGTGAGGCAGGCACCAAAAACCGAAACCGAATAAGGACGAAGGACGAAGCCACGAGGTGCTGAGAGCAAGGACAGCGAAGAGCACTTGGGCCAAGATTTCATTATTAGGTAAGAGCAGTTTGGTTAATTTCCATTAAATATTTCTTTGATTTTAGTTTGGGAAACTCTTATATCAAGTATCTATAAACTATTTGGAAATTCTCTAAAAATATTCCAAGGAGAAACCCTGATTTTCAGTCAACATTTTCATTCAGAAATCTGTGCCAAGTGCTAACTAAATTCAGAGCAAGTCCTTTTAAAGAGCATTTCGTTCTCTTTCGTTCGATAGAGAAATAATGGGATTTTTTCTCTAAGCAGGCGCTCTCAATCAGCTGTTTCGAGTGCCAGGGGGTTGAGTCCTTTAACATTGCAGGAGGTCAGGCATGGCGTGAAAGTCGCTTATCCTAGCTGCTGCTTCTGCCACCCTTCGTTTTTGTTGCGCTGCCTTTGGAACGCCTGATGCTGATGGTCACGAAAAATTCATTGACCGCTCCAAGTAAAGCAGGTCGCTAGTAATTAAGCGAAAAATACACCAAATTAATTATTCCTCTTCATTTTAAACTAGTAAATCGTTATAAGGGGAGTAAAATGCGGTTGACAAGCTATTTTAGGAAATATTTTGTTTAGATTGCTGTATTTTAATTAAATTTGAGATATAGAATAGAGAATATAAATAGAATTTCGTCACAGGTATTGTCGATCAATCGAGTCGATGAGATTAACCCAATATTATTTAATGAGATTAATTGAAAGGATTTCTTAAAATCAGATAATCAGATTTGTTTTCTAATTCCCTCAGTTAAAGTGTATGTACTTAAGATACGAATCTAATTTTTACTATTCTAAAAATAGTTTCCAACTCATTGGGCTTCTTATCATGAATATAATTTCTAGTTTTAGACGATTATAATAATGCTTCCTTGAAGCATTTCCCCAAAATAAAAATTTTAAAATTAAAACCGCGCAATCTAAAGCTAAAGCAGTTCAAAGCTATCCCCAAGTTGTAGCTTCTTTTATCATCATCCATAAGGTTTCTTCACCCACTAAAAGCTCCCCTTGCGAGCTTTATTTTGGATGCCTTCCGTTTGGGGATCTGGGAATTTTTAGCGCTTGGCTCAGTCGGTTGCCCAACACCGCCGGCGACGACCTCTAAACAACCTTTTGGGGTCTCGCTCGCCATGTCTCGCTTATTTCGCTTTGGAATTTCACGTTGACGGCGCCGTCGCAGTCGCAGTCAGCGGTAGCAGAGCCATCGGCAGAGGCAGCAGCGACTCGATTCGAGCTGAAAATAAAAGCGTTAACCGCTCTCCTCCAGTGCAGCAGCAGCAGCGGACCCAGCCAGTAGCCAGCAGCTAAATCACCACATCCCAGATTCAGTTTCCAGTTCGGTGAGTGGGCGTGATAAAGTGGAAAAAAGAGTACAACCCCCTGAGAAAAAAATAATTCAGTTATA
Source organism: Drosophila takahashii (assembly GCF_030179915.1). Taxonomy (NCBI): domain Eukaryota; kingdom Metazoa; phylum Arthropoda; class Insecta; order Diptera; family Drosophilidae; genus Drosophila; species Drosophila takahashii. The sequence goes on along the minus strand of NC_091681.1, from coordinate 39,446,599 downwards.
TATCTAGAAAAAAGCCCCGAAGATCTGTTAGTGCAATTGAAAAGTCGCGTAATCGTTCCCATTTTTCTCTGGGCTGTTTCGTAATCCAAATTTACAGAATCTGTAAGCGTGTGAGTGAGTGCGTAGTTTCGAATTTATTTCCTCGTGCTCAAAACTCTTATGACAAGTTCTAGAACCTTGGGGTTTCCGAGTGTTGTTGACCTATGCACCGTAAAAAAAAAGAGTGGGGGCAACGGGAACTGCAGGCGATAAGAAACCTTATCGGGTGACTTTTGAGCTCTCGAAAGTAGTTTTTTCTCTACCGGCTCAACCGGCTCTCTCTCTTTTAATATTTTTCATCCTATCCCCACTCGCTCTTCCAATTGAGTTCATTTGCTTATTGGCAAAGTTTCAACTGCAATTTGTAGTCGCCGCTGCGGTTTTTCTTTATAAATAGTTGGCGCAAATGTTAAATGTATGTACTATGCATCGGGAAATACATACATTTTCGTATCTTTCCTAGAACTATTCAATTAGCCAACGTCATCGTAAATTCCTCGGTTTGTTGACGTCTTCTCTTCTTATTACACCTTAGTTTATCCGTCTTTATCCATTGCACTTTTCATTTACCTTTCAGTGAATGAGCAAGAGACGTAATACAATTCGGAATAGGTGGGGAATAAATACACACAAAGAGGGATTTACTCAGTAAAGAGAAAGAGAGGCACACGTTTAGGGGTTGTTTTGAATGGAACCTACAGATGTACAGAAAAACGAGTTCTGGAGTGGCAAGGACTTCTTTTGAAGGTCAACAGCAGATACCTGTTAAGGATACGCAAAAACAATATTTCATAAAAACAATAATCTATTACCATCACATATATATTTTCAAAAGCTTCTTTACTACTTGTAAATTACATGATAATCTCTCTGGGTTTCATAATTCAGTTTATAAGTTTTTATAAAAATTAAAAAACAATTTCACTGCGTAACACAGAGATGTAATAGATCGATAAAGCTTACTATCGTATAGAACTAGATAAGAACTTATTGGTATATCTCATAACTTGTATTTATAGCAGCGGTCGGCACACTCATACAATTACATTTTGTTTTATATTTGTGTGAGTAAATTGTACGGGTCAGCTTAACAGTGTATGTGCGCAGACCGCTGTTCTACAGTATACGTGAGAGGCACTGAGATGAGCAGAAAAATTTCCTATGCTCACTTAATAGGACGCTGCCGACCGCTGATTTATAGACCCGATAGTATAGCAGTTACCAAAGCTAAATTATTGGGGTCACATAAGAAGGGCGTATAGATAGAAAAAGAGGAGTACGTGCTCAATCCAAAGTTCCCTGCCACAAAAATTGTTTTTATATAAAATAGGTTTTACCACACATGTTTACCGTTAATCGCTTGACGTCAGTTCGTAGTTTTTACTTCAGTAGTAGTTTGTATTATCTCCCCATGTAGATGTTCTTTTGACCCACTGTCTGCCTTCGAGGAGGCCGGACCTAAAATCTCGTTATGATAATGCGAAACCTTTGGAACCGCCAGTGGGGGCTCGTTTTTTTCGGTCGGTTTCTATTCAAAATTTCCACTGATAGCAGATACAAAATGCGGCTACCAGTCGAACTTGTTTGTTCATCTTTCCGGAGCAACTTCTACCATATTCCATGACACTTATTCGACTCTCTATACATTTTGTTGGTCGATTTTTTTATCAGCTTGTTTTTGTACAAACACAACCACACATATAGACTGACATGTGTCGGTTTATTTTTATACACGGTTTCTTGATAGCAACGTAAATTTATTTTGATTGTTTTTTGTTGTCATGCGTTGCCTGTTGTGCTTTTCGTTCCTCTTTACTTTTTATTTTTTGTTCATCGTATATATTTCGCCTAGTTTTCGAAACTTTTTAGTCTTCGATTGATTGCCGGCAAGTGTAGGTGGGTGTTGTCTCTCTGAGTGAAGCCGAAATAGATATAGATAACTTGTCCTATAGATAAAAATGTGTATATAAAATAATTGAGTGATTTAGTGCCGTTCTGAGAAATTTTTACGAATATCTTGAATGAAATTATATAAAAATTTACTATAATATTTATAATATCTAATATAAATTGTTGATATAGGCTTAAAAAAAGTTATACACAAAAAAAATCACAAATTTAAATTATTTTATAAGTATCTGTCAGGTTATTATAAAGATATCTATTCAATCTCAATCGCAAGTTTTTCACGTGCATGCCAAGTGTTAAATATATGGCATGGGAAATCTAGGTGATGCGGTAAACAATATATTTTGTGATAAGTTGCGGTGGTCTAATCTATAGCCTGACATTTATGCCATTCCAGTCCTTGGCTCACTGTCAATGTCAAACAAGTAAAACCCGAGTTTTAGTCATCGCAGAATATTTCGCATTTGTATCTACATATTGCTAGATAGTCCTCGCTCTCATTCGCACTGGCTATAGCTATCTCTATCTTTCACACGCGCCACACGACTTTCGGTTTTCAACAATTTCTATTCGCGTTTCGTAAGGCAACAAAATTTCGCTGGCAACATGTGTTGCTCACAGCCATTGCAACATTGTTGCTTGACCTTGTTCAATGTCAAACAGAAATTCATGCGCCCTCCGCTGACGTCGCTGCCGCCGGGGGCGTCGACTGAGGCAGCGCTGTGGCAGCGATAATAAAAGTGAAAGTTTCCACGTCACACATTATGCGGGTGTGAAAGAGAGAGGCACATGCGGTGAGAGCGAGAGGGAAGACTCCATGACTTTGATTACATCAGAGGGAATTATTTCCGAGGTTTCCGTGACTTTGCTCAGTTACTAAAAATTCATCGTCGAGGTTGGTTCGCTTTTTCCCAAGTGCTCTTAAGTTTAATCAGTAATTCGGTTTTAGCAAATAGTTGAAACAATTTAAAGAAATTCAGAAATTAGCAAACTAAAAACAGTGAAGTGAAATATTTTTTTAGAAAAAAACTTAAAAGGATTTTCTTTGAAAACAAATAAGTTTTATTGAAGGCTGTGGTAGTCTATTAAAAAGGAAACATTTTGTATGGAAATGTTGATAGTGGGAGGACAGGAAAAGTGAGAGAGAGGGCAATAGATATAGAGAAAAGCACGTTTTCGGTGCATGCGCCTTTAATCTGGTTCAATTCCTCGCTCTTCGCTATCAAATCAGCTGTGAAAAACACTAACATGCAAAACATTTATTATCTTCAATGGAAAAAATTTTTAAATTGGGAAAAATACGAGTGACATTGACCTGACACTGAACATGTGATGATATAATTTCGGAAGGTAATAGTCTAGAAGAGCGGCCTGAGCACCAAAAACCGCGAAAAAATTACCCTCGATGGACCGCGATTTCTTAGGAATTTACGTGCAGAAGATTATTTGCGGAAATGCATGGTTCTCTTGTAATTGCATTTCAAAGTTGCGTGTTTTGCTATAAAAACAAAGTAGGATTTTCTAGGATTTTGAGGTGTTTTATGTCATTTTGCTATAAAAAACATATGGGCTTTCCGTTTGTTGTCAAAATAATAAGCGTTCGAAAAAATTCGACAAAAATGTGAAATTGTTTTTATAGCAGGCCAGACCCCACAACCGCGCATTAATATCCTCGATGGACCGTGATTCCTTAAGAGCTTGGGCGACCATGGATGACCAACATATACATTTTTAAGATGAATCTTAAGAAATCGCAATCCGAGGAGGATCAACCTTAGTCTTTATCAAAGCCAATTACGAGAGTTTTTAGTTCAGTACCTCCTTATACTTGTAACTCATTTGTAATAGTAAATAAAATGCTATATTAAACTATGGTTAATGATTGGACAGTAAATATTTATTTATAAAAAATGCTGGTTAGTGGTACAGATTAAGCCTATTCCTTTTCATTGCCCGTATCGGTGGATTTAAAAAATGGGAAATGCTAAAAAAGCGCCGGAAGCAAAAAAATTAAAAAAAAAATCGCGCGATTTTTTTTTTTATTTTTTTTGCCTCCGGCGCTTTTTTAGCATTTCCCATCTCTTTTTAAATACTAACATCGCGTTCAGGATTAAACAATTCGCCCATTGCTGAGAAAATTGCATGGAATCTTGAGGTGTGGTTTGGGTGCCTTTTCAAAAAAGTGAATCGCGCTATGTACCCTTGGTAGTGCTCCGTTTTCCGGCCATAGTGGGGAATGTTCTCCTTTAGATCACGCAATAGTCTCTCTATTCGCTGTGTATTGGCTCCCGTTTCAGGGTCGACGAAGTTTACTGAGTGATGAACGATCATGTGAGAGTAGTTCGCATCCTTTAAACCATTGTATGACTTCCAGCAGTCGGATATAATTCTGGTTCCATTGGCGATGTTGGCCTCTATAATTGGAAGGAGTGTTTCCTGGCTACGGTCCTCCACAGGCACCAAAAAAAAGTCACCGGTTTCTCTGCAAATTCCTCCGAAAACCCACTGGCCATCCACCACGCGACCGCAATTATACTTGCGCCGGCCAATTTTGGTTTCGTCAATTTCGACGGTTAAACCGTCTCCACCTATTATTTGTTTTGCGTTCTTCTTCGTCCAGCTAAGATAAATTTCCCGAAGAAAATTACTCCAGTCAACCACCGTCTGTTGGGACCAGCCTAGTTCTTCCCGAAGGAATGAGATTGTTGAACCCTTCATCTCCCAAGCCACAAAATTACAGGCCTGTTCAATGCCAACGTGGGACTTGCTGAAGAATGTCCGTTTGATGGCGGATTCCTTACAAATATAATTTAAAGCAATATTTTGTTCAAATTAAACAATTGTTACCTTAAAGGAGCATTGAACTTTTCTTAATTTCCGTTTCTGTTGATGATTACTTATCATCCTGCGGCACCTCCAAAATGGCGTACTAATCGGTCTCTTCGCATTGAAAGACAATGTTGCGGGATTACTGCAGTTGGGACAGTCCTTGCTCTTTAGAACAACTCCATGTCTCTGCAGAAATGAAAACACTTCTTCTTCGTCCATGGCAAGAACGTCTTTATAAGAAATAGTGCACCCGTTGCAGGAATCCATAGTAAACAAAAATCAAAAGTGCAATTTCTGATTAAGCAACAAAAGCCTACTTGTTTTTTATAGCAAACCCATAAATTCATAGAAAATGCTCATTGTTTTTATAGCAAAATGACACAAAACACCTCAAAATCCTACTTTGTTTTTATAGCAAAACACGCAACTTTGAAATTCAATTACAAGAGAACCATGCATTTCCGCAAATAATCTTCTGCACGTAAATTCCTAAGAAATCGCGGTCCATCGAGGGTAATTTTTTCGCGGTTTTTGGTGCTCAGGCCGCTCTTCTAGACTATTACCTTTCGGAACAACAATGTGATATGATATCATATGAATGAAAAAAATTATTTTTTCATTAAATTTTAATAGGAATTTTTTAATTGAGGAAAATTATTTGTTGACAAATAATTATAAAATAATAATAAAAAGTGGGTCAATATCAAAAGGTAATCCTCTGATTAATAGCTGCCCCATTAGCCAGTGTTATCTATAAATTTTCCTTCAAAAAACATACAAGCCTTTGGGTTATTAGTCTTGGCCCGTCAAACTGTTTAGATACTTTTTAGAAAGTTCTCCCAAAATTCCTAGTTTCCTCTTCCCTAAAAAAGCTTCAAAATTCTTCGTTTAAGCAATGGATTTTTACTTTCAAAGCCGCTTTCATATCCCCTAGTCAAATTACTAACAAGCAATTTCCACTCTTCTTATTCTTCCACCAAAAATCCACCTTTGGCGATTGGAAAATGGATTCGCGTCCTGCAGAACTACACTCGAATCTCAAAAATGACCACCTACTTCAACTACCCCAGCAAGGAGCTGCAGGATGAGCTGAGGACCATCGCCCAGAAGATCGTGGCCCCCGGCAAGGGAATCCTCGCCGCCGACGAGTCGGGCCCCACCATGGGCAAGCGTCTGCAGGACATCGGCGTGGAGAACACCGAGGACAACCGCCGTGCCTACCGTCAGCTGTTGTTCAGCACCGACCCCAAGCTGGCCGAGAACATCTCCGGCGTGATCCTGTTCCACGAGACCCTCTACCAGAAGGACGACGCCGGCGTCCCCTTCGCCGACATCCTGAAGAAGAAGGGCATCATTCTGGGCATCAAGGTCGACAAGGGTGTCGTGCCACTGTTCGGCTCCGAGGATGAGGTGACCACCCAGGGCCTCGATGACCTGGCCGCCCGTTGCGCCCAGTACAAGAAGGACGGCTGCGACTTCGCCAAGTGGCGTTGCGTGCTGAAGATCGGCAAGAACACCCCGTCCTACCAGTCGATCCTCGAGAACGCCAACGTTCTGGCCCGCTACGCCTCCATCTGCCAGTCGCAGCGCATCGTGCCCATTGTGGAGCCCGAGATCCTGCCCGATGGCGACCACGATCTGGACCGCACCCAGAAGGTCACCGAGACCGTGCTGGCCGCCGTCTACAAGGCGCTGAGCGACCACCACGTCTACCTGGAGGGCACTCTGCTGAAGCCCAACATGGTCACCGCCGGTCAGTCGGCCAAGAAGAACACCCCCGAGGAGATCGCCCTGGCCACCGTGCAGGCCCTGCGCCGCACCGTCCCCGCCGCCGTCACCGGTGAGTCCTGATCCTGGTTTTGGGTGGGGAAAAGGTGTCTTTATAGTCTTTGGAGATTAGTAGATTTTGTAAGAATTTTTTAGAGTTTACCTTATATAAGGAAACTGATTTATAGGTGAATGCTAAGTCATTATTATATTAGTAATTTATATAGATTTATTTCTAAAGATTATTTTGACACCTCTTCTAGACTGAAATTAATTTTCCCCTATATCCTCCTATGCAAACACTTTCTAATCGATTTTCCCCCGCAGGCATTACCTTCCTGTCCGGAGGTCAGTCCGAGGAGGAGGCCACCGTCAACCTGAGCGCCATCAACCAGGTGCCCCTGCTCCGCCCATGGGCCCTGACCTTCTCCTACGGCCGTGCCCTCCAGGCCTCCGTCCTGCGTGCCTGGGGTGGCAAGAAGGAGAACATCGCCGCCGGCCAGAACGAGCTGCTTAAGCGTGCTAAGGTGAGTCTTTGGATAGTGCTTTCTATATAGAATTTGGTAATAGTTAGTCATTTAAGTGGTGAAGTTTCTTATGCTTCGAAAGGAATGTATGGCCGGGGTTTATTGGTTAAAGGAATATTAATATTAAGGCTGTATAAACTGCTATCCCAACCATCGATCCCATTACCAAAACCTAACCCTAAAAGTATTCCTTACCTGAACCATCTATCGATATCATTATCAAAGCTTAATCTCTTTCAAATTCTTTTCCATTGAAATTTATCTCTAATCTTTTTACGATGCTTAATTGATTAACTCCTTATCGAGCTCTTACTCATTTTACAATCTAACTTATTCATCATGAAAATTTCAGTTTTTCAAATTTTTAATCTAAATAACCATTTATATATATTTTCCTGCTTTAACCCATAATTTCATTATTTTATTATCACCTAACCCCTCATAATTAGGCAAATACACAGGCTGCTCTTGGTTGTTATGAGCCTGGATCTGTTAAAGGGTTCGATAGTGACGAGACTTTGCATGTGGACGACCACAAGTATTAAACAAAAAGCAATCAAGATTAAAATGCCAAAGAACGAGCTTTAATTTGGGTAAATTAAATAACTGGACTAGCTTTGAACTCACTATCGCATTTAACATACCGCTCTCACTTCACTCATGCTTCGCTTGCTCTATACCTAATCTTACCTAATCCTCGAAAACCCCAAATCTGATTAATCCCAACCACAATCCCGCTCTCCTCCCGCTTCCACAGGCCAATTCCCAGGCCTGCCAGGGCAAATATGTGCCCGGCTCCATTCCGTCGTTTGCCGGCAATGCCAACCTCTTTGTTGCCCAGCACAAGTACTAAGTACCAAGTACCAAGTCCTCCATAAATGCCACGCACTAATCCCGAGTCAGATTCGAGCCATGCTTTATCCCAAGCCGAAGCTAAAGCCAGCTGCATAACGCAAAAGATACTGACCAAGGCCCAAAAGCTGGACTGAGACATTCCTCCAACAACGGAACTGCAAATATATTCCTTTTAGCCTATCGTATACTTTTTACCACATAAACTTTTATGATAAACTGACAACTGAAATAAATTATACATTTTATTTTGATACCTGATTTGTGAACCTTGATTTTATTTTATTTAGTTTACTATTTATTTTAAGTGTTTTTATATATTATATTTTATAAGTTTGTTTAATTTTTAGATCGCCAAAGTTTAATCGTTTACTTTAACAATCCAAAAGGTTTTGTACCTAGAACGCTTAGTATAACTTTATTTATGATAAGAAAACTTTTTGAAAGGCCCTCGCTAACTTTCCAGTGTTTATTAGTTAAAGTTTCGAATGTCTGTAGCCGACAGTTGAGCTGAAATTATATGGTAAACAAAAGCGCCCGTGCAATGAAAAATATGGTCAACTTTACGCCTGCCCCTCTACCGATTCCCAGCGCTATTATATGTAATCGAATCATAATTTTCCTGCAGAAGAACTTGCAAAATGAAATTTTCCAAAACTTTTTAGCGCTGTACGTAACATGTATTCCTGCGCTTGGATGCGTAAAAAGTTTCCCATAAAACTGCCGCAGGTGGCTGGGAAAAGTTTTTCGGTGTGCAGCAAAAATCAGTGCGAAAACTTTTCAAGCTGGGCGAAAAACTTTTCTGCTGCGGCTCGCCGAAGTTATAACTAAGTAATAATTAAGAGCAAGCGTTTGTAATTAGGACTAGTATTTGCCAGGATATTTCCCCGAATCTAAATTAACCAATTTTCCCCGATTTTCCTCTACCCTCGCAGGCCAACGGTGATGCTGCTCAGGGCAAGTACGTTGCCGGAAGCGCTGGTGCCGGATCCGGATCCCTGTTCGTGGCCAACCACGCCTACTAAGGCGTTTGGCAGGACCTTGTCTACACACAAACAAGCAGAAACGCAACTACATACAACTAACTACGAAGCAGATTGCTGGAAACGTTTGGCAGTTTTCTTTATTTTTTTGTCTTAGTCTCGAGAGCTAAGCAAAGCAAGCATTAAAAAAAACCAAAAAAAAAAAACAAAGAAGGATAACAATTTCAAAACATGTTATATATATGTAGTACGTCAAAATCTTTCAATTTAATTATATGCTAAAAATATTTTAGAGAACAACTAAATGATGAGTGCAGAAGAAGAAAGGAATGATTATGTTTGATGGAGAAGCAATTTTATCTTTAGTTTTAAGCACATGAACCTATTATTGTTGAAGTTATGAAATTTCTATTTTATTATTACTATGATTATGAAAGATTTCAATGTGAACAAGCTAAATATGTCGTAAATCGTTAAGTTAAAAACACATTTTATAGTGAAAACAACAGCAATCCACTATCAGCAACATCGAAAAATGTAAAAGTCTTGAGACATTGAAATCGCCCAACGTTTTATGAAATTTTTTAATATTTTATAAAAAGATCCTCTATGAAAACCAATGTTTTACCATTATTATTATTATTAAACTTTATATTTATGATCGATAAGTATAAGTGAAACAAATGACGCAAATAAACAAACACATTACAATAAACCCGAAAAGCCCCCAAAACAACTCAATTAACCATATATACTTATATATACACTGTTTAAAAACAATATGTTGTTACAAAAAACTAAAAAAAAAAGAAAATATTTTAAGCTGAACTTCAGCGTCCATTGGCTGTCAAACTGTGCAGGGGCACAGTGCTTGTTACACGATTGTTCAATTCCATCTGAGATCCTCTATCCAAAATCGATAGAAAGTAACAAGTTGCAGCAACGTCATTATCACAGTACATATTCACATACTGAAATATGGCTAACACACATATTTATCAAACACGTTTTAATTTATATGTTATTCAAGTTGCAAATTCTGCATATCGTTGTTAATCGCATACTTGTTTGAAGTGCAATGTGAAAATATTACAGACACAAACGAAGGATATATTATACTAACTGGAAGGATTAAGCTTAAAATAGTTTATTGTGAAATAAAAATGAAAAGTCACCACCACGAAACAGCAACAACAACCAGCTGTACAACCAATATACAAGAAATAAAACACAACAAAAAAAAGTAACCTCTGCAAAAAGGGTGTTGAGCTAACATCTTTCAATAAAGAACCTAAAGAGCAAAAAAACAAGAGTTGGTTATACTTTTATTGTCTTTTTTCAAATAGCTTTGCATATCCTGAGGCGTAAGTTACAGTTTAAAAAGCATTGAGTGCTTAAGTCAGAGATACTAAATAGTAAAACGTATATGGTCTTTTTATAAAGTATTTTAAATAAAGATTATTCGGTGCTTTTAAATCATAAATAAATTAATTTTTATTAGTTTTAGATTAAAAATGGCAATGGCTTTTTATATTTTCCATATATTTTTCCTTTTTCTGTACTTTATAATATTTATTCTAAAATCATTTTAAAAACTTTATAAACATTTTATTCAAAATCAAATTTAGCATTGCCTTGAGCATTTTTTATTGTCAAAAGTAGGGGACGGTAAACCTTAAGGTCAACGCAGAATCTGTATCCCACATTTCGAGCGTTTCGCGTAATTTAAATTTACAATTTCCTCCATTACTAATGCAAATGTAAGCACGGCGTGCAACAAGCGACGTAATCTGCACCGTGATCCCTTTCCAATTCAATTTGTGGCATTCGCGGAGTGCAAAGTTCGTTTAATCGCACCCAAATCAAATGCACAATGGCCCAGACAGAGAGACTCGATGATAAGATGACGCGGGCGTTTTTTAAAACCGGAGAGTTGAATACAAGTACACAGAAAAAATATATTGTATATTTAGTTTTAATATTTACAGCTCCTTTGTTTTATAAAAGGTTTGATCTTATTTATACATGGAGAAGTTTATGCGTACATTTTTAAAATACTATTATATTTCATTATTTTCTCATTGCATTTTTATTCAGTTGATTTTTCCTCAGTGCAAAATTGATTGTTCGATTATGGTCAATTTAATTACGATTGTTTTTCGGTGAAAGATAGGAATGCCAATATTTATAACGCTGGGATGAACGTATTGTTTACACCATTGCGTCATTGGTTGTCTTCGATTGAAGACAATAAGGAAATTTTGAAATGTTTGTGCGGGTGCAGTGGCTCTGAAACTGTGCCGGAAATGTACCGCCCAGTTCTCGGGGTTAACTGCCACAAAGGGGGAGACCGGCAGGAAAATCCAACAAAGGTGCTGGCATTTGGCATCCTGATCCACAATGCCCGTGGCAGTGTCAACATTTCCTATGTCACGCTCACACTCTGGTACTCCCACCGACCTGCTGGCACAAAGATTGTCCACAAAAGTGGAATTAATTGTATTTGCATAGGATGTAAACATCATCACGTTGCCGGCAGGATCTCGTCCTGCAACGTTACTAAACTGGATTCTCTTTGGCTCGCAGCCTTTCGCCACCTTCCTGACACCCCAAACACTAAGGGAAACTGGGCTGTAGAATTTATGAGTCTAGATTTATGGGTCAAAAGAAGTGCTATTATTAAGTAAAATAAATAAGGTATGGGTTTTAAAAATTAAAAATAATATTTTATCGAAAGCCTGGTATTTTAGTTAGAATTTTATCCTGAAATTGAAATCTACTTTCTTTTAAATTATTTATTATTTATTCAACAGTTTCTGTGTAGGCAAGACTTTCAGTGCATTGAACATTCATTGTATCCTTCGGCTTCCTGCGGTGCAATTGTGATTTTACCTTACCCTGGCACGTTGCTGATTACGCTCAAAGGAGAATCGAGTCCTGTGTCCTGCGTCCTGAATCCTGAGGAAGGGGACTGGGGCTCCGAGAATCGAGACGACAATGGCGACGACATAAATATCAACGGCACGTCATGTGGCGCCGAGAAGGAAGTGGATGTGAATGCGAATGTGGACGGTGGATGTGGATGGTGGCACACAACGTGTTCGGGCGGAAATTGACACACCGTGAGAGACGTGGAGGTGGCCCAAAGATCTGGCAGTGAAGTAGAGGGGATTTGCAGGTCTGCGAAATGCAGTTGATTGAGCTTTGCATAATTTAAGCCACGCTCCATTAATTACATGCCTGTGCCGTTCCGTTCGGAAAGCCGAAAGCCGAATCGATTGGCAGTCATTTCGCACATGTCCTGAGACATGTCGACATCCGCCGACCAGGACCTTCCGTTCCCACGAGGACCTGCCTCTGCCCAGCCAACTGTAATTGCAGATTGCTTTTGCTTTTGCTGGCCAACCAGCCAAATGTGAGGGTGTGTGAGCCGTTTCTAATTAGCTGCAAACATCACTCGGGGGCCCAATAACAAAACCAAATGCGTGACACCAACACGCCAACGCAGCAGAAATAGCTCAAAACGAGCACTGGATCCACCGGACAGTCAGCCCAATGCCCACCGTCCACCGTTCACCATCAAAGCCAAACCTCCAAGGCACCGGAATCCACGTCGGACTACTCCCAAATGCATTACGCTGACCGCACGGTGGAAAGGATCAATTAAGATAGGAGCCCTATCTGCGTGATTTATAGGAAGCGAAGGAAACACATATTTATGGATGATAATGAAACATAATGATTGAATAATAACTCACTTTTGAACTCGAAAGTCAGGTGGATAAAAAAAGGTTAAACAATAATATATATTGTACATATCCATTAAAAACATTTCTTAAAATTATAAAATGTTTAATTATTTATTGAGTTTGAACTACTTATTTTTGATTTCATTTAAAATTTATGTGCCAGGATTTTTACTTGAAAAATTAAAAAAATTTGATGATATAAGGGTGAAACGGAAGTTAACCCACTTCCCACTCATAATCTCCGATTTAATTACGTTACCTGTTAAAACCAATCTTAAAACTCCTTAGCCTGTCCCATTGTAGACCACTTGGCTGGTCAGTACAAAGTCCTGTCACTTCTCTAAATCCCACTCGCTTTTTGGCCGTGTTTGTGTGCATTTTGGGCCATGTGCGTTGTCGCCGTCGTCGACGTCGTCATGGCGGCCAATGTGAAGGCCGATCGATCCGTTAGCGCCGCCCAGCCATTGTCCACCGCCCCTTTTCCCTTCGCCATTTTCCATCCCCTGCAATCCCAGCAGCTCGTCTTGGCAATTTATGTTCATTGAGTTGATGTTGATTTGTGCGCCGCGGCATGATTTTTTAATGGAATGTAATTTATAGTTGTGACGGGGAGAGGGGTTCGGGATAGATGTGCGGAGTCGGTTGGAAACGAAATCGCAGGCCGGCAGACGGGCGTGCACTCGATTGCATTTTGGCCAACTGCACTGGCCGTGTGCCAAATGAGACGGCAAAAACGACACAAATTGCTTGGCTATGGGGTACCCCCCCCTCCCGCTGCTCATCCATTTGGGCCCACTCGCTGTCTGGCGGTACGAAAGTATTTCAAACTCAAATGGCATATCTAAGAGCCGTGGATTCTTAAACTATTCAAATTTGAAAACAAATTTTAAATCCATTTTAAAATGCAATATTTTTTAAAATCATTTTTAATTTCCAATTTATTTATAGTTTAATACACACTTTTGCTGAAGGTACTACTTTCCTAGGTCAAACAATATTTTTAAGAATTTTAACTTAAGGTACTACTTTCTTAGTTCAAACAATATTTTTAAGAATTATAACTTAAATTTAAAAAAAAATGTTTATACCTATTTTGGTAAGTGTAAGAAAGGTAACCGGAAATAACCCGTAATTTCCACTAATTTATTGCAATTTAAAAATCGATAATAAACTAAAATGGCCAATTTTAAGAGCTAATAAAAGTAAACCTTCCGTTTTAAGCGCCTAATGCCTCACAAACTGCATTGAAATTTTAAAATCTTATAAAATATATTTATTACTTAAAGATTTTGTAAATTTGTAACTGCCAAATAGCTTGTAAAACTTTTGAAACTTGTTGTACTTTATTCAACTTACTTTTCAATCGAGTTACACATCTAAAACTATTGCTGGTGTAATTTAAAATGTATGCAACAAGAAGACGAGAGCAAACTTTTCCATCTGGACCGGAAATTGATTTTGGGCTGGGGGAAAATGAGTCGGTTTCAGTTGAATATCAGCATGAATAACTTACTGATCTCGGAACTCTTAATTAATGGCAGCATTTTTCTGTGCGCTCTTTAAGGAGTTGAAAAACACAGTGCTGACAGTAACATGACAATGAGGCAATCACAACAATTTTGACAATTCCATTTATCTTATTTGCACGATTTCGCTGCCATAATCGACAGAACAAATAAATCGCCAGCGGGGCTCGAAGTTCTAAAGGGGGCAAATTACTGCGAATATTACGCGATGCTCGTGCACGGTATGTGCACAGAAAAAAATATATATTAAAAACCATTTTTTAATTATTAAAAACATTTTTTTTATAATATCTAAGTACATTTTTTAAGGTATTTTTGATATTTATATAAATACTGACCAAATATTTAAACCAATTTTTTATTTTTTAAAACTTCTTCATTTTTTTTAGTTATTAAAAAAATTAAAAATTACCAATTTTTATTTTTGTTTAAAAATTTTTGGTAATTTTTTCTGTGTACTCGTACAAAAATGGAGCCGCAAAGTAGCCGCCGGCTGCTGTTTAAATCGAATCAAACTGAGCAAGTCCGTGGGGTGCAGAGATTCAGGTGAACGAACTAATGAGACTTTGGAAGTTCCATTGCCTCCGACTTTCACTCTGCCATTGCATCATAGAACTTTCCCAACGCCTTGACATTCTCCCCCACCCGTCTTTCCAGCCTTTCACTCACGTGCAATTAAAATGCCTTTGAAATGCAATCTGCGACGCGTTGCGTTGATTTGATTTGAGCCCGCGACATCGCGTGAGTTGAGCTGTGAGCTTGCATAATACGCCTGTGCCTGTGTTCGTGGGAAGATATCGGAAGACTCGTCAGGGGGCACGGAAAATGCAAGTAATTATATGTGCAAATATTTTCTAATGAGCAAGTGCAATGAGTACCATTTAATTCAAATGGGCAGAGCCGCAGAGCAAACGTTTTGCTGCCGCGAATGTGTAATGAGAGGGAACTTAATATAGTTTATATATTCTTAATCATCCCTTTCGCTGCCAGCTGGAAAATGGAACATGCAAAGCCTTTTAGCAGCTGGCAGGGGAATCCCTGGCACTTCGCAGAGCAAACTAAATTAAATCAGAAATTTATCACTCGGAGAAAGTCGCCGGCTGACAAGTAGAGTAAATTAATCAGTGCGGAATTCTTGAATTCCTATTTTTATATTTACTTTGCCATGAATGACAATGTTGACTCAATTAAATATCTTATCTTGGGGAAATGCCCATTCATTGAAGACCCAGACTAAATTAAGTACATTGGGAAATGAATATGATAAATTAGTTGATAAAGCAGAAGATTCCCAGAATTTAGTCTATTATTACACAATTGGGTCACTTGAATGATAAATTTAAAATATCAGATATACATTTTATTTTATTTTTTATTGCATGGTACATAGTTTCCTTGTGCTATAAATAAACCTTATCAAATCGCTGACTACGTCATTTGCAGTTTAACAACTGTAAAGCCTAACAAAAACAGAACATAAAAACAAATAAATAAAGGAATAAAAAAGCCATTTTTACGACAACAGGCGGCGCTAATTCATTGACCCACATGGCGTATACGCAATCCGCCGACCTTAAGTCGCCGACATTGCGTATACATCAGGATGAGAGCTCAACTGCTGAGCGGCGGCAGGATCAAGGACAAAGCCGGCGGCCAAAGGAAGTTCTGATTTCACAGGCAGAGAGCTACAAAGCCAGCTAATGTCCTTTTGTCAGCGGCAAATTCCCCTCGTGCCACGTGAAGCTGACAAAATAATTTGGCATAATTAACCCTGCTCCTCCAAGGACGACAAAGTGGGCGGTGGAAAGCTTGTGGCAGTCGTGCAATTAAAGTTTCTCGCATTGCGACGCAGCGCACAAAAGGTTTTCACCATTTAGATTTTCCATTACAGATTGCAAAAATGGAACAAAACTGTGGGAAACTGTTGAGTTTTCAACGCTTTTTTCCGGCTACTGCATTTCCAGCGCGAGTGAAGTGAGGCTGCCGGACTGGGAAATATGACTTGCGCTCAGTTGATTTTCGAAATTAATTGAAATTGTTGAAAGTGCTCGAGGAGTGGCAGAAGGGGCGGCTGAGTCGGCTTGAAGGATAAGGCTTAGGGCTCTGACGTCAATTTCAAATGCGCAGTTTTAAAGGCACTTTACGGGGCTCAAGTCCTTTTGATGAGTGGAATTTCGTCGGTGGAATGGAGAAAAGGGGCGAACGGCTTGGCATTGGGAAACTTTTTCGTAGATATTTAACCGGCTGAGAAAGCAATTTGAAAAGGTTTCCGCCTTGGCTGCCGGATTAGGTAAATTGTTAATTTCAAATGGAGAAGTTCGAGAACCGGGCAAGTGAAAGCCGACTCATCCTTCGGCTAAACTGCACCCACACGGCCGGCAATTGAGCTGGATGTCCACATTTCAATTGGATTCAATTCGCACCGAGAGCGCTGAAAGCCGGCTACCACATTCTCGGATTTACACCATACACTTTTTACACTTTACACTTTGCTCGCACTCGATAGCTGTGCGTATGCTTAGAGCGCTATTACGAAATCATTCTGTCAGCACGTGAAAGCAGAAAGACACTGGGCGTACAGTAATACCTCGATAGGTAGCCGACAATATTAATTATTTAATTTAAAAACTTATTTCACTTGACACATTTGAAAGCCTTTTTAGCTAATAATAATGAGTAATTAAATTGATAATACAAATTTTAACATTTAAAAAGAAAATACAAATTTTGGAAATACAAAAGAAATTTAAGGTTTGTTTTTAGTTTATTATTTGTATATTTTATAAGTTATTTCAATTAGACAAGGTAAATCCATTAGAGGCTTTATTTAGTAGTACGACATTAATTTAGCAACTAAACCTAATTATTAATTTAACATTTTCTTAAATACTAAAACACTGTCCGTAACCCATTTACGAGGGCCACTGTATCAGCTGGGCAGTGCAGAATTAGTAGAACAACGGCATTTCCGTTATGCACTAAAAAAAATCACAACGAAAATAAAACAACAGAGTTTCTGTTGCGTCAATGCCATTGTCAATGGCGGCGAGTGCCGAACAGTTTTGCATTCATTGTTCGTCTGGCCGACTGCATTTCGCATTTCGCCTTCAATCGATACTTTGAACCTTTGACTGGATGGCCGACTGGCCGATTGACTGACTGACTCGCCTGGCTGGCTGGGTCTTCGTTTTGATTGATTCGATTGCGCCGGTTTGTATTGCTTTGCATGCGACCCCCTTTAAATATTCGCATAAAGTGCGAAAATTTCCACGGGCGTGTGTGTGTTTCGGATGCCCCAAGTTCAGGCGCGGACGAGCAATTAAACTGCCAGCGAATCGAAGACTGAAAAATCAATCAGCGGCCAGCGACGCAAATCGATCAACTCGAATCGACAGACTGCGACTGAGACGTTGTCGCATAAATTTCATTAAATTGCCAGCTGTCGCTTGAACAGACTCAAGATTCAAGACTCAAGAAAGTCGCGGCTTTGGAATGGCTTCGATGTCTGAGAAATGTATTGTTTTACCCCATTAGCTATGCCGAAAGCGGGAATGCACTCTATTTATACATTTTTAAGCGGCTAATGACTCTAAATCCAGAACCGTTCTCTTCTTACACTTTCTAATGCCTCAGTCGTGACTTTCTCTGGCTTTAAAAATGTAATTCGTGGCTTTTCCCACGTGGCTTTTGACCTTAGCCAAGCGGAAATTGTTTCGACCGCAAGAAAGTATAAATTCATTACCCGAAAAGTTTTTCTTATCTATTTGCCAGCAGGAAGAAAGCAGAAAAATAAGGAAAACAAAATTAGACCCAAACAAAAAGAAAAATAGACAACTTAAAAAGTGGCAATAATGGCTAATTTATTGGCTATTACAACTTTTCGTTTTTGATTGAAGGAAACCCTTCCCTTAAAATATTTTAAAGTCGTTTGGGCTTGTAAAAGACACGCTGATCTCCTGAAAACTGTTATTACTTGGAATTTTTGGACATAACTAAATAATAGTATAACTTAATCGAACAAAAGTTACGATTATCAGAGTCTTGAGCTAAAAAAATAATAGAACGTCACAATGATAAGAAGCAAGGGGCTGGGGCGATTCCAAAGGCTTTTTTGCCCGTTACTTGATTTCAGACTAGATTTCTTAGATTTACATGGGCAGCCCTCGGGAAATACTTGTCCGGAAGTTACCTCCACAACGCATTTAGAGCATTCCGGCTGTTTGTGATTACTTGTTACAGCCTGGCATCCCAACCCAGGTGACCAAAAGCAGCATGTTTTGTGGACACTGGCTAAAAATAATTTTTTTTTTATACAAAAATCCAGTACTGTGTGGCTAACTTACTTATTTCGGTGAAATAATGACCCTTCGGTACACATTTGAGCAAATGTTCCGGCAAAATTTTGGATTCATTGTATGCAATAGCATTTGCGTCGTCAGGACTCTCGCAGTGAAATCCAATCTCATCAATTTCGCAATTTTCGTTGACCTTTTCACAATCGACGCACTGGATGTTTTCTAATGGAAACATCGGTGTGGTTAGTTTAAATGATATGCCGCCTTCTGTTAATATTAAAATAAATATACTAAGCCAAAAATAACGGTTCATTTTCGCGAGCAACTACAAATTTTGTCTAAAAAACTGATAAATTCAGTCATAATAATCATCTACAATTTCTGATTTTGTAAAAGGCCAAGCCTGTTAGGTTACAAATTTCAAGAGCATTTTTGAGCTGCATTTTAGATCACAATATTTTTAAAATTAAATTTACAAGAATATTTAAATATGCTTCAATTATTTTACCCTCACTAATTTATTTTTTCTTTCACTATTCGTTCAGCCGGTCTTATGTAATTCCCAGTTTTGTTGGCCGAAGCAAGTTGTTGAGAATATTTTTTATTGACGTGACATTTATGCATTTTCAATTTTCGTTGCTGTAATTGCTGTCACTCGTGTTTGCTGCCTGACTCAGTAAGCTTTTCAGTGTCTGCTGCAAAAGTTAAAAATAAGTTAGTAAGAATATAACAAGAAAGATCTAAAAATCACAACAAATTTTTAATTATTGTTTCGATTTTTTGTTTAATATTTTCTCTTTACTCCGGCTCATTTTGGATGACATAAGGCAGAAAAGTAACCATTTCTGCCTGGCGTTTTTCGTTTCACAAAGCTTAATTTGATTTGATGTGTACATTTTGCTTTTGCCTTTTGTGGGCCAGTCGCACAATTTTTTTGCCTGCACTTTGTCACTTTTTGTTTGCCATTTGCGTGGCTGCCATATAATTTAATCATAGCCATTGGGCGTGTCGCTGACGAAATGGGCAATTAAGCAGAGCAAGAGGAGAGTCGTCCATTGTGGATCAGCCGATCAGCCCGAGATCGATTGGCAATAGCCGAGACTCAGCTTTTCGAGACTCTCGGACTTTAACGGCATTTATGAATAATTTCCGTGGTCCCAGTTTGCCTTCAGCTGGTTGAGAGTTCTGTGCATAACCAGTTACCGAAACTGAGAAACTTCAAAGTCGGCTACTTGCGTCGCCGTCTTGTCTGGCAATCGAACTATCTGGATTTCGACTTTACGCTTAATTTGATTCGAGGCTTTATTTTTAGCAAATCTCATTATACAAGTTTTGCCCCCTCGTTCGATTTCATAAATATTTATTATGTCGTTTGGTTTTATTTTATGCAAACACATGTTTCCTTCAACGAGGGATGCCGCACAAAACACAAAGGCCCAAAACTCGCGATTTCACAACTTCGAAGAAGTGTCCAACTCTTGAACACTTTATCGCCCTTCCAGTGTTTGTTCCTTCGTTTCATCTTAATTGGCTGGCTTTTATGGAAATCCATTCCCCAAGGGAATATTCCACTTAATTTAGTCTGGTAATTTTCCCGCTAAGTCATGATGAAATAATATAACCTATGCGTATTGTAGCTACTTTTGGCGGAATTCTATAATGTTTATTTAAATGCTTCTAAACAATCTTCCAGCCCTGTCGATAGGCTAATTTCTTCAATATAAAGACAGGTCGGAGATAAATAGCCGGCGCATGGATCAGGCGTTAAAGAGCAGCAAACATGTTTCGACTTATTGCTGTTTCTTAACCGAATACATAAAGAAACACAATCAGTTATTGTGGCTCTGAATCGAAAATAAATTAGCATTTTAAATAATTAAAAACCGCACATAACCTGCCCCCGAAATGGCAATGTTTAAAAAGCTTCATAAACTCCGGTTCAAGTAGGTTTTTGTATACACTTCCTGAACTAAAATGGTTTTAAATGTTTTTAGTAACTCCTTAAAAATTAAAGGGAAACAGAATATTAAATTTCATTAATAAATTTTGGAAAATTAATGTAAAATGATATACAGATTTCTTTACAGCCATAAAATCCATTAGAAATTTTAAATAATATTTTTTGTTATTTTTAAGTCCAAAAAATGGTTTAAAAAATATCTAAGTTACTTTAAACTTATCACAAGTGTAGTATACCCCTTTAGAATCGTGAACTGTGCTCATTGACCTGCAAATACAGCCGATGCGTGACCAGCGACATGAAAATTGAAATGAAATCCCAAATCCGCATAAATAGACACGCCTAACAATGGCCATTCATTTCGCAAACAGTGCGTTAATCCATACGTACACTTCCACTTTCCGTGGGATTTGTAAAATCAAATGATATTGGCATTTATAGAGGGGCCCGTGGCCGAAAAGGGCTCAATGCTCCCAGCACGCGCGTCGCCTCATTTGGAATGCCAATCAGTTGTCGCGTTTATTGGCATCCCCATCCCTGATTCCCCGACTCGCCGACTTCCCCGATTCGGAAATGGATCAGAGCATTACGTGCAGCAGTAACAGCGGAAGTGGTTTTTAGGGCGCCTTGGCATTCTGCACAGCATTCGTGTGCCGGTCTCTATTGTTCGCATTGAACTCTTCTCCTTTATTTTCATTTGCGGCCGGCTGCAATGGAGATGTGGCATCGGCACCTCTTTTGCATTGCAATGAGCAAAATGCGGAAGCAAAACATTGCGTCACATCTGGAAAAAAAGGTAAAATGGTCCGAAGAAAGGCAAGAATTGTAAAGGCAATTTCGAAATACATTAAAAAAGAGCGGAAAACGGGCGCCGCGAAAGGAAAGTTATTCATTAATACCCCCGGCGAGCCCACAAATCATTCAAAACATTAATGTGAAATTGTTTTTCAATGAGTCTGGCACGTCTATTACTCATACGCCGTGAGTTATGATTGTTTTAACTGCCACAATTACCTCAATATTAACGACGCTAAATGCCCAACAGAATCATCCTTTACGGTCGTTACGAAAAGCGCAGCCATTAATATCAAAATGTCAAATGATGTACAAAATTTATCTGCGGCTTGCCCTTTACCCAGTTTTAGATCGCCAAATGAGTAGACAATTTTTGGGTTTTTTTCTAAAGCCAGAGGCAGTCGGGACCACATTAAACGCTTGACGACGGAAAAAAGACACCGCTATAAACAATTAACTATCGGTCTCCATCGCTTGGAGCCGGGCAGAGTCCAATGTGGTCAAGAGCGAGACACCTGGTCGCCGAGCCCATTCAAAGCTGAGCAAACAAAACCAGCAGTCATCATCCCCACTCAGCAGTAGCAATTGGCCAAAGTTCAACCCACTGATGACGATAGAGACATCTGCCAGACGTCAAGCACGAAAGGCACTTGAGTTTAAGGGCCAAGCGAAAGACAGGGCCGAGATGCATCGTCAAGTGCAGTGAACCCTGCCCGGTTAGATCATCTCCCAAAGAATTTGCTCATGCACTGGAAAAATAAGATCAACTAAATATTTACAGAATAAAATAAAATAAAACTAAAACAAATAAAAGTATTTAAAAATATTCAAAATATTTGATGTCTAATTCCATATAAACAGCTCAGGAATATTCTCTAAAATGTCTCTTCATATTAAAAAAAAAAAATATTAATGTATTAAATATTTGCAAATATTTAACAAAAAAGTTTACTTTCTCTGTATTTTAACGTAATTAATCTAAATAGCAGATAATTTTTTATCCATATAAATATTAAACGACATCCGTTTTGGGTTGCATTTTTTTCGCTGTTCAACCACCGGACGTTGGTTAGCCTATAAAAAGGTAATCGCAAGCCAATTTGTTTAACTGAAATTTATTTGGGTTCTGGACGTAATTAAAATCTATTTTCAATTGCGAACGTGAGTTCGAGATCCTGTCCCACCCACGCGAACCAGCCCAGCCAACCAACCAACCCGTTTTGGCGACAGTTGACCTGGCAAAGGGCAAAGGTCGCCGCTGAGTGACCCTCAATGGGCAGTGCATCGCCGCCGGAAGTGGAAGTCTACACTTGCGTTTAGTTTGGTCCCATTTGGCATGATTATTTGTTTGGGATTCGTTAGCTGTTCTTGCTCTTTTCTTTTTTGCTTTCTTTTCTTCTTTTGCCTGTGCAAAAATCGCCAATTGTTTAAACTTTTCTCGCCGGGGGAGCGAGAAACAAACAAAACTAAGTTGCCATCGACAACTCGGTGAACGATTTACAGCCCGTCGAATTTTTATTTCTTTTCCGTCCAAAGAGGCTATCGCTTTGTTACTTTAAGCGATCGAAGTAAAGCCAATTTGGCTTAGACCAAAATCCACACCCACTACACGCATTTGGCGTTTCCAAAAAGCCAAAGGCCGATGCAATCGCAGCCAGTTTGGCTGGGAAACCCACAATGGCAGTATGGAAATCTAAATTATTTAATCATGAGATATGCCACTACAAATAAATGGAATCACAAATTTATTATGAGCCAGCTTTTGTTGCTGCTGCCAACGGGCTTATTATACACATTTATTAATTCAACACAAGAAATTATTGTTATTGCTGGATTATTGTTTCCATTTTCCGCTTTTTTCAGCTCTGAATGCATGCGGTGCTTTGACCTAGAGGGCAAATTACTGTGGGACTAGGATGAGAGAGTTTAAAATTTGAATAAAACCTAAAAACCTGGAACGATATACTCTCACTCAATTTGGTTTAATAGCTAACATAAGAAACACTAAATACACAAAAAAATTTGAAATATAAATTTTAAATCAAAATTTATTCCATAGACCCACTGTAGTAGCAATTCCCATCAGAGCGGTCTTCCAAATGTTGTCCATTCAGAGCACTACAATATTTTTTTCATAGTTTTCATACTCTTTAGCTAGTAGACGAGTCATTGAATAATTCAAACAGCGAACTATTTAAAATTATACACATTCAAAAAAATTAACAAACATTTTGATTGAAAAAGAAAAGATTTACTGGATATTTGGAGTTTGGATTGGTAGAAACAAAATATTTAATAATAAATAACAATTATGTACCAAAAAAACATAAAATAAGAGTATTTGTAAACTCGTTATTCCAAAAATCCCCGCCGCACTGGTATTTCTAGCATACTAAAATAAGACGAAAAAATAAAAAATCCCAAACCAACAGCATGAACATAAACAAAACGCAGCGTCAATTGGAAATACCCAAAAAAAAAAGAAACAGCACAACAACAATCCGATTTTCGACTGTGAACTTTGCGTAAATAAAACAGACGCTCTTTTAATACGTGGAAAAACTCCAATGACTAGCGGCCACAAAAGGTACACACAAATGTTTGGCAATTGGCCGAATATTTTCAAATCAAGAGCAAAGTGTCAGTCAATGAGTGAACGCAGAGTGTCAGGAGTCTGACAGCTTTATGGAAGAATTACCATTAGGGAAATATCCAGCGGAAATTTCTGTCGGCAATTTGTCAGAACGCGGCCTGAACAGATCACCCATCCGCCCCGTTGGACCGCTGGCGAACATGAACAACATGGGAAACAAATGTGAGCACGTGTCGTGCGCTTGACCACAAAATGTTGCATGTTTTCCAGCTGCAACAGTATATTCAATTGCTGCTGCCACATGACAATGCAATAAAACAACGGCCTCCGACTCAAATGCAACCGCACGCAAACAGCTGCCAAAGTTGCCCGTGGTCCGACCTTGACTTTGGCTGGTCCGCTGCCAGCACTTTGTGGAAAATACCCTACACTCGACGGAAAATGTCAGTCAAAAATTAAGTGGCTACACGGAAAAAGAAAACCTCAAGGACATTTTAAAAATGAATTATTTTACAAACAATGTCTTCAAAGTTTTTTTTTTCTTTTTTAAATATGTTGAGTATTTATATTTATTTTCGTTGCCGAACCTAGTACACTGGTAAAAAAAAACGCATAGTAAAATCAAATATTTTTTTAGTTGATTTCATTTACTACTTTTCATAGTTAAATCAAATAAATAAATCATTGATTTTAATAAAAAGCATATTTAAACCTTCGTTCAAATATAAAAATAATTAAATCGAAGGGAATTATATTTGAAACGATAATACTGATGTTGAAACCCAAAGTCGCAATAGTAGTTTTTATAATTATAAATAGTTAGATATATACATAGTATAATCAATGTATTTTTATGATCCGATTAAATACTTTTGCAGCTTATCCGAAATATAAAAGATTTATTTTGAATAAAAAGTTTATTTGACACAATTATTTTGAAAGGCAAGATTCAAATAATATTAAATTAAATTTTCATAAAATGTATAAGTGAAAAGTCGCATTTTTAGTTTTAAAAAGTTATAT
Organism: Drosophila takahashii; assembly: GCF_030179915.1. Taxonomy (NCBI): domain Eukaryota; kingdom Metazoa; phylum Arthropoda; class Insecta; order Diptera; family Drosophilidae; genus Drosophila; species Drosophila takahashii. Next base: position 39,421,753 of record NC_091681.1, on the reverse strand, counting down.
GTGTTATGGATCGTGTTAACTTTACATTTAAATTGAACTTATCCACTCGCGCGTAACATGGTGCGATGGATCAATGGGTAAGGCATCTACCTCTGATGCGAGAGGACCCCGGTTCGAAAGCCGTCTCAGGCAGAGTGAGTAAAAAGTTTTTAAGAAGCATATTTTACATTTCCTTAACATTTCTTAAAGCAATATTGTATTAAAAAGTTTAAAGAATACTAATTACAAAAAAAAAAAAATAAGTTGTGGTGTCAGCGGGACTTGAACCTGGTACTCCCGAGCACAAAATAGTATCAGAACCTAGCCCTTGACCCCTGAGCCATGCCCATATTATTTCCTATCGAGGCAGAATGCTCTTTAAGTTCACAATAATATTTTTGATTGTAATGACAATAAATAACTCAATTCTCTTAATTAAGGTAAATATTTTAGGCGCTCATGCGAAAAAAAAAACAAATTTGTAAATTATAATTCTAAGATTCTGGGTAAAAAAAAGAGTCAAATCAAATACAAAAATCTTTGAATTTACTATAAAAATATTTAAAACATTATTAACTATGCGCCATATGCGATTTTACTATTTTCATGTTAGGATCTATTTCGCTGGGAAAAATAATTGAAACAATGGTAAAATAGTGACATTTACCATTTTTTTTTTACCAGTGTATGCTTAATATTCTTAAATTCCAATTAATATTTTCTTTATTATAAATAACTACTTTTAAAATGCCCAATAATAAAGACACGCTGCTAGCCTTTTTTTCCAATGTATTCGGTTAAATTTAGCAGTAGGTTTGTGGCACGTTATTGTTACCATCCTCCGTTACCCGGGATCCCTCCCCTGTGGAAATGGCCAAAAATAATAAGTCGAAAGCAGAACCACAGCTGCACTTCCGTATCGATTGCCATTCGAGTTGCGGTTGGGGGTGTCATTTCGATTTCGTTTGCGCTTTCAATCACAGGTGCACGCTTACACAGTTGCCATCTCGGTTGGTGCCATTTTTAAAACAATATTCCACTGCCACTGCCACCGCTTCATCACATCCACTGTGCGGGAAAATGGGAAATGGGGCTGGTAAGTGGGAGCTCGGTGCCCCGCAAGGAGATGGAAAGCGCCGTTGCATAATCGTTGTCGGTTTTCATTTCCCCACGACACCACGCAGCTGCGGATGGCAGAAGAAAAAGTGTCAACACTTGGAAATTTTCGCCGCACTTCGATGGCAACCGTTGGCAGTGAAGAGACTCCATGTCTTTTGCCATAAATAGCAAACTAGAAATGATTTGCAAGGGAAATAAAAATATAAAAACCAAGAAAATTACCTTAAAAAATATTACAACAAAAAATAGTTATCAAATTGCATTACTAATAACCCACATATTTCATTCTAATTAAATTAAACCCTCTAATTTTTCAGTTTCCGGAAATATGTTGAAGGTCTGACTTCTAAGGCCTACTAATGAATCACAAAAAACGATAAATATTTACCCACAAAGTTAATTTAAAGAACAAAACCTCGATGAATCATAATATAATAGTTATCTCCAATTATGAACGGTTTTTATCTAAATTTTTGATGTAGCAACTACCAGAATTTAATAACTGCTTAAAGAAGAAAAATCTAAGAAACTAATTAAATTTGCAAACCAATTTGGTTGGGCCTATGGCTTAGCTGGAATTCCACTCACCCTAGGAGAAACTATTTCAATTAGAATTTAGCTGTGGAAAATCCTTGGGGTCCTCAAAGAAATACTCGCCTAGTAGCAGTTTGCCGAACAACTCTTCACCTAATCACAGTGGAGCAGCGCAGTTTAGTCACTCCTTGAGTTTTGCCCCATTTCGCCGATGAAGTTGACGCTGACGATGCCTGGCATTCTGGCATTTCTGGGCAGGATGGCAAAGAAGCTGGCAGGATGGCTAGATGGAAAACTGGCATGCAGGCAGTCAGCAGGCAGGCAGGCAAAAACGCCATGAAGCATAAAGCAATGGCACTGAACATTCTGGGCCAGAGTGTTTTGGGCCGGGCCGAAGTGGGCGGTTCTGGTGGTGCGGTGGCTGGGCGGCTGGGTGGAACGGTGGCTGGCGGTTAACCCTAAGTGTTGTCACACCACTGCACTCCACACCACACCCCGCAGCACCACCCTGCAACACCAACGCCACTGCCACTTTCCGGTTTTCTGGCGTGAACGGCAAAAACCAGTAATTTTCAATAGCAAGGACGTCAGCTGCCGGGCTCGAAATGTTTAATAGTGGGCTCGGCATGTGAAAAGGATAGGGTAAGGAAAAGTATAATTTTTTCTTTAGTTTAGGTAGAATACCTACTCCCAAAAAAATGAACATCTAAAATTATTATTAAAGTTTTTACCAATTACTATAATAAATAATAGTTACATTTTTTTTAGGTTTAAGCACCTTAAAAAAAAATATTTAATAACTAATATGTTTAACAACAATAATAAGGTGTTAAATAAAAATCAAATTTAAATTTCACATAGCAAAATAAATATTTTTATAAATATTAAAAATTAAAATATCAAAATCATCGTGCAAGTTCCCCTATCTGTCTCCATTTTTAGCTACAACATTTTCCTTTTTAGGTTTCATTTCTGCACTTCTGGGTGCCGCAAATCGAGTTCGCTTCGGTCGACACTCTTGTGCAACTTTAATAAACAATTCAACCCGTTGTTGCCCCAATAGACTTGGAATTGCATGTAAATGCAAGTTCATCCGGGCGCCGCTTTCATTGTTTCTCGTTCTTTTTCCTCTGCCCCAAGAAGGCATACAAAATTCACGATTTGCTGCACTTGGCTCGGGAAATGAAGTCAGCAAACAAACAAGCTCGAAAAACTGAATTACGGCTAAGGGAAAAATGTCAGTCAATATTTTAGCTGCAGGCTGAGGAGAACGGGAGAACTACAATTTAGATGTCATGACTTTATTGATCCATTTTAGGTTTATCCGAATACGGTTGTTACTTTTTGTCTTAGAGGAACCGGGGTTACATTATTTTCCATTCTCGTCTTAAGTATTACAAGTGTATAAAAAGCAATCCACTCGCCTTAAGTTTCCTTCGCCTTCCTTGCGATTCAGATAAAATCAGTGGTTGCGCATTACGTATACGCCACCTGTGCCACGGCAGCTAGGCACGTACTGGCAATGTGTATTTCCATTTATTTTAAATCAGTTTCGCCACAAACTTTCTTCAATGAAAATCCGCACTCTCGTTCTTTTGCTGCCAAGCGTACTTCCCCCTCTAAAAAAACAGCTCTACTTACAATGCCGTCGTAGTGGCGCCCCAAAAAAAAGCTGAGGCAAAGAAGAAATATGAAAACAAACTTTCAGCAACTTGTAGAAATAAAAATGTTTTGGTATACGAGTGATAATATGCTTTTTATGGCTGCTGCCGATGCTGGCGAAGTTCGGTAGCTGGCTGAGCTGCTCTGAGCCGGGCTAATATTTGCTTAGCTGTGTTCAAGTTTGGTTCGACTCGGCTCGCTTTTGTGCAAACAGGCAAATCAAACAGCAGTTTGAGAGCCACAGTTATGATACAAGTATTCTAACCATGTTTCGGTAAAGTTTTCTCCTTTTTTTCTGTATTCTTTCTGGCTCCAGTTTTTTTGACATCTGCCAAAGTGCACGGCAAAAGTGCAGTCAACTGTTTGGCAATAAACGAAAAAGTGTTCGAGCCACTGGCGGCTAAACTGCCACAAATCAAATATTATTGCCCAACCGTTTTTCTCTTCGCCAGCCAACTGTTTATTTAACCATAAACCTTTTTGTTCGACCCTCTTGTTAATAAATATTTAAACGGCAGATACAGCCATGCGGAAATGAATTTATTTGCGAGCATGGGGGTGCCACAGCTGTGCTGTTTGGCTAAATCTAAATCTAGCCTGGGAACCCGTGTGCATCGTCGTCTTCTCTGGTGCGACTCTTTGTCTCTGCTTACTCATAGACGGGTTCGCAATTTGGCAGCAATAATGAAAACGAGACACATGTCACCGCCCCTGCAGAACCTTCTTCAGTCGATGCAGACATAAATTTAATTTAATTGAAAAATTGTACACACAGAGTACGGCGACAATTGCAGAGCATGCACGGCTTATTAGCGATGAATTTATTATAAGGAATCCATCGCACCCATTCAACTGTTAACAATCCGATTTTTGGCATCAAATATTCATATGAACAATAATAATTCAGAAAAATATGTTATTGTTATTCTTATGGTAGAAAAATGCATTTGATTTTTCTTTTTATTTTTTTAACAATTCATAATAATTGGCTTTCATTACCCAAATAAATATTTCTTTCTTTAAAAATAAATTTTTCTTCACCAGAACGCATTTATTTATAAATCCATAAATTTATTTATATTTTCCAGGAACAGAAAATTAAAAACATTGGAATTGGAATCCCCAAATGTAAGGCCAACCCTTTTCACTTTATTCTCTGCTTCACTCACATAGTTCAACCGGCTGACAAGCAGCTCGTCAATAAAATACCCCTTCAAATTGCGGGCCAGCACTTCCAGGAATCATTTGGCATTCCCTCCTTGGATTCGCAAATAATATCAACAGCATAGTCTAATATTTAGTGAGTGTCAGCTGGATGCTCCTGCTTGAACACGAATCCACACTTGACAGTTTCTGCGAAACGCAATAAAATATTCCTCATTTCCTCGCACTCACTAATAAATTCATTTTTGTCAGCCCGCCCAGAAATGCACTTGGCCATTTATTTCACAGTACTTAGTTGCACGTGCCAAAACAGAACTAAAAATAATTTATATGCTAATGGCGAAGAGGTACCGAAATTATTGGTAAGGTGTGGAAATTAATTTGAATTTGTTTCGCTTTCCTTTTCGAAGAAGGTCTGCCAAGTGAAGAGGCGCCTGATAAGCTGGAGTAAAAATATGAAACTTACAAACAACTACGGGGAGGACAGATTCAAGCCCCCAGCTCCAAGATTTCTGCTTGCTGTGCGACAATATTTGAATCGTGTCATGGAATATTCCATGAATCTGTGTTGAGAACTTGGCTGAATGTTGACGGGCCACAATAACACATCCCTTGGCCTCGGCTCTATACAAGTTCAAATATTCCGGGGGGAGGCACTGGGTGGGCTATACTACATTCGATGTGCCTACATATGCTTCTATTGCCATTGTGACGTCACCGGGACAGAGGGACTGCGAATCAGTGAATCGTGGAGAGTCGAGAGTTGCGACTTGCGAGCGGGTTAACTGTCAGCGATAAGTCGGAGGCAAAAACAGAGACAGCCAGCCCGACGGCATATTTATGGGCCCATTTCCCCAAACAAATCCCGGCCAGAAAATATATATAAGATATATATAGGAGATAGAAGATAAAGCCAGTGTAAGCTGCGTGAGAAAGGCACAGTTCTAGAGACTCTGGCCCAAGAACTTGACTCTACTTTTAAACTCACTGCTGGAAATTCGAGAAAGAACAGAACTCGCGTGTGTTTCTGTTGCTCTGTGCACAAGCAAATATATTAAATCATTTTGATTATGCTGTTAGATGTTCTAGTGGCCCATCAGCGATAACGAAAACAGGCTGATAAGGCCTGTCGTATATTTGCATATTATACGAGTAACATGGCCTGACTTTCCACTAAGTCTGCAGATTGAATTCGAGCAGCAGTAGTTTTGTGAAAAACAAAGCACTCAGACTGCAGCTGTTGCGAATACACGCGGAAAACGGCGATTCCCAAAAAATATTGAACATAACATAAATCCACAGCCGTATCTCAAAATCAGAGATACCCGTGTTGATTTTTCTACCCTCTCTGCGCTCTCAAGGGTGTGCAGCCGAGAGTCATTGCACTCGGATGATTCAAGTTCAAATGCAAATTGGATAAATCCAAAATCGTTTAGATTTATGGGCGTATTGATATTTAATTCTGGGCGAGCACCTATGATAGATTAAGCCCAGACTTCCGTGAGGTTCGTTGACACCACGGCGTTTAGATTATCTCAGTTCTCAGTTCAGCTCGTTAGTTTTCCGCTCTTTGACATCATATGCCGCACCAATGTGTCATATCTGGTGGATCGACTGGGGATACAAAAACACAATGTGTCGCAGCCGAAAAGTTTATTTCCTCTTGCCTAATCGACAAATTTGCTTAAGATGACAGCAGCTTGTCCACCCACACGCTCTTCTGTGCTCCTCACCTGACTTTCGACAGTTTTTAGCATTTAAATCCAATTTATTCGTTTCTCGTTCGGTTAGAAGAAACAAGAAAATATATCGAAATCTGTGCCTCTGTGCCAACTGCCAAAAATCTGTTCTAATGACATTTGGCATTCTTTTCCTCTGCGTCTCGTTACTCAGCGGGTTTACAAAAATGGTTTTTTAATGTTGTTTAAGTTTTATTTAATTATGCAGCTATTCAAATTAATACTTTTATGGCCTCACACCACGGAAGCAGGTTGACATTTTGGGTAATGTTTGCCGGGCTTAGCCAAATCGGAAGATATTAGTTGATTTTACGAGGGACTTATTTTTAGCACACATATTGAAAAGTGTTTTTTAATTTATGCAATTCTATTTTGTAGAGCTTTGCCTTTAATTACATGTATTGCCACTGAGCGTTGGTGTTTAGCTGCGTTTGAGTGTTTCGATGGCTCTTCTACGCGCTTCTCATAAATCCAAGTCAAGGGCCCTTCTCGGCGCTTCTCAATTATTTTAGTTAAGCGACTAGTTTGTTGCTTTTTGTTCATGCTCGTGTAAACGTTTCAGGTTTCATGTTTCACACAAAAAAGACCGTGTACCTAATTAAAAAAAGCTAATATAAATGCTAATTTAATCTGCGATATTTTAGTCAATTTGTTCGCACCGCCTGTCATGTTCGAAACTGGAAATTCTATTTTCAGACCACAATTGGCGAACAACAGAAGTCTTTTTTACGCCGAGTGATGGGTAGAAATGTCAGAGGCCTCAACGAAGGCATATTAAACGCACCATAGAGCGAGACGCGCAGTGAATCATAAAATAAATAAATAAGTGCGACGCTCTCGGTGACCGATTTGTTGAGGGACAGCAACGCATCCGCTAGATACTTTGCACTGGGGGTGTCCGAGAGATTGGTCTCTGCCTTCTGCCTTTCTGTTCCGAATACCTACTGCTTCGGTTTTGATTTTGTTTATGTGCCGCATTTTTCTGTTGAAAGACCAAACAGAGACGTTCCGTTGTCACCGCATTGCTGCAAAAATTAGCGTGCCTATATGGAATATCAGTCGTACTTATCACGTTTCTTGACTTGGACTTGCCCAGGGCGGCAGCGGGGTGAGTGAGTCAGGTGTTGAGGTAAGCCATGGCATGGCTCTTTGATATTTCGTTGAGACCGTTGCCAAACGATTAGTCACTGCACCGCCCATGTAGGCCCTCCTCTAATCCCCTAATGCCCAACATTTCGATTGGTTTGACCAAGTGTGTTTGTTTGATCTCCGTGGTCGGGTTCTAAGTAGCAAACCCGTACTCGTACCAATCACCGACTCCCATATACAGAAGACATCGTGACACCTCCCCAGTTGCTTTCCCCTTTCCTTTAAATGTGACAATCAAATGGGTTGTTTGACTTACGGAATGGGTACATAGAGAAAAACTCTGTTAAATATTTGGATTTATTTAAATTATTTATATTTCATAAATATTTTAAGTATATTATTTATGAAAATGTAACAGAGGGATTTGATGGCTCTTCTACGTGCTCCACATCAATCGAAATTAGGGGCCCTTCTCGGTGCTTCTCAACTATTTTAGTTAAGCGATAAGTTTATGTTTAGAGTTTAATACCCAGTGAGGTAACAAATAATTTATTATATTTTTTCCATTTTTACACCATATTCAATTATAACTAAAAGTCATTTTTTTTCCGTGTACCACTCGCTTTCATTTTGAAATGAAACACGCGTTTGCCACAATCAGACCGAAATAAGAAAAAATAAAGAATTAAATATTTATTGTGCTGTTTCTTTTCGGTTTATGAATCAATTAATACGGGCATGGGTGAATGTGAATGCTGAAATGCTGAATGAAACGGTTAAGTGTTTGTTCGTGTTCTAGAGCTCTTGTCGGCGAAGTTGACAGCAGGTTGGATCGATAAGTTCATTCGAATCGCTGTGGGTATCTGCTTTAATTGGTGGGAGAAATGCCATAGAGCTCAGAACTCTTGGTGCCAACCTCTCGGGGTCTGCAGATCTAAAGCCAGAAGACAGATCTGCGTGGGTAAGTTTGAACCGCTTTTGAAGCCCCCAATTGAACTGCCCCCAGTGAAAAAGTCATGATAATTAATTCTTTTAAGACACATAATCTTTTATTTGAATAGTTTCTTGCTCTTTTTGTGGTTTGGTATGGTTTGCTGTGTTTCAATTTCATTTTTTCGTTTTTGTTTTAATTTATTAGCAGCTTGGCTGGAAAATACCGGATTAGACTTGCATTAATTCATTTTCTTTTCGGATTAAAAGCTAATTTGTCACATTGAACTTTTGTTTCGTTTTACATTTGCTTTTTGCTTACATCGAATGGTTTATCGAATGACAGTTGAATAAATTTGAAAAAATATCACTATTTAGTAAAGGTATGTATACAGACACACACACATAAGCTTGTATATAGTATAACTATTAATACATGTTTTAAGTTATTTTCAATGCATTTCGAAATTACATTCTTGGTTGCCCCCTTGCTCAACATCACAATAATTGGTTTTGAAATATTTTCTTTGTCCGACACACATGCATGAATATTTATAGATATTTCCTATGCACACACTCTATATAAAATATAAACTTTAGAAATATAAATTCGAGGTTGTTTAGTGTTTAGTGTTGTGTGTGTTGTATCTTTTTCGTTTTTTTGTTGGATTTTGTGTGCAGCCGAGGGAAATCGAAGGCGGGAGAACTTAGGGTATAAAGCTTTCTGGCCTGGAGATACAAATGCCAGGGCCAATCGATCCCATTCCCATTATCCCATGCATTATTCATAATGCATTATGAATGGGCCGATTCGATGGCTCCGACCTTTGACCTATTGCCGCTGTCCATCTCGCACTTTAAATTAAATCTAATGAGGTATTTAGCTGCACGCAATGCCCGCGGAGTTCTAGAAAAAGCAAATTGACTTAATGGCCCGCTGGCCAAACTAACTGCTGACTGACTGACACTCTGGCCAGCTGGGAAAACTAACTTTGCACCGGCCAAAAGGCATTTTCAATATGAAAATGCCGCCTGCAAAGCTAGTCGGTCCCATTAGCCAGAAGTTCGATACAATATAATATATAGAAAAAGCACTGCTCGGCACTAGGTGCTCGGTCTAAGACTACTCGGCTCTACGAACTTAAACGCTACAATACACATATGCTTTGCACATTGACTTAATTAACTTATGAATTGAATGTTTGCGTCTCTTCTTGTTTTCTTTAGCCAGAATGTTGTTTGGAGTTAAAGCTTTGCGGTGTGTGGATGTCTAATAAATATTTACAATCGTTGTTATAATAAATAATAAATTAGTGGTAGGGAGCGAGAAAAAACTGTGCTGTCTTTGATATTTCGTTTGTTATTTGTTACTTGTGGTTTCTTTCAGTGTTGAGTAAAAACATTAAATGTTCATATGCTTGTTGCTTAGGTACATTGATTACGATCTCGACTTGGCTTGGCTTGGTTCCACTTTTCAGTTTGATATCCACCCTAAGATTATAACTCCTGTTTCTCTCTCTCTTTCTGTTAATTTGACTTGTACACAGTTTTTTGTTTTTATATTTGTTTAAAGGTACTTTGTTTTTTTTACGTGTTATACTACTTTGTAAAGCATCTCAAACTCTCAAGTTTGACTATCTTTGTGTTTGTTTTATGTGTTTTTTTGGCATGAGAAGCTTCTAGGACAGCATGATTCAAACAGTTGTCTCTGCTAATTGCTAAACTTACAAATTACGAATACTGTTTTTAGAATTCTTCAGCAAGCGCGAGTTTAGTGTTTGTCTAAGATCTACAATGTATAATGTATATTAAATATAGTTAAGAACCCCTTGTGTTTTAGACTTCTGTGGGCAAACTCTGGCTCTGGCAGCCCGCCTGCAGTTTCTTGGAGCTGCGGAAGAACATGTCGAAGAGCCTGGCCCCGCGATTCTGGAACTTCTGGGGCGTGGTTGGTGTTATAGCAATGTGCTCCACGATGGTGATGCCCCTTTGCAGTTTCGGTCGCTGGGGGCGAGTGGGCGGTGCTGGGGGTGGTGCGGTCAGCGCAGGGGGTGGTGTGGCCGGTGGTGGCTCATCGGATTCGGCAGAGCCCCTAGCTCCCCCGAAATTAATGATGGTGCTGCAACTGCTGTTGGGCCGCAGGGTCAAGGTCGTGTGCACTGGCACCTGACTGACCAGCGAGGTCTGTGGGGTCAAGTACCTGCAACTATTGCTGCTGTACTGCGACAACTTGCTGCTGTTGCGCTGCAACTGTGCTCCCGATGCCGCAGCTCCTCCAGGACCCGCTGTTCCATTGGTCTTCACACTGCTGCTGCAGTGACGCTGTAGTCCTGCCGAGGATTCCAGGCCAAACAAACGCTTCACCCCACGCCTCACCCTCTTGTTGCGGTAGGCGAAGATGAAGGGCGAACTCAGGTTGGCCAGCAGGATCATGAAGATGGCCAGCTGCGAGGATCCACCAAAGTTGGCGGCCGACAGTCGCGATTGCAGGAGCACCAGCAGGCCAAAAGGCAGATACGAGACCACAAACATCACCACCACCAAGATGCTGATCCTAGCAGCTCTCGACTCCTCCCTATACTTGAAAAGCGAACTGGCGTTGCTCAGGCGATGTCGCAGGGAGCTCATGTAACTCAGGGCCTTGGGGGAGGCGTGGATGGCGGGTATTTGGAGGGCGTGGCCGTGCTGCTGGTGCCGCGGCGAACTGAAGTGCGGGTGATGTTGCTGGTGGAGATGTTGCTGCTGCTGCTGCTGGTGTTGCAGGTGCAGCTGCTGCGATTGCTGCTGCTGCTGCCGCTGGGCGTGGCCCAAAAGATGCGGCGATCCGCACTCCTCGCTCAGCGAATCCTGCCGCAGTTCGGTGTACTTGTGCAGATTCGGTGAGCTGTGCACCTGGCGAATGCCCTGCAGGCGATGGGCTTCCCTCAGATCCTGCGAAGAGGTTCCCAGGAGAGGCAACTGCCTGGCGGAATAGTTCCTCTTGATCTCACCACTGGCCGTTTGCAGGGTCAGCATGATATTCTGATTCCTGTCGGAAAGGGAGTGCTCCTGCACCGTCATCAGTTGCACACCGGCTCCACTCTCCGCATCCGAGCCACCATCGTCGGAAATGGTGGGCAGCAGGACCTTGGCCGCCGAATCCCTGCGTAGACAACTCGGTGAATTCCTCGGCTGCGACCTCTGATCGATTTGCATCTGCAGACCACCGATTCCCAGGCCCAGACTGCTATTTCCGCCATGCGAACTGGCCGAGGAAATGGAGTGCCTATGGACACACAGGCTGTTCGAGAACTGATTCGCCTGAGCCGCCTGCTGGCCAGCCGTTAGATTCAAAGCGCTCTGGAGCAGCGGAGATGAGCCATTCTGGCGCATGCGCAGCCCATTGCCCCGCGCCTCACTGAAGATCCTCCAGTACATGCCGCACACAAAGCCAAAGGGCAGCAGGATGATCACTATGAAGTACACACTGGCGTAGATCACCCCGAAAATACTGTTTGTGCTGCCAATGTTGAAGTAGTTGACGGCCAGCCTGCGTTGCCGGCTGAACAAGGCATCGGCATCGAAGTCGAGGACTCGGAAGGCGGAAAGGGCGCCAAAGAGTATGCCCACCACCCAGGTGAGGGCTATGAAGATCCAGGTTTTCACGCCCGAAATGCGACTGTGGTAGCGCAGGGGATCCGTGACGGCACACCAGGTGTCTCCTACCACTAGTAAAACAGCCAGAGCTCCCAGGGCGGCAGTCATATCGATGGACCAACATCTTAGCTGCACCGGCGGCTGCAGAGGAGCCTCCGTGGGTAGCGAGAGATTCTCCTCGTGGGTCTCCGTCTCCGTGATAACAAATCCTCCATCTCCCCGCTCGTCAATAGTCAACTCGCGGCAGTAGGTGGCATTGCACTTGAGGAAGGACTCCACCACTTCTCCATTCTCACTCGCATTCTTGCTGGACACCACGCCATCTCGCTCCACCAGCTGTCCATTGCGACGGAAGATGATCTGATGATTGCCGGGCTTCGAGAAGATTTCCAGGGTCTCTCCGGCCGAAGATCTCTCCGTAGATTTGCCAGGCAGCCCCAGAAAAAGGGTGGGTGCCAAGATGCAGCAGCCAATGAGGTTGATGGCCAGCAGGTTGATCGTGAACCGATTGGCGGTGGTCCTTAAGCCCGGCGTTATCCAGAAGGCACACAGCGCCAGCAGGTTGATCAGGAACGAGACGAGCAGCAGGGCCAAAATCAGGAGGTCTATGGCCATTCTTTATGCTGTTTTTCGATTACCACACATCACTTTACAGTTTCACAGTCACTTTATGGCCACTACTTTTTCGGCTTTGGGCTCTTGGCTTTTTGTTTTGTTTTGGCTTTGCTTATGACACAAATTTCACTCGGAATATCCGCTGTTTCTCTCGTCTCAGCCAACAATTTTTTAATATCGTTTTTTGTATTATTATGTGTGTTTTGGTTTGTTTCTTGCGAACGCTTGCTAATTTACGTGCGAGATTTGTGGTATAAAAAACAATTTCTTTTTGCTCTGAACTTTTTTTTTTCACTTGTCTATATTTTTCGTGACTTGTGTCAATTGTTTTGGGATTTATTTCTTTTTTGCCGTGTATTTATTCACGCGCACCGATCGGACGAGCACGATCTTCACTCCGAAGCGTTCCAAGCACAACTGTCGTGAGCGGTCGCCGCAACGCCTCCAAATATACGCGACCGCCTGGGAGGGAGTGCGAGCGAGAGGGTGTTCCCCGGTGCGAGGGAGACGGAGCAACGCCAGCGGGAGAACGGCGAGCGAAAAGAGCAGCAGGGAGAGCGACGAGAGCGACGATGTTGCTGCCGTGCTGCGATGATTGTTGCTGTTGCTGCTGTTGCTGCCGTCGTGATTTGCGATTCCCACGCTCCGACTTTGAAATTATGTTGCTGCAAGTGGTCGCTTCTCTTTGTTGGTGTTGCTGTTGCTGTTGCTAGCCGGTCTTTATCAGTAGTTGTTGCTGCAAGTATTGCTGTTGTTGCTGCTGCCGCTTCAAGTGTTGCTGCTGCAATTGCTGTTGTTGCTGTGCTGTTGTCCTAGTTCACTCCAGCAGCAACACAACAAATTGTATAATCTGTTTCTTTTTTGCAATGCCAATTGCCGCTTCACTTTTGCTCTGTATTACATCACTTGCTCAATGCTATTGCTGCTGCTGCCCCGCGGACTTTTCCATTTTCCAAGACACATTTTCTTCTGGCTTCTGCACAATTTCCAATCTGCAATGCACAATGCAAGACGGCGGCCGCGCTCTATTTTCTTAACCATAAAAATTGCATTTTTATTAGGCCGACTGCTGTTGCTGCCGCTGCAAAATAAACAACAACAGCTGATGAAATTACCAGCGTTGGGCGCCAGCTGCAAAAAAAGGAGAGAGAGAAAGAGAGGTTAAATCAGAACTAGAGCGAGACAGAGCACCAGAGATATGTCCGTGAGATAAGGCAACTCTTAAAATGATTATTGTTGTTTTGATTGTGAAATTAAAAACAAATACAAATACATGCTGGACCAAGATGATACAGCAGTTTCGCTGAGACTACCCAAAAACCCGCTCGCCAGTGACTCAGAAAATAAAATAATTCCATTTCATTTACTTGAAAAAACGGCACGCTCCCGTTATGCACACATATCGAAATTCGTTATCGGTAGTTTGGGGGGTGATAAGGCATTAATCCAGCTATTCGGCCGGCGGGAACTGTCCAGAAGTCCGTCATAGATACTTGTAGTCAATTACCATTACCTTAAATCACCACACCCACTCATCACATGAGCCCCCTTGATTATAGGTAACTGTGTTTCTGCTTCTTTTTATAACTACGCATTATCCCCCGAAGTCGGTACACAAATCGGACGATCAGCCGCTTACAACATGACCGGAGAATCGACTTTAATGAGCTCATCGCAAATTCTCTTCGGTTCCCAGTAGTCATAAAAAAAAGTTGGAGGCATCTAGCCAAAAGTCATTGGCACAGGGGAAAAATTTCGAGTATTTTGTAGGGTTTTCTTGAAAATTTTCATGAATTTGTTTTATAAATATAAAATAAAGTAGAATATGATTAAAATGATATTTGATGATTAAAATAATATTTCCTTAATTCTTAGATAATAATAAAATTAAAAAAAAATGTTGTGAAACTATTTTTAAAATATTTGGTCCGCTATGACTTTATTTTTAGCAGTGCATTTCATCATCACTACAATTCTATGGAACGCACGAGCCGGACCGAATATTTTTTCTGTGAACACGCGACCGGAGACTGTGAAAAATCAACAGAAAAGCATTTTCTTCTGGGCAATTTTTTTTGGTGTCAGGTCTGAGCGGCGTTTGCATGCCCTACTTACGTTCAGAGATATATATTTATTAATAGCTGCGATGCCCGCCAACGAGTCGTAAAAATGCCAGAAGATGCGAAATGAATGATTACCGATAAAGATGGAGCATTTAATTGCTGATTTGGCCACAGAATCAACTGGGGGTGAATTATGGCGATTGTCACGAGAAGATTTGTGGAATTTAATTATGCAATGACTTTATTAATATTTAATTATAGATTGTGGTCTTTGTCTGGATTTTTGCATATTTATTTCCATTATTTAAAGTGCTTTTAAAGATCAAAATTAATTTATTCAGAACATGATGATTAATTAAATAATTCTGAGAGACTGTAATTGTGAAGTCATAAATAAATTATGGGTTACAGATATGCAAACTATTTTTAATTTACATTTATTAAAAAGCCATAATGATTAAATAATTTTATATATATTTTATTTGCACTGTTATTTTCTAGCTCCAAAGAATTTTATCGCAAACTAATCCCCTGCAAACTCAAACATCCGCCCCGTAGCTCAAAGTCTTATCAATTTGGAGCTCGATCAATGTCCACTGGCCATCGATCATATGGCAACATTCCCCGAACATTTACATTTAACTAAAACTAAAACCCATCCGAGCGGAACATCCATCCATCTACGGCGTGTGACGTTGAGTCAATAAGGCCCCCGACTAATTCATATTTACTTTGGGCCGATCTTTAGATCTCTCTGTGGACATTATCTATGGCATTTTAAAGTGTGAAAGCGATCTTTTAGCGGCATTTTAGGGGTGTGAATTTAACGCTCGTTTTAACGCTTCGCTCGTCAGTTGATAGAGCGGGTTGGGGAAACATCAACTTAGATTCAAATTCAAATTAATATCAAAGTGGCGGAGCTCTCATTTTCCTCAGAGGTTATCTAAGGAAGGAAGCACGGCTTTGATAGTCTTTGATTATTTATTGATAGTGGAACACAAAAGCCAATTTGCAGTTGATCAAATAAGACCGAAAGAACTGATAGTACCCATATATAGACAGTGATTGTTCGCTTTTCAAAGGGAAACGCAGTTGAATTCACTTTGTTCTCAAATTGAGAGTTTCCGCACGCGTCCAGACTCTCAGATTCTAAGAATTGTATTTACTTTATGGGTTTTATTTACTTTTATGAAAGTATTCGAGACTTAAGATCAAAGTCGTAAGACCGAACAGCTACTTGTAGCTTTTTTGTCTGGGTTCTTGAGTTTAATTGTCAGTTTGAATGTGCATGTCGACTGCAATTTTGATTGTTCACTGAATTCGTTATCTTGACAAGCCCAATATTAATTGTGCTTAATGGAAAAGTAACTATGACAAGTTAGAGAAATCTTAAACATTTATAACTTAAAATTTTAATTTATTTAATAAGAGTACTTAGGACTTCCCCTTGCTTCAGTTGACTTGGCTATCTGTTTTTTATGGCCATCGACAATTGCATCGAGATTTCTGTGGACAGGTGTTTGCATTCCGTCTGGGGGTGTGTATAACTTATACATATCTATATATATGTATCTATCTGATTGTGAGTATCTATAAGGCAGAGTTCCGAGTATCGAAGCTGCACTGTTTGCTGTCTGATGATCGGGTTAAGAATTTGCACCGACTGGATAATATGTGCTCATTTGCATGACTCGGCGCAAAGATAAACTTAAAGCGTGAGTAAACGCGAACGGCGGGTGTTAGATGGCTCCTCTGTAAACGCGAAAAAATACCCGGGAACAAAGTGCCAGAGCCAGTGATATTTATATGTTAATGTCCCATCGAACCTTTACACTTATTCACTCTGCTGACCAACTGAGGAGGCTGGTCTTTTGACCATCGACTGGGGGACTCACAGGGCACGTGATCTGGATTAATCGTATAGCATGAATAAGGCGGAGATAAAGCCAAAACAGAGTGATTCCCAGGTGAGCACAAAGAGTCGTCGATTCCAGTCTATGCTAAAGCCGGTTTTCAGTTGTACCGCTTTTGTCTCGGACTTTAAGTCTCGACTGTGACGTCACTCTTGACGTTGGCTCTTCGAGCACTCGAATGCTCGGCTCTGAAAATAAATTTAAATACAGTTTTTGCACTCACTCACGGACTTCAGACTTCAGACCAAGACAATGCACGTGTTTATCGGTGAAATTAAAGCACTTAAGCCCCACAAGACCGTAAAAAGTTCATATAAACGATATTTAACCCATATTTGTAGCCGTATCGATAATTTCATATGTCCACTCCAAATTGGGTGCGATTTTCTATAATGTGCAAGGCACAGAAAATTATTTCTTACAAAACAAATCGTTTTAATCGCTTAAAAATCAGAGTAATGGCAATTGGTGAACTCAACAAATTTGTGAATACTTAATTACAAAATGTATACAAAATTCGATATGCATTTTTGATCTCCACTTATAAGCTCGGTTTTTTTTTTTGGTGTGGCGCCTACACGTGTGTGCATTCCCCTCAAACTCAAAAACGGAAGATTATTCGATAGGGACAGGCCCTGGCTGAAAGCCATTAATTTCCAAGACCATATGCAGTCGAGTCGAATACTTTTGGTCATCATCATGAGGCCGAATGTCCTTGAGCTGGTTAAAGGCAAAGGCCCATCAAGTCCGGCTAATAATGAGTTGCCATATTGCCTCGACGGGCCCATGGAGTCATTTGATTGCATTGCCGAATGGGGAAATTATCTCGAACCAATTTCAGTTGAGCTATGGGGCTTTTGGGCGAGGTGAAGACCTGATAAGAACTTTGGGCCGAAGTCAGCTACATTTTAAGCACATTTTCGGGGCTTTAAGGTGGAATGCAATGGCAGCAATGCAGGTAATGCTGTCTTATAATTTGACAAAATGTCTGATAGCTGACTTTACTAGCATACGGTATTATTTTATAACTTTCTTGCTTATCAGAAATATAATAAGCTAGTGGAAGACCTGAAAATACTTTTACTTATTTAAGATTTTTGGGTTCAAAGTTTAAATCTATTTTCATAAATTCCCAACTATTGACTCAATCAACTTCCTCTATTTTCTCTTTGCTTACACAATCCGCCGATCGCCTTTCTGGCATATTGAAAAAACATTAGCTATTTTTACACTTATATATTTATTTTGTGATTTCCGCTTTAATGGGCGCTAATTTGTTTCACACTTAGCCAAAGTTTTTGAGTGCCTGCCATTTTGCCGCTAAGTAGACAGTTTTATAATAATTTTTTAGCCCTGGTAAATCTGCTAATTGACGGCAGCCCTTTAAAGAGGCGAACAGGTGAGACGGGCGGCATGACGAATCGCCTTTAAATACACATTATTTATTGTATAATGCAGCGAGATATTGACAGTTTCCGTTTACCTGATAAGATTACGTTCCGGGCAAACAGTTTTAATAGACAATCAGGGGGCTCAAGCTCGGCTCGGGCTCTCCTCTCGGTAAATCCAATTCAATTAGCTTTGACCAGCAGATCCTGATTTCCCTCGTCCTGATGCGATTATGCCAATATGGCAATACTGGTGTGTACGTATGTGCATATAGATATTCGCCTTCTTTTATCCGCTTATAATTGAATCAAATGCGGCCAAAGGGAATACGGCTATGGCGAAAGCGAAACCGAAAGCAAAAAAGCAAATATTGGCAGAACTTTTTATCTGCGGGATGTAGCTGAACAACTGAGTTTTCCCCCTCAGATTTTCCGAGGCTTTGCCCTGCATTACCCCGAGTATCAATGCCTATAAGTACGATAAACTTTCCGCCGCAAAAACACAGTTTCCATAACAAATTGAAGTAGCTCGCAAAGCGGGAAACTTTTTCATGTATCCCACTGACCATATAAATATATTGTTTTTTGCGGTCGGGGCTGGCGAAATGCAAATGAAAGAAGAATACGATTTAATTGTGAACATGACCAGCGCAAAAAAAAATACAAAAAAATGGGGAAAAAACAGAAGGCAAACAAACAGAACCATTATAGCCAAGTCAGTCACTCTCTTCATAAATGCTAGTAGGAAACTTTTCCATTAACTCGTTAACTCTCTGTGTAACAACAATAGGCCGATGGCAAAACAAGTTAACATCGTTTTCTCCACCGATGTGATGTCGTCTGGCTGTCATCAATTCAGCGTAGTCAGTCGTCTGGTGACGTTTTTCTCGAGTGGAAAAAATCTGGACGCCGTCTAGCTAAAGTCCACATAAATTAGGTATGCAAAATAGTATGTGGTTAATTCGACGCGAAATATAAGTAGTAACTGCGCAGCGTAACGGTTTAAATGCTCGGCTAATCCTGACCTCGAATCGAAAGCGTTTGTCCGATGTCAAATCGAGTGCAGAATTCAATCAGTATCGATTTCCCAGCAGAATCAGCAGCAGCAGCATCAGAAACCAGAACAAAGACCAGACAAATTGCGTTGAATTCAATTAAAAACTTATGAATTGGAGGGCGCTCTCTTGTCACTACTGCATGTTGTGGAGAATAAACGGAGAAAACCCTTCTCCTCGTGACCTCCAACTAATATAATCAATTACCAAGTTGTGTGCCAGTAGACAGCGTAATTAGTTAACTTGTCGGAGCTCCTTGTCTCGATTACAGCTTGTAAAGTTGCAAACTCCAAAGCCCGAAAGGTGAAAGATACAGCTGGCCTTAAAAATCCCCTCTTGTGGTGTGAAATGCCTGAATAATCGAGAAACTCAACCCAAACGAGCCCCTTTATTCCAGCGATTATAATTATTAGTGGCCTGCCTTTTGGGTGTTAACACCGCTGGTTCCGATAATTCCGATGTGGTAATGCCCCCTGCATGGCACTCGAATATTCATATGCAAAAGCTGGGACAGTTCAATGCACTTGGCGCCCTGTCGTCACATTTCAGATTCATAGCCCCTCAAACATCAAATTACCCGGCGAACAGTTCATCATAACAAGAGCACAGTGAGGGTTGACTAGAGAAAACTAGTTGGGTGTGAAATAAAAAATTTATAACTTTAGGGATGAGATAAACTATAAATAAATATAACACGATTGTTCAACAATCAATTTTATAATGGGTCTTTGATAATGCTCATAAAAACCCCTTCAAATGATGTTAGAAAAATTCATTAAAGTCTTAAAATATTTTTTATAAATATCCCGAAAATAAAATTCTATTAGGAATATTTATAAAATATTTAATAACTTATAAATAATTTTAGTTGTTACTAAAATAATTGCCATTCTGGTTGCTTTGGAATTATTTGCATACCTACATTTTTCTGGATTTCACTGTAAGGTCCAAAAAGCGACTGGATCACATGTATTCAGCACCCACGGCTACGACCACCATTAACCATATATAGTATATATCCCCCAAATATATATAGAGCTCTTGGCTCGCTTTCGTTTCGTCCTGGCTGTTGACATTTTAGTGGTCCTCGAACTTAAATTGAGTTTTGAGGTTTGCCTTTGTCACACAAGTTAATGGATGATGGGTTCCCAACTAATTGGCAGTTTTATTTGTCTTATCATGACCCAATTTTCTTTTTTTCCGAAGGCGAGGTCGCCTTTCAAACAGAATGAGGCCTACGATGGAAAACATCGCCATTGACATGGCCTCTTTTCGTTTCCCAGCGGACAGGAAAAGTATTTGGGTCTAGTTGATAATTTATTGGGAAATTCAAGTTGAAATACATAGTTTCCCTCGAATTTTTGTGTTTGGCCTTAGCCAAGACCCGCGACCATGTCAAGAAATCGCCATGATTGACACCTTTTGCGTATTGAACGCACAAACAAGCAAACAAGAGGCGGAAAAAAGAGCATTTCGTGTAGTTTTCATGCAAATGTGTCGAAATCGAAATCGAAAAGAGTTATTGAACGTTAATTATAAATTCCAATACCATCGATATGTGCGGAAACTAGCGAAAGAAAACGTCCTTGCCAATCTGCAGAGGCGGTTCACCTTAGATAAGACGAGTTCTTCGGTTCACGTGGCTGTGTGTTATCGTATTCAAATTTCCATTAGCTAGTTAAAGTTTTTGATTGATGAATATAGAGAGGCGGCTTGCCAAAATTATGCAGAAATTCAAATTTTACTGCTTTCCAAAAATAAATCCCCTAAATGCCAAATTGTTGACATACACTTATAAAACAGCTTACGGACTTTTATGATTAATAGTTTAAAGAACCTTTCTGGAAATCATATGGTAAGCATATGGAAATATAGCAACATGGTGAAATCTTGTAAGCTTTTTCTTCCACAAAAGAATCTCTTACAAATCTTATCTTTTTTATTATCGCTTTTGTATCTTGTCACGCAGCTGATAAGTATCTTTTTCTATGTGCAATGATATCATCTTGGTATTTTACATAGATTTAATTTCTTGGCCTAGGTTGAGAGGGTGAAAATGGAATATTTTCTAACCAAAATCAGTGCATATGATTATTTTATATTTTTATGCCTTTAGCAATCATTTGGTTTATGAGCCTGAACCTGACTTCACTGGTGACTTTCCACCATAAAGTAATAAAAGTTTAAGGCCCCTTAATAACCCACAAACCCGAATATTGTCAGTTTTACGTCTGCCAGTCACCTTGGATCATTCAGGAACTGATAGCCGAAGGCTGACAGTAATTTGGCGTTCGGTGCATTCGACTTGTCTGATAGCTTTATCTAGATACAAATGCAAACGATTCAAGAGCTTATCAGTCAAGTGATAAAGTCAAGCAGAAGGGCTGGAGAAATAGACAGTAAAGCTCTGAACTTTAAGCAAATATTTGCCGGACTCTATTTGGTTGCTACTCGTCTAGTCGGAGACTTTTGGGGTTCCGCCCTTCGCCAAGTCCACACATAATGACCTAGATGTCTGGGGCGCTAAATCGGGCAGAGATTACCATTTGAGTTTTTCTTTATCGGAATGGCATACATAGAACTGCCGACTCATTTCTGGGTATGGGGACTTATCTGAGCAGAGGGCGTGGCAGCCAAAGTCATTAATTTAACTTACAATTGCTGCACTCAAAGTAAGCCCATTTTGTAGACAAGAGTGGGTAAGTGTCCCTGGATTGGGCTGTGCGGTCTTTTCTTAATTAAAACTCATTTAAATTAACGAGTGTGTTCGGCTAACCGAACCGTTTAGTGTTATTGGCCCAAATAATATCGTTCAGTTTAACGCACAAGCGGCACGCTAGGCCGTCCACTTCCCCAGGCCCCTGATTTAATACATATACTTACTTACTTACAGTAGGGCAGCACAGCTGGCAAAAGGCCTTTTGTTCGACGAACTTCATACAAAATGATGCACAGGAAAAAATATATGAAAATAGTAAAGTATTCTGATTTTATCACAAAACAATATTAATTTTTTTATGCTGATGTGGTACAAAAATATTCCGGAATATTAAAACAATATTTTTAAACTTATATTTTACCTTCCTTTTTTTTTTTAAAGATTCACACTTGAAATGCCAGAAAAAATAAATCGCATTTACTGCGGTGTAAATAAATAAATACATTTGTTTAAACAGACTTAAATCGCACTGAGTAAAACAGTTGAACAAAAAGTATGTCTATATTTTATGATTTTATAATTGCTCGGCCTGCAGTTGGTGCGACCTCTTGGCGGTTTTTACCTCAGCTATTAATAGCTGCCCCTCTCGATTCCGCTGAACGATGAAGAAAAAAACCAGCACCACCTCAAGGCCATCGAGTGGCGTAAGTCTTGCATGGAAATCGTGTAAAAGAAAAGTTCCAGCCAGATAAGCAGGTTAATGCTCTACGCGAGATAGTCGTTCCTAGAAAATCATGGATTATTACACATGCAAATCGATTTCGTAATAACCAAGTCGGCCTGATATCAGCCGGCTAACCATATGAATTACATATTCCAAGTTTCCCCACAGCCCAGATGGCTGGAAACGGTAATTGGAATATGAATTGCATTTTGTTAATGAACCTTAATTACAACCAAGTCAATAAAAACTCGTTATTGGTCCAAAAGTTAAATGTTCTGGCCAAGAAATGGCCTGTCACATGCATATTCATAGGGTGATATAGATTTTTCCATAATTGAAGGAAATGCAGAAAGCGAAATTAATATGTTTTAATAGTTTTGTGACCTGTGAACACAAATCTGTTTTAATATTTTTCGCGTTGCTATTTATTTAATAGTCGGTGGGTACATAAATAAAATTGATTGCATTTTAACAGCAGTTCAATATTATTTATTTTATTATTTTGTCAAAATGTTTTCCACAGTTTTTCAGAACAAATAAATATTATTTGGACATTTAAGTGAAGTCATCATTCCATTTTCATTAGAATCTAATTCCCACTTTTTAAACAAATATTTAATGAATATTAAATTGAATTCCATTCCACATTCGGACTTCTCAGCTTTAAGTTTTTATTAGAAAGCCACTGAAAATGTCCATTGAGCTGCGCCCACAAGCTGCATAAAACCGAAAATAGAAGTTGAACTTGCAAGTCGTTAGTGAGTTGAACTTGTTTACAGGTAGTTAACTCGTTGTACTTGCTGTTATTTATAGTTTTGGGGCTTTTGGCTTGTGCATCGTTAAGCCAAAGTAACTTATTTACACGTGCGGTCTTGCACTTCGTTTGCACTTCGGCTGTAAAAACTTTAGCCTCTTGGAGGCAAAGCCAAACTGGCAACTACAAAATACCATGTTGCACAAATAATCGAACGTAATAATTGCCTTAATTATGGCCGCAGGTTAATGTAATCGCTTTTTGCGGTTGCCAGCGCTTCTAACGAAAGTTGAGGGTTCATTGAACCCGGGTTCTAAGCGAGCTGGTTGCCAGTTTGGCTTCAGGTTGCCCACCTGGCGACCCCTTTTCTCCACCCCTCCCCCTCCCCCTCCCCCGATAATTGCCATTGTTGCGGTCACAAAATGCAATCGTGTTGAAAATTGCAAGGTTGCAAAAAGCTACAAAAATACAAGCAGCCACTGAAACGCCATAGAAAATAATGTGCCCAACGAAATTATCTTAAACTGCTTGAATAAAGTTCCATTCGCAGACTTTGAGCCGTGACGTAGGTAGCATTTAATAGTACCCCCAGATCAAATACAATCGCTTGAGATCTATGCATATTCATATTGGTTCTGGGTTTCTAATGGACCCTAATGGGTGCTATTTACTCCGGATATTGGAAGGCGGATCTGATTCGACCAGAACATTCCAAATTGAACCTATCATTAGGTATTTATTAACCAGTTTCAATGAAAGGGGGAACAACCATAGAAAAGCCGAGAACTGGGCTAAGTAAATAGTTTTTTCAAATGGATTACACAATACTTGACGATTGTTAGAGGCCTTAAGATGATAACATTCCTGGTATTTATTGAACTGTATTAAAAGCTTAAACAAAGTCTTGTGAAATCCTTCGTTTTTACAACAAATTAAATGTTATTTCTTCTTTTCTTTTGAGTAAGTTTTCGAAATTCTTTTAAAAGAAATCAAATTTGTAACGCATTAGTCGCAATCCCCAGCGCCAAAACGACTTCAAGTCTCCAATTACTTGAATTCAACCGAATTATTCACTTCAATTGCTTTTGATACTTTGTTTTCGCTTATTTATTTATTTTCCTTTCTTTGTGTTTGTTGGCCCAATGTGGTACGTGCCAAAGCATATCGCAGGGGAATTTATATTTCATATTTTTCAATGAAAAACAAATTATATAAAACGGTTGAACCGAGGAGCGATGAATATCAAATGGCTTTTCATTCCGGCGAACAAGTGTTTGCATTGTAAATGAACAAAATACGGACAATTGCTGACCAGTGGGCCCGATAAAGTTAACACCTTTAAGCCAAAGGCGAAAACCAAAACCAACAAGAGGCAAAAGTACATGAAAAAGTAAAAAGCGAAAAGGAAAAAATGAAGAAAAAACCATTCGCAGACAAGATAATCGAACAATTTCGCAAACACGAGTTCCGTCAGTCAACTGACACTTTTTCGTGTCCAATTCGAAAGGGGGAAAGAACCTCAGAGGAAGGGGGTACGATGGCATGTGGCCTGGTGAAAATCGATATGACATCAAGGAATGAAGTATCAGGGACAAAAACATCCGCATCCGTGATAGATGAGGCCAACTTTGACACACCGGGAGCCCCAGAGGTAGTGCCAAATCACTTGGCCATGATTAGAAAGTGGCCAGTGGATTATCTAGCGATAAATACAAACGACCAACCGCAGAAAATCAACCAAAAACGTGAGATAAGTTCTCCTTCCCGCTTCGTTGGCTATTTGGCGGGCGGCCAAAAAAACGAAAACCCAATTTATTTTTTCTAATGAATGAACGGCTACAATAGCGAGTCTTTGAATGAGTGCTCGCTGGCAAAGGAGGAAATATTGCCTACGCACAGCGTGAGTTAGTACGCGGACGCATCGCACCGCACGGCGTATACGTAATTTGTGTATTGAAAAAGTTTTTCTGCGCCCGCACACACATTTTCATTCATTTATTTGTCGTAAATCAGGCAGGCTAAGAATAGCTGGGAAGTGACGTCTTCATATTGTAAAGGAAATATTAAAAATAATGTAGGAAAATATGATACTTAAATTTGGGCTAGAAATAGCCTAAAAGAGACGATTTCAAATATTTAAAAATGCTGTAAAATTAGTTCAGTATTTAAATCTAAGAAATTTAAAGAAAAGAAAATGTTACAACTCTTAAACTCAAGGTTATTCTACTTTTCTTTCAATTACATAAGGTAAAATGAAACCGAGATCCTAAGTCTTTCGCTAGCAGTTACCTAGACAAATTCCGCCACATTTCCCAAAATTAAATTTGTGCTTTAAGAAACGGGAGAACATTTAGCTTGAACTTTATGATGAAAACCGAACTCACTCCCGTTGACCCATTTTCAGCTCGTATTTCCGCTTTTCCCCCTTTTTTTCCTTCGCTGAAAGCCAGCGAACATGTGGATAAGTAAGTATGTTGGCCTAGCCATAAAGTAAAATATACGAAAAAAATATATATTGCCCATATATCGCACATTGTGTGTGCGTACTAAAACGTCTCTATAGCCACAGCATTTTGTTTATCGAACAAACACATAACGTCATTTGGAGGGAGAACTGAATGGCTGACTTTGTGTGCTCCTCCTCGCATGATTAGCAATTTCAAAAAGTTGACACTTAGCTGACGCATGAGGCGCCTCCTTCCTCCGGTTTTTCCACATAACCCGGAGTCCGAACACTATATAGATAGTCAGTGCTGCTGATTGGAAAAGCAATTATAACTGAAGCCATTCGAAAGGGGGCGGGGCATTGCAATGCAAAAAGGCAGCGGGATTAAACTGGAAGATTTATGGCCTGGGCAGCTTGACCATCAAAATTTATGGCAATGAAAATAAACAATTTTCGGTCTCGAGCGAAAATAAATGGGGGGAAGTGTTAAGTAGCACATAACTAAGCGTTTAATATATGCTTGGCATGTGGATCCCGAGAGCAGCAATCTCGATGGATCCCCCCAAACACCCAAACACCCTAAACACCGCAATCGAGTGGCTGGCGTGGCTTCAAGTGGCTTCGGTTTATGGCACCTCTTGGCTGGCGCATTAATATATCATCATAAACAGAGTCCAGCTAGGAAATATGAGCCATTGGCGTCTCCAGTTCTCAGCTGAAGCGAGTTGGGGCAAAGCAAAAGCTAAAGTACAGCGAGAGTGAGTCGCCATAAAATGTGCAAGCTGAGCGAAAAAGATTGCACTTCAAAAGGCGCTGCAATTGTTATTTTGACATTTATGAGCGGCGAACAGCGAGGGACCATGAAATGGGGGAGTGTCTATCTGCGTACTATCATATGGGGTAAAAACTGTTGGCCTTTGATAAGGGGGCAGCGTTACTCATCATCTGCGAAGAAGCAATCGACGATACGTGTATCTTTTAACCCTCTGCTAAACAGTGGTCATGAAATTAATAATTTATTATTTAATGGTTTTTACAACCTCTAATAAAATCAGGGAACTTAAAATAAAATATTTAAAAAGTAAATAGTGAATTTAGTAAATAATTATCAATTTATAAAGATTTTAAATAGATTAAGACACTTCTAAGAATTTTTAAATAATTATTTAAATCTATTATTATTATTTCAATTTCTTAAAGTAGTACATTTAAACCAGAAAGAACCCTGAAAATTCCAATAGCTTAAATGACCAACTACTCCTATCTTCTACTTATCTTCTACTTATCTTTAATATATAGAAGGGAATTCCCCCGTGGCAAATGAACAAAATGAATCCAGACATATTTCTTTATTAGCTGGGCGACCTTTACCCAACTGGAGCACTCTTAGCAATTACTTAGCGATGTAGTTCCTTAGACCCTCAGGCCCCCAATCCGCCTGGCAACAACAGCGAAATTCGCACGGAAAACGCTCGACTTGCGGAAAAACTTCAGATCAGAGACGTTGCGAATGTTTAGCCATTTAAACCGAAGACACTCACTCAATAGGCGCCACTCGACAATAGTGCTTGTTGTAATGTAGGAGGGGGTCAATAAATAAGCTCAAGTGCTCGATGGCATCTCCAGAGTCTGGCAGGCCAATAATAATAGTGCTCCGGCACTGGGGAACAAGGGAACCCTTCAATCAGTCAATAATATGTATTTATGTAAGCCCCTCACAATGCCAGGCTTACAGGAAATTCCACGGGTGGGCTGTGTACGCACACATATGGCCCAAAGTTGATTATTACATCAGAGTGCTAATCAAAAGTTGCAATTCCAGGCGAAACAATGAGGCTTTATGTAACTTTTTCGGATTCAGAGCTGTCAGGAGAAATTCATAAAATTTCGGAGGGCGAAAAGGAAGTGGTGGTTGTGTGTGCACGTGCCCCCAAAAAATAACTATGATTTCCGACAGCAACTCGCACAAACAAACCAACCAATATTGTTGGGGGCAGCACATGTGTGAGGAAAACTGATTGAAATTTCGGGCAGAACAAAGCTGGAAGCTGTTATTTTAGCACTGATGGCTAGGAAATGTGAGCTGAGCTGAAGTTTTAATACCCTTTTGGGGAATACAAATAAAGTATAATTAAAAAGAAAGTCTTTTAATATAGATTCCTAATGAGATATTTTTATTAAAAAGAATAATACATTATGCATATATTTTTTAGTATGCTAATATCTTTTAAGATAAAGGCTATAAAAATATTGTAAAAATATGTTTTAAATTAAATGGAAAATATATTTTAAGAACACTCGAATTAATGCCATATATTTCATATAACTTTTATTTAACTTTCATATAAAAGGGTATAAAAAATATTCGCAATACTCACCGAAACTAATAATAAAGTATTGGCCTTTATGGCCAATAATATCATTTACCTCACTCAGTCTTCAATGGGATTAAAATTCATATATTCCATTAGTTTGAGTATGGAAATTCATTCAAGGATGCTTTCAGAACACAATAGCCCAAAGTAAAACCAACTAGATTAAATAATGGAAGTGTATTTTCCATTTAAATTGAGCACTTCGCTTTAAATTAGAGTATCCATTGGCCTATTGCCTTTTTGCGCCATTCTATACCTACTATTTTCGTTTTCTATTGGGAATTGTTGGCAATTGCTTACCCTTCTGGCTGGATCCCCTCGTTTGCCTCCTCAATGAAATTAGCTTCGGCCGAGTGCCTGTGGATGTGGATGTGGCTGTGGAAGGCAACGACAATGCGACAACGTCCTTGACATTGCGGGCAGGAAAACTGCAAAATAAACAGGGGAAAATAACTATTTAATATGCAGGGAAAAATATGGAAAATACGGGCCAGGCATCGTCTTGTGCCTGGTCTTGACTTATTAACATTTTATGCGATCCCCAGCCACAGACAATGGAAAATAACAATAAACAATCATTTTGCTAAATAGTTGTGCCAATAAAATGGGGAAAATATTTTTCCTATCCCCTGTCCCCACAGGCAAACAATAATAATAGCTTTATTGTCAGTTGCAGCTTAAATGTATGTATATTTAGGTATCATTTTGGGGCGTGTCTTGGTCGGACCTAACTCAATATTTTGTTGGCATAATGAAGGTCGAAAGGTGTCTTGCTATACGAACTCTCGAGTGACAAAAGAAGTTGGCCAAAGTCGCAAAGGTTGCGGGCCATAAATCAATGGCTTTCGTCCTGAAAAGGACACTGATTACTCGACCTCTGGAACCCCTGGAGGGCGGAGTTCAAGTTATGTTAGCTAATATCCAATCGACCCATTGAACCCCGTGGATGATCAGTTTCTCTCCCCCTCTCGCTCTTTATTTGTCAATGGCAAATTGTGAAGTTCGAATTTCTTACCTGTCGACTTTCGAGAAAGCATTTTGAGTGCCTCCATTTAAGTCGATTAGTGAAATTGTTTGTTGCCCTTTGGCAGCTGACTGAATTTCTGGCCGTGGATGTGGATGTGTCTGTCTGCATCAGATGGCAACTCCGATCAATTGAGGCGAACTTCGATGCCAACGATGCCAAAGTTCAAAAAGTGCCACTCAAAGTTCCCCCGACTTCAGGCCCTTTTGCCCTCCGGCTATTCAGCGTTGCCAAAATATTTTCAGTCGCCTGACTTGTGTGTGAGTTTTTGTGTGCAGAATGAAGATTGACAGCTTAATGTATTTTCGCGCTTATAAGATCTCAAACACAGCCGCTTCTCTTTTGTTGACTAATTTCCCGTCGGAGGCACGCAAATTTCGCATTTCTCGGCCTTAAGTGCAACAATTAGCAAATTAAATAACAACTTTCGCATGAGCTTGACTCGAAGCTCACGCTCTCTAAACTTTCTGTGCCTTTTCGGCGACATTGAAAGTCAATTAAGAAAAGTTGCGCTGGTCCGAAGGGCCAATTCTTAAATGAAAAACTCCACTTTACAAATATAAATTTAACTATAATAAAATTGTAATTTTTCCATCCAACCAGAAAGACAACTCGTGTCGATTGGCATTACCTAATTCCCCAGCTGGCTAAACTTTTCCATTGACAACTTCTATTACCCGTCTTTTAAGTGACAAATCAAATCGACTGATATAATTTTTAATTGAGAATAGTTAAGGCCTTCGCTTCCATTGATTTACGAATGTCACAGGGCTGTGTTGCCATTTCAACGGATGCAATAAATTTCAAGTAAGTCAATTGGGGAATTCACTGGGCGGCCAGTCGATTGCGAAATTGATTAAATTTCGGGATGTTCTGAAATCATTTTTATGAGCACGCCGCCGAGGCATGATTTAAAAGTTCAGCACGAGCTTAAACCCCAGTCACGCATGTCAAATGATGTTTATATTTCTTGGCTTTACGATGTGCGAAACTGTGTGGTCCAATAAAAGTGGCGCAAGAGTGAAATCACTCGAATTTGTGTCTATAATATAACCCCTATATACTTTAAGTACAGTTAAGACTGGTAGGTGGTCACCCCTTCAAGGTGGATAAGGTTAAATAATAATTTATTGGATTTTCTTACTTTAGTTGTTGACCTGGCGAATAAGTAATATTCTATGTATTTTATTAAAATAAATTGCACTAAGTTAATAAAGTAACCATAACTTTTCGTGCGTCACCATTAATATGGAATACCAACTTAAGCTGTTTGCACAGTATTGTATGTATGCCATATATACCAATTTTATAAAAGCCTTCATTAGCAAATTGATAAATATTCATACACAATATATACGCCTTCACGCTATCTACTGAGTTAGTAGAGAGTATAGATTAGGCATGATATTTTTAGGAAGTCTACTGATTAGCCGCATAGTTTGTGCCAAGTGAAATTATAGTCGATGTCAAAAATAGGTGAAATATTTGTGCTGCAAATAGCCAACAAAGTGTGATTGACGTCCGAGCACTTATTAAACGCCAATATTGCTCTGAAAACATAACAGGTGCGACAGTTTCCAACATTTTCAATTACAAATTTTCCATTCCGTCAACAAGTCGATTTAGCGTCGCTTGTGAACGGTTGTGTTTACCTGTGCTCTGAGTTTTTGATTTATTTTTGTGATTTTTTACGCAAGTGTTTTGTGTTTAGCATACTAACAAAGTTTGCCTAACAATCGCGTTAGTGTTTTAAATAGATCTCCCTGTTTAACGGGTATGTGGTTTTAGTTATTTTAACAATTTCCATTAGATTTGTTTAATATCTTGGCTTTGTTGGTGTTATTTTGCACTCTCTAAATTTGCTCTTGTATTCTCTCTCTTTTTCTCTCTCTCTATTCCGCTCTATTTTAACTGTAATTTCGCTCTCTCGGAACCTGCCAAATTTCTTGTAGACTCTTGGGTGCTTTTCTCATAGTCTCTCTCTCTCGCTTTACATTGTAACTGTTCGTTCGTTTTGTTGTTGGTGCCCCACAAGCCACGCTCAGTCGATTGAACACTTTTTCTCTCGCGCTCTCTTGCTCTCGACTTAATTCGCGATCTCGCGCTCTTATACTTTTGTGTTTTGTGTTTTTTGCGGTTTTGGAATTTGATCCCAGTGCCAAATTTACTCGAGGTATATTTTCCACATTTTATTTTCTATTTCTTTGAATAATCTTTTTTTCCTATAAAATGGCCCTTATCTGTATGAAGAAAAGTTGTGCTCTTCCGATGTCAACCAAAGATTCTTTTATTATCTGCTGGCTCTGCGATTCGGTCATGCACGTCAAATGTGCAGGATTTACTGGCAGAGTTAAAGACTTCATTGAAATGCGTACCGGTCTCATGTGGGCATGTGAGTCCTGCAAGGAAATGACAGTCGAAATGAGCAGCTTTATGAGGCAGACCCGAGACGGACTATTAAACCTTTCACGAGTTTTCACACAGCTCAATGACGGGTTCAACTCAGTTTGCGACCAATTTAATAATAAGAAATTATTATTAACTGAGTCGCCTAAACGGAAAAAAGCCAGCTCAGGGGCGGTTAATAAGACCGTGAAACATAACAAAACATTGAACTCGGTAGCTGCAGCAGTTCCGGTCGGTACAGGGGTAAGCGAGCCACCTGTGCCTATGGTAACAGCCAGTTCCGAAGGTGACCCTGTTTCTGGATGCCAACCTGAGCTACAGAAGTCGGTGCTGACCGTAGGTACAGTAGGAACCGCTTCTGGGTCCCAGCCGAGTGAGGTTCAGACTGCTGCTGGGGGGCGTAAGAAACTTTCAGTTGTTCCACATAGGAAGCAATTGTTTGTTTCTAGATTTACCCCGGATACCAAATCTGAGGATGTTATGGAATTCATACGTGAAAAATTCCCATCCGAGGACATTGAAGTTGAACAATTTCGATTTTCGTACGCCCGTAGGATATCTTCTTTTAAAATATTTGCTCCGCCTGATGTGTTTAATGTACTACTTTCTGAAAGCTTTTGGCTTAATGATGATTTGGTAATAAAAGAATTTGTTCCCAATAAACCGAGAACAAATAACAGGCCTCCCACTGTGCCTAATAATCGGCTTTCCACTGTGCCTAATAATAGGCCTTCCACTGTGCCAAAAAACTAACAGGTTTATTTTTGGCTTATCAAAATGTTAGAGGACTAAATATGAAGCTACCAAAGCTTTATGCTGACTCCTCTGCATTTACTGAAGATATTTTGGCTTTTACGGAGACTTGGCTGAAACCAGAGATATCTGACTCTGAAGTTTTGTCAATGAACTTTAACACCTACAGGACCGATCGCTCCACGCGTAGGGGGGGTGGTGTTCTGATTGCCGTTACCTCTAGTTTAACATCGGAGAGGCTTAACATTCATATCCCTAACGATATTGAATTTGTTAGTGTCAAAGTTTCCATTCAATCCTTATCTATTTTTGTAACCTGCTCTTATATTCCTCCTGGCTCTGATTTAATAATTTATGAGCACCATCTGTCTGCTATTAAATCTGTTCTATCCTTTCTTTCTAACAGACATCGGAGAGGCTTAACATTCATATCCCTAACGATATTGAATTTGTTAGTGTCAAAGTTTCCATTCAATCCTTATCTATTTTTGTAACCTGCTCTTATATTCCTCCTGGCTCTGATTTAATAATTTATGAGCACCATCTGTCTGCTATTAAATCTGTTCTATCCTTTCTTTCTAACAGATTGATTGTTTTGGGTGACTTTAATATCCCAAATATCTCTTGGTCTCTTCCCACTGACTCACTTGTCGCTACTCCTTTATCCGCCCATGATTTTGTGGATGGCCTTTTAGAATTATCGTTACAGCAAGTAAGCTTTATACGAAATTCATTAAATAGACAATTAGATCTTGTCTTTGTGTTAGATCCGCATGAAGTCACTGTAGCTAGAATTGACGCACTTGTTGTACCTGAAGACCAATATCATCCAACTTTGGAATTGACAATTGGCCTCCCCTGTACTGATACCCTTTCTCCTTTAGTTCCTCAAACTAAAAGGAGATGCTTTCGTAAATGTGACTATAATAAACTAAACTACATGATTTCTCAATATAATTGGACTGATTTGTACAATTGCATGGATATTGACAGTGCAATTGAACTTTTCTATAGCGTTTTAAACACTTTCTTTGACGAATGCGTACCTGACAGTCTTCCTCCGAAGCTAAACAGGCCTCCTTGGTTCAACAATGAGCTTCAAAGACTTAAAAATCTTAAATCCAACACTTATAAAAAGTATAAAAAAACGGGAAAGCCATCTGATTTTGCGAAATATGTTGTGGCTCGTTCAGATTTTAATGTTCTCAACAGTCATTGCTATTCCATGTATTTAAATCGATGTAAACTCGAGTTTTCAAATGATCCGAAGCAGTTTTATAACTTCGTTAATGCCAAGCGTAAGTCTTCGGCATTGCCTTCATCGGTACGTTTAAACTCAAAAGAGGCATCGTCGGATTCTGAAATTGCGGACTTATTTGCCGAGTTTTTCCAAACTACTTATAGTTCGGCTGCTTGGTCAAACCCTACCTACCCTAACCACTTAAATAGGGCTAATTGTATTTTTACCCCTGTAATTACCGAAAGTTCTCTTTTAAAGGATTTAGCAACAACAACGCCAACGTATTCTCCCGGTCCTGATGGACTCCCTGGGAGTGTGCTTAAGTTTTGTGCTTCAACCATTTGTAAACCGATTCTTAAACTTTTTCATTTGTCTATTTCATCATCAGTTTTTCCAACTATCTGGAAGGACTCTTTCATTATTCCACTCCACAAAAAGGGTGCGAAGGCGGATGCCCAGAATTATAGAGGTATTTCTAAATTGTCGGCAATTCCTAAAGCATTTGAATGTATTATTACTTCTCATTTGCAGCACTTATGTTCCTCGCTAATATCACCGTGTCAGCATGGTTTTGTTAAGCGAAGATCGACCACCACCAACCTTCTTGAACTATCATCTATTGTAATAAATGGATATAAGAATAACATGCAGACTGACGTTATATATACAGATTTTAGTAAGGCCTTTGACTCTGTTAACCACTCTCTCCTTTTATTCAAATTAGATCAGCTTGGGTTCCCATGTAATCTATTAACTTGGATTTCAAGTTACTTGAATGGTAGGACTCAGAGGGTTATATTTAAGAGCGCTGTTTCTAAAATGATCAACGTGACATCTGGAGTTCCTCAAGGTAGTCATTTAGGCCCTTTGCTGTTTACTTTGTTTATTAACGATCTTCCCTCTATCGTAGCTCATTCTCGTGTACTAATGTACGCTGACGATGTTAAGCTTTGTTTATCATATAAAGATGTAAGGTCCGGTTTCAACTTACAGTCAGATATTGATTGTTTTCAGGGATGGTGTGAGTACAACCTTTTAAATCTGAACTGCCTTAAATGCAACGTTATGACTTTTTACAGGGGCACTCCTACGTTTGTTAGTTATTCTCTTCAAAATACACCACTCGACCGTATATATTCAATTAACGATTTAGGTGTTCTTCTCGACCCAAAACTTAAATTTGATTGCCACATAATGGCCACTGTCAATAAAGCTATGAGTGTTTTTGGGTTTATAAAGCGTTGGTCAAAGGAATTTGATGACCCTTATACAACCAGATTATTATTTACCTCCCTTGTCCGTCCTATTTTGGAATATTGTTCTTCAGTTTGGAGTCCACAATATCAAGTGCACATCGACCGTATTGAGTCGGTGCAAAAAAAATTTCTTCTTTTTGCCCTTCGTAGTTTGAACTGGGATCAAAACGTAAGGCTACCTTCCTACCAGAGTAGATTACTATTGCTTAATTTACCTACACTTGAAAACCGTAGAATAATGCTTGGTACTATTTTTATGCAAAATCTTATAAGAGGTTATATTGATTCCGTAGAACTGGTAATCAGTGCTGCCATCACTCAGCTTGAAAAACAGGACAGATAAGCCACAAAAAACAGGGAAAAAAAGGACAAAAAATTTAAGAAAAGGACAAAAAAAAAGGACAAAAGTAAATGTGCCTACATTTTTCTGGTTTTACCAATGGGTTATATATTTACTTAATATAAATGGATTTTAAATAAAATTTAATTATGTAATGATCTACTGCGCCCGACTCACAACCTTCTTTGTTTGATCATTTTACCATGGTAAATTTTTGTGCGTATACGTAATAATCTAAAATTATTATAATAATTAATGCATTTCAAGTAACTATACACTCAAAATAAAATTAACCCTAAAGTCAAGGAAATCGCCCTACTTTTGTCTTCAAGACAAGCTCGCCCTAAATTTTAGGGTCACATTTTTCTATATTTTTGATTTTTTTTGACGTCATATTTCTAAATTTAAGGGTAATTTTACTAAATTTAAGGGCAAAAATTTCTAAAAAGTAGGAAATTTTCCTAAAAAATAGAAATTAAAAACAAAACAAAAAAACATGTTCAATCATGATTTTTTTTGTATATACGTTTATATTATGTCCCTATATACATACATATGCAGGCGTTGTGTGTCTTGTATATTGTGAATGTTAAAGGTTATGTATTTATTATTATGTATTTGCGCTTGGATTTCTTATCTAACCAAAGCCAAATGTGGTTGTAAATGTGGACTACGGGACTGCGGAAGATTGGGAAATGTAGAAATTATGATTAGTTAATATTTTATCTTCATGAAAAAAACTTACATTTTTACTTGTCCGTCGTGAGAATCGAACCCGGGTCTCCCGCGCGAGGAGCGAATGGCCTACATACTGGGCCATTGTATCACTTAAATTTGATGTGGCAAACCGAGCATTGTATGTAAAGGGTCAAGCGGAGAATACATTTGAATACTAATTGCATAATTTTGACCATTCGCGTTTTACTTATTTACATACCCATATACACATGTATATATTTATGCTAACGCAATTTATATTATGTGTAGTATATAGTAAATAGCTGAATATAAACCAAATTATTTTCGGTTTACCGCTTGCCATCAATAAAAAAAAGGAATAAAAAAAAGAGTAAAAAAACAAATTTAAAAAAAAAAACATTAAAAAAAATAAAAAATAAAACTAAAAAAAAAACTTTAAAAAAAAGGTAAAAAATTGTTTGCTCTGGGACTCGAACCAGGGTCGTTTCGATTTCTAACCAAGCGCTTTAACCGTCTGCGCTACGAGTACAGCCGCCCGGCAGCTGACAAGTTCTGGCATTGAACATTTTGGTGTGCCAGAGCATGTGAAAACAACTATTTCTATTTTTAAGAAAAAATTTCCTACTTTTTAGAAAATGTTTCTATTATTCAGGGTTAGCTTAATTTTAGGGTTAGGGCACTCATTTTTAGAAAAGGTGCTGACAAAATATTTTATTATTTTCGTTTGCCTTTCTATTTTTCAGAAAATAAATTCTAATTTTAAGGGCATTTTTTCTAGATTTTAGGGTGATTTTAGTTCATGGTAACTATTTTCTTCATTTAAGAAAAACTTCCTGGATTTAAGGAAAACTTTCTTGACTTAAGAAAAATTTCCTTAGATTTAGAAATAACTTTCTTGTATTTAGAAAAAAGAAATTTTAATGGCGATTTTCTAAAATTTAGGGTTAAATTTATTTTGAGTGTATTCGTAATACAAAAAAATTAAATATCTGCGTCAAACCCGAAAAAGAGTCGTTCAAATCTGAATTTTTTTTCTGACAAAAAAGCAGAGAGTAAAAATTAAGAAATTTTAAAAGTGCTTTCCTCTTTTTTTTGCTACAGAAAAAATCGTACTATAAAGAAAATCCATCGACTGCTTTACGTCTCTTTGATAATTTGTAAAAAGAATTATTTTTTAAGTGCCGAACTGTAAGAATGATGGTTAAAAAGGCATTTTAGCAAATAAAAACAGGTTTATACACTTTCGGCTAGCAAAAATAATACTCAAAACCTTTTTTTTGAAAAAAGGATAGATTTCCGGATAGGGGATGTTTGAAATTTTTTCCGGATAAAGCCGTTAAAAAAAGGACAGATCTGTCCGGAAAAAGGACAAAATGGCAGCACTGCTGGTAATACCGTTTAACTTTTAATGTTCCCGTTAGACTAACACGAAATTATTACCCTCGTAATTTGCCTCGATGTACATCAAATTTTACTCTGCATGAGCCTTTTCGTGTTCTATGTAAAAATTATAACAATCTTTATCATTTAATTTGCACTTCAACATCTATCCCCGTATTAAAAACTAAAATTTTATCTCATTTGCTTCAATCTTAGTTGTAGTATTTGTAGTATCTGGTTTCATGTCTTTTCCTCGCGAACTCGCATTTTTGCCCTAATTGATAAGGGGTCCCGCGCGTAACAAGCACGTGCTTGGTATCGTTGGGCCACTTGTTTGTACTGCTCGTAGTGCATCAACGTCCATCATATATCATATATAAGTTGCAAGGTAACAGGCTGAGAAAAACAATTTCTTACACCCTCGATAGTTTCTAAGTAAATTAAAAATATTTTTGAACCTTTTGCAACTATTTTATAAATTTTCTAGCAAAAAAGTAGTTTCAGAGGAAGAAAAATCACATAAAAAGTATAAAAAACAATCAAAGCCCAGAACCATCTCCTCGTTTCATCTTACTGAGCCTTTTTAGCAAAACAAAGCATTCATATTTCCATAAGCCTAAATCACCCTGCTCGAAAGAAGAATCCCAAGAAAACAAAATAGCCATAAAAACGAAACCAAGTCAAAAGGCTGGCGAAAAGAGAGTCGGGGGACAGGAGGAGATGACTGGAGGTGTTAATGGCCTTAATAGCCAAACGTGATGAGCGTCAAGTGGACAAACAAGCCGCTCAGTGTGAGCCGGCCAAATAAATCAGCTCGGGAGTGAAGAAGCCAAAAAAAGCAGCACCTCATCGATATTTACTTGCGATCGTGGGCGGCGGGGAATGAAGAGGGGCCAAGGGATGCTGGCACGTGGCTAAAGGGAACTTAATACCTCAAGGCGATCTCCGCCGAGGATGCTGCCCAGCTAAAGGATTGAATTACTCTCGGCCGGCAGGTCAGCTGTGGGTTAATGTCCTGTCGTACTTTAACCTCAGCACGAACAAGTTTTAGCCCCTCCTCGGTGCACAGTTCTCAGTCCTCTCGGCCAAAAATAAACTGGGTTAGTAGCGCAAAACTATTGAGATTCTGTTGCCAAAGCCTCCTTTTGTCTATCGATCATTGGCGCTGGTTTTGTGTCGGGCCTTTTAGTTATTTTCTTTTCAGACCGACACATTATTGATTACAAATCCAATTATACACTTTTCGTACATCCATCATACGCCGCGTTGGCCAGCCCCACACACGGCGCAAAATGATATGCATACAAGGCTGGCTGATTGATTGCCCACCGGCCAAAAAGCCAGCTGCATCCTGACCTTAAAAGCATTTAAAATGCAATTATTGCCCAGCGCCAAATTCAATTGATGTGTAGCCACTCATTTACATATTACATTAACTTTCGCTCGCCGGGAAATTGAATTTATTTCGGCTCGCTTAATTTACTTTTATAAAAAAAAAGAATAAATATTGTATAAACTTTGCGGGTAAACAGCGAAAGCTCTCCGACTATTTGCTTCACTTCCCTTCCCCAAGAGGAAATAAGGGGCTGCATGCAGTTCATTAAACTCGTGCAAATAAATAATATATGCATTTTAAAATCTTGCAAATATCACGCCAAGAATTGCAGTCTCTTTCCAGTTTTTATTTTTCTGGAACCTGCGGTGCATTGGCTTTTGGGAATTTCGGGTTGAAGGGCGCTCACTTGAGTTCGGACATGATTTTCTTTTCCCTCCACTTATTTTCTTCTCCGCGGGCTTGTTATTGTCTGGCGACAATGGAGGCGACTTCACCCGGTGGCGGGTTCAAGGTGCACATGCCAATGAAAAAGCCGGCCGAGAATATTCAATATTCCCCCACGACATATTCACAGATGGGGCTTTTCCGCCGAGATAATATTCCAAAATGACTCGCAGCTGTGGAAAAACTCAATGAAAATTAATTTATTGTTTAAACAACATTTTCATAATTATTTTATTTACCGAAAACAACCATTACCGAGTAAACACTTGTGGCCAAAAGTACTAATTTGTGGTAACCACTTTAACGAAGTTCCTCTAGAAAAATCAACATTTACCTTTGCTCAACACTCCAAAAAGTCTGCGTACAGTTAGCGGCAAAAGGTGTTAGGCTTCAAGGTGAAATTCGCTAGTAGGCTAATGGCCCACATATAAAAAACCGAACTAAACCGATTCCAGTCCCAAAACCCAACCCGATTTCAGCCACGCGTCAAAGTTTGCCTTATTGATGAAAATTCGCGCAAAATAATTGAATGGGCTGCGGGTTGTATACTCGGACATGTGATTATTGTGGCCGCGATATAACCAATATTAGCGATAAATATTCATAGAGGCCAGCAAAACAGGCAGCGGGGCTGTAAAAATGTTTGCCTAGCCATTTAACAGGGCAACATTTTTTTATATTTTTTTATTGTTGTCACTACGCATGTTGCCACACTCTGAGCTACTCTCTCTGTGGGCGGTGGTGTGAGAAATATGGCAGCATTTTTTGTTGTTCGACTGGTGGCCAAAAATAGAATGCGTCAATTAAATGTGTAAATAGCTTTTTGCGCCACCCCCATCCTGATTTAATTGCAGTCACACGAGATTGGTGTTCGATTGGTCGAAATTTATCAGGCATCTGAGCTGCGAAATATATGGCATGAAATGAGAAACATTTTCCTCTCAAGATCGCAACCACAAACACTTTTTCCTTTGATTGATGCGCTGGCCTTGGAATAAACAAGTATACGCACTGTTGCGCACACAAACAGCTCAATTTTATTGCCAGCAGCCGGCCAATTGATTTGTCCCCTTAGCATTTTTTATTTTGCATATCCTTCAGCTTCAGGATATCCTGAAGAGTGAGTGGCTTTTGGCCTTGTTTGCCCGACACTTGAAAATGCTGGCGGGATTCCGTAATGAGTTTCTCTGTGGCCGCATTCGAATGTCAAAAGGTGAGCCCACACATTCAGAGCGAAACAAACTGACATTTGCACTGGTCATCCGATAAGCTAATGCCATTTCAAAATTTCAAATGTGCACATTTTCATATTTGATTAGCTCGGTTCGCTGGGGCGACAAACCGGATTTACGGGGCACTTTTAATATGACAATTTCCCCGGCGAAAAGCCAATCAGGAGGAGCGACCAACAATGGCTGCCGCCGACATCGGATCAACTGGAAACTGGAAAAAGGGCTGACATGAAGCCGCAGGACTCGGTGATGCGATTATATGGGGTCAGGGGTTCTGGGAACGGGGGATTGGGAAAGCTTTCAACTTTCGCCTTGGCCATCCTGACTGACTGCACAGTCGACTGACACAACAAAGTTGTCCGGCACAGAGCAAAAATGTCACCCAATGCGGTTGGTAGCCAGTTGAATTCAAAGTAAGCCATTTTGAGGTATTCTGAATAAAAATGTTTTGATTTTTTGGTTTTCAAGAATTTTAATTTCTGCTATTAATTAATTATTCTTGATTAATAAGTTCCTGCTTTTGGAATGATTTATGGAAAGGTATAATCAATTTTTTTCATAGCTCAAAAATTGTTGTATAGCAAAACTTTTTTTATGATTTTTGACCATAAACTAAACACTCTTTTAAAAAAATTTGTATGTCTTTTTACGAATTATATTTCTAAATTTTCAAGTAATATTTTTTAAAATCATTTTTTGATTTTATATTTACTCAAATTATTATTTAAGGTTCTAAACATTTTAACTTAAGCTCCTAGTTAAACTTTCATTTTTTAATTGCAGGATACATTTTTAAATACAAATATTTTATAATTGGTACCTAAGTATAACTCTATTTTTTCCTAGTTGATGTTGCATAAAATTATTATTTTTTTCCCTGTGCTACAATGTGTTTGTCTGGAGCCGTTGATGACAAATGCCAAGCTTCGGCTCGGGGGCAAACAAAGAATGCAGCGCAATTGGGCATCAATCATGCGCAAAATTGATTAGTTCAACTTTTATCACCCCGACCCAATCTGCTGCTCTGCTCTGCGAAATATTTGTGCGCATTTGACACGCTTCATCGTTATTAACGAGCCGGGGAAATGCGAGAGAATATGGCAGATATTCCAGCTGCAACTAGAGTGTTGGCTGTCAAAGCGAGTTGAAAAGCCGGGCTTTAAATTTCTGTGTCAATAGGTTGGGTCTGGCATTCTGTCAACTTAAATCTATAGCATACACTTGAGCGCGCCCCTTGGTCAATTCGATGGAAGACAGAAAAAAATCAGCCACTCACTGCCATTTCCGTTGCGATTTTCCGATTTCGATTCAGATTCAGTAAAAATGGCAATTTTCATCACGCTCACGGCTGTTCGTTAGATCTTTCGAAGCGGAAATGCACTTGAAAGTGCGCACGGATTTCCGGCTTACAACTATGGATTAATGAATGGAGAAGAAGGAGCGGCGGAAACTGCATTTCCTTTCAGCAATGCTAAATGAATGCAATTAGGCTGCGAATTTTCCCCTTGGCAGCCGGCTTAAGTTGCTTTTCCAGCACTTTACGGCTTTGTTTACATGAAGGAGCTGCAGGATGACAGGCTGCGGCTGCTTGGCCATATAATTTATGGGCCCGCAATCTGCGGCGGCATCTGACTCCGGATGCCTGGCCAAAAATTACTCAGCAAAGTGTGTGCGTTAAACTTTTATGTGTCACTCATACGCCATGGGGCACTCTCCGAACAATTTGGCAAAGTATTCTCCTCATTTTTTAGCATTTTCTGGGAAATATGTTTGGCCAAAGTCGACAGCAAATGCGCATATCAGGAAACAAACTTTGGCTTCGTTGTTGCCTTTTGTTAATTTAGTGGAAAATAGCTTTTTGGCATAGACAACTGAGCAGCAGGAATCTGTGAGATAAGTTCGGAGTTGTTTTGTGGGTTTGGTTTGTGCCAGGCAACTGATTAAAATGTCGCCACGGAACATGAAGAGTGCTTATAATTGCATTATTGTGGTGAGGTTAACAACGCGCCAAACATCTCAGCCAGAAAACCATGCTCAGGCCAAGTCTTACACGAATTAGCCCTAATTAACGCTAATGGGAGTAACTCTCACCGGTGTCTAGACTTGGAAATTGTTCTGTTCAGGTGTGTTTACATATTACTTGGCTGGGATAAACACCTCGTTTATTTGTCTTGCCAATAGCAGTGTGCGCAGTGATGATAAAGGTACAATATGAAAGAATTTACCAGGGAAAAGTAAAGGAAAAATAAAAGGCAAAAATAAAGTTTAGGTTTAAGCTAAGATCTCTTTCACAGAAATGACTATCCCAAAAATTCAATTTCAAATTGTATAATACCCTAAGATTTACGAATTCAAGTTCAAATACTTCAAACACAAAATTAATCATACATTGAATTAAGAGATAAATATCAAAACGTGATCGAGAATGTTATAAAATCGTTTCGATTATAAAACTACGAATAATTGCGGATTAAAGGAACGAACTATGGGGAACCTTTAGACAGAAATTACTGAAATTAGGTACCTAGACACACCGTGCTCATCACTTTGCACCGGTGGCCTGTTATTATTTGTGGCACATTGTAAATTATAACACCCATACGCCGCGTGGTCCCTGCTATCTGTCATTGACAGTCAGCCATCAGTAGAACGACCCCATGACGATTAGTTAGCACGTGCAGAGCGCAGAGTTCTTAAACTCTGACGAGCGTTTTCCATGTGATTATGCAGTTGCCTGCGGCAGGGTAAAAAATATTCACCCACGTGCCGCGGCTTCCTCTCATTTTTAACGGGCTTTTTGAAAAGCGCTACCCCCAGACACGTGAGATGGAATAACACGCTTAGCGCCGTTGACGTACGTACTCGCAAATAAATTGTTTATATACTTGCGTTCCGGCCGACACGGTGGGAAAAATAAATGAAATAAAAACGAAGCAAGGCAATGAAAATTAATGTGCATATTTTCATGACAGCCAACAATTTGCATATCAAGTGCCATCGGCAGTCAGCTTCTGCAATAATACATAAAAAGGAAAAATGTCACAGCGAATGCGTTCTCGTTTTACACAACGAAAATATTCAAAATGTTTTATTGTTTCTCATATATGCATATGAATGCTGATTGAGATTCTTAGAAACGGACGACAAACTTTTTCCTTTTGGCCGGCAAACAATCTCTAATCGAGTTGTGAATGGAAAGTAAATAGCGCATAAATTAAATATGATTTT
The DNA here is from genome assembly GCF_030179915.1 of Drosophila takahashii. Taxonomy (NCBI): domain Eukaryota; kingdom Metazoa; phylum Arthropoda; class Insecta; order Diptera; family Drosophilidae; genus Drosophila; species Drosophila takahashii. The sequence continues at coordinate 39,378,571 of NC_091681.1, read as the reverse complement.
GCGTTCCCCTCATTCTTTTTTGACCCAACCTGCTTCTCATCATCTTTGGGTAGAGGCATAAAAAAGCCAAAAGGCAGAGGAAAACACAACAGTTTCCTGTGGAAACACAAAACAGTTAAAAACAAAAATAATGCCCGCAGTCATGCAAAAATTTTATTGCCTTTGTGCTAAGTGGAGTAGGGTTCTCCAAAGAGCCCACTTTTCAGCGGGGAAACTTTGTTTATTCGGCATCAGGCAAGAGCAACAAACAAGCCAAGTTCGCCATAACAAGGAGCTCTGGCTTTTGGCCGTAAAAAAAGAACAGCCAAGCCACACCGCATCCTGTCCAGATTTTAGTTTTGCATTTCTGTTGAATCATTTTCTGTTTTCTCTCGCCTGACAGGGCACAAACTCAACTCCGAAATTCCAACGTTCCACTCTCCGAAAAAATAATGAAAAATAATAAAAATATACCTCACTTTCGCCCTAAAGTGGCAACGTCCTCGAACAAGCGAGACAAGCATTTTATTTAAGTAATTATGCATAGATAAAAAGTGAGTCCTGGGAAAACAAGACACGGAAATGTGTTTTACCTTTGTTACCGTTAACTCAGACAGCTCGAGCACATGAGTGTGAGTGTGTAGAAGTGTTCAGGTGTTTATGGATGTGTGGGTAAGGGGTTTTTAAGTGTTCGTTTGTTGGCCCACAGTGCTGCAGCCTTGGCTGTTTTTAGCAGGACCTAATGGCGGAAAGGATATGCTATTATCTAACCATTAAATAAGAGAGAGTTACGTTTGACATAAAAATTATATTTTCATTTTTAAAGCAATTGTGGAAAACAACTTAAAAGTGTTAAAAGAATTATTTAAGTATTAAAATATTTAAAATAAAAATAATATTTATACCTTTAACTATTTAAATATTTTGTATTGTAGTCATTTAAATTGAAAACCTCTTTGAGAAACATGGTTCAAGAAATACCTTAAAAACAAAAAAAGTTTTTCAACTCCTTTTGCAACATAGCAAAACACTTGTATGCAAGTTTATTGTAGAGAAACCTTTTATTTTAATAAAAACAAAATGTAACCACTCAGTCCATCGTGTTTTATTTTTTATTACTGTGTTTATACGATGCCGAATTCACGCTATCATTTCACGCTTTCGGCCGATTCGTGCTTGTATAAACGCCATTTCGTGAATTCAGCAACACACGAAAGTTGACTATGATTTCAGCCTAAAAGCGTGATTTGGTGATAGGCAGATCTGGTAACTCTTCAAAAAATGATCGGCGTTGCCACATCGCTAGAAATTGAAGGCCCTTCATAGGCTATTTCTCTAGAAATGATCACCTATTTTTATCGGTCCGGCATCCCTATCAGCTGAGAGTGAATAAAAGCATGAATTCTCGGCTGTCGTATAAACAATGGTTATTTCTAGATCGCGCTTTTAAGAAATCGTGAATCTCATCGTATAAACATAGTATATGTGCAAATAAAGCCGCCAGTAACCAGTGACCCCTGGGACTTTGAAGAAGCACGTATTCACACAAATTCAGATTCAAATATACTGTGTTTATACGATGCCGAATTCACGCTATCATTTCACGCTTTCGGCCGATTCGTGCTTGTATAAACGCCATTTCGTGAATTCGGCTACACACGAAAGTTGACTATGATTTCAGCCCAAAAGCGTGATTTGATGATATGCAATCTGGTAACTCTGTAAAAAATGATTGACGTTGCCAGATCGCTAGAAATTGAAGGCCTTTTATAGGCCATTTCTCTAATCAGTGGTATTAAAAATTATATATTTTTACCGGTCCGGCATCCCTATCAGCTGAGAGTGAATAAAAGCATGAATTCTCGGCTGTCGTATAAACAGGGGCAATTTCTATATCGCGCTTTCAAGAAATCGTGATTGCTATCGTATAAACATAGTAATAGAGGGACTCGCTCCCACATGCCTGCATTTATTTGTCTTTTGTGCAGTGCAGCGTGGAAATCGTGGCCAAAAAGAAGAGTAAAAGCATTTACCACCGACAAAGTGTCTGTGTAATGCTGTTAGAAGCTGGCCTTTCTCACAGGACCTCCTCCTCCCCCTCCTGGCAGCCCTTCCCTTTGAGTGACCCACCTTGCAGCTGTCACCTTCTGGCACTCAAAACCCCAACCTCGGAAACCTTCAGAGTTTGCCCTCAACGCACTTGTTTCAGTTTGCCGTGGCCGTTGCTGTTTCAGTTTCTATTCTGTTGCCATCTTTGTGCAGGGACAAAAGCGTTTTGGTCGAGTGTGACAGTGGCATATTCTTCCCTTCGTCATCATCGCCCTGAAATCACCCGAGCTGGGATATTAAAGCGGAAAAGCAGAGGTCTGCTCAGCAGTAGTTCACCTTCGCCGGAATGTTTGCGCTGGCATAAATGCCAGACGTGTCCGAGCTGAGCGCTCGGAATCCCTTCCTTTTCGGCTTTAAGGCTAAGGTCTAAGGATAAGAATAAGCTGGCCATAATTCCCTCATTTTTACACCTGTGATATAATTAAAGTTTATTTGTTAATTCACAATTTGCTAGCCTGCAGTTGGACTAAACGGTGGGAGTGATAGTAAGAGGGATACTGAAGACCCACAATTCACATTCAAGAAAAGTAATACATAAAATAAATAGGTAAATATATTAAAAATAGGGTATAATTATTTTGGTTGCAAGCTCTTTTAAACGGTATTTAAGTAGTTAAAACAAGTTACAAAAAAAACACAAAGAAAAAATACTGTTTTAGTCCAGATGCTGCTTTCCCACCCATAGAATTCAATATTTTGGACGAAACTAAAGAAATAATATTGCAAATATGAAATGTCATACCTCGTTGATCTCGAAATCGAATTCCTAATCGATTGGCATTTAAACCTGAAAATTTATTTTACAAATCAAAGTAAAAATGAAAAAAAAATGTTATTGTCCTAAAAGAAGGAATATAATTTGTTTTGGATTTATAGCTATCCTAAGTAGTACGTTCCTTTGACTTGGGACCATTTTTGGAAAAGCTGCAGAAAAAAATAGTCCGAAAAATTAAAATCTTTATTGATTTGATATAGATTTCTATTTTATTTTCTATTTTCTCGCAGTGCCTCGGATCTTTGGCCATGCAAATCTCGCTGATGGACTGAGGACAACTCGCCTTGCGTGAGTAATAAACAATTTGTGCCAGCGAGGTCTAATGCAATTTCTTCTGGCATTGGGCGGGGGTTTGGCGGGTGTCATGAGCTTGCACATAATTGCATTTCATTGCGAGTCGAGTCGGGTCGAGTCCCATTCCCAGCCTTGGGCAACCGGGGAGCTACACAGCCACCCAGCCCATCTTGTCCACCTCCCCCGTCCCCGTGCACTTAATCAAATTGAGCGCTTCACTCCAACAAATGTCAGTGAACCTTGAGGAGCTGTTGAAGTGCTGGAGTGTTGGCCCTGCAATTATTTGCCACAGTTGTCCGCACAGTTGGCATAAGCAAGGTTCAAGAACAGAGCTGCTCGGCATGAACTTGGCGATTGTCAGGACATTCGCCTGAACTGAACTGAGCTGCGCCATAAAAAGGAAATGGAAAAGCCGAGAAAAAACAGAGCGAGGAAAAACCAACAGGACAACATCACGTACCAAGTGCTCCGGGGTGCAAACTAGTTTAGTTTTGAAAATTGCATGCCCTTCTGGGGACTGCAGGCCCAGATCTTCGGCTAAGCCGGAGTTGCAGGTGCTTCGGATCCCCAGATCGGTCGCAATAGGATGGTAAGATACTATACCATACTATCCCGCACCCGAAGTGGTCGTGTCCGCGCTAAAATTTACATTTCCTGTGCCGCCGTTGCCCAGACCATAAAGTAATTTGTTTAATTCCATTAGTGCGAGCGTCTACGTGCCCGGCATTAAAATACCGCACAGCGGCCAATGCCCGTGGGGTGGGGTAGGAATTTGTTTCTTTTCTTTTTTTTGCATTCGAAGCGGCAAACACCCACCACCCACTGACCGTGGACAGGGCCTGATCACGCAGTCGGCACGGGGCGCATTGAAAATTTGTGCCAATTAGAGGCGCCTTGTTTCTGGTCTACAGGCTCCGTGGGGCGTCGTGACATCGCCAGACTCAGTAAATCAAATGTTTTTGTTTCCTCGGACACTTTTTTCCCACCACGGAGATAGTACACTCAAAGAAATGGTTGTTAAATATAAAATATTTCCCTTTAAAGTTCAGCAAAGATAATATTTGTACCAGGAAATGACCTTGCAAATCAAACTAATATTTACGAATGAAAGAATATAAAAGAATTCCTTTTGATTAAATGAACTAAATTTAATTGATTAATTTATTTAAACAAAATTACAAGATTATTTTTAACTTTCTGTTTCTCTATTAGAGTTTCTATATTATTTTATCTAAATATCTTGCTTAAACAAAATAACTTTACTTTCATAACATTATATTTTTTGAATTTTTTTTAAATATTTAAGCTCTTAAATGTTGTTCTTTTCTATTTTATTTATTTTCCGTGTACTTATTGGATGTTGGGGGCCCAGCGTACATATACATCTAATGAATTTTTAATGCACTCTCGCCTTGCACTTTCCATCGCTTCGCATCGCACTGTGTTTGCTTAGTTGTCGCGTTCGATTGATGTTCGCGGAGGTGGCTGGCTTTCAGGGGTTAAGGGTTGCGGGGTTGTGAGGTTGTGGCGGTGTTAGGGGTGTCGGGGGTTAAGCGAAGGGTCGCTGTGATAGGGTTGTTGTGTAAGCCAAAGTGACACAATTGGAAAGCGCGTGGACATGTCGCAGGTGCTGCCAGGATTAGCATTGAAAAATAACTGTGCTGTCAGTACGGAAAAAAAGGGATAACCTGGCAGGAATTGATTGTATAGAAAGGATAACGAAAGGACAACAAAGGGATGTATGTAAGCCAATCATTTGTAATAAGTACAAATAACAATCAGGTTGAGCAATTTATGACGATCTCTTACAGATGGTATTTGGAGTCATTAAAAATAAAGGAAAAAGGTCCTTGGATTTTTATTTATTATTTATAACTCCTTTTTCCTAAGGCACCTACATTCCCCCATTTTTCCCACATAATACTAACGCATATTTAGATTATCTAACTTAATTGATTACCAAGTTAAAGAACGGGTAGTTGGCCATTTGTTTCGCACGGAACGTGATCTATCCGAGCACTTTCATTAGCCATTCCCTGGCGACACATTAGCCGGCATTATTCATGCCCGATGACTGAGCGAAATCAACAGCCCGGCCTGCCTGAGTTATGGCCATAAATATATCTTGCCTCCCCGGACTTTAATTCGAGTTTGCTTCTCCGGCGTGCCAGCTAATCGTAGGAAATTGTCGGGTTGGTTTCTTTAATCCTCATGCAGTTGGCTCTTCTTCGTGTCTTAATTTCCGCTGTCTTTGGTACGATGCGCTGGTTATATCATCCCAGCGGGTTAAATATACCCCGTTGGCACACACGGGTATAATATCAATAATAATATGTGCAGGTGCCATACCCCGTTTTCTAAATGCGGATATTTCCCTGGTATCCCCAGTATCCTCAAGGTGATTCTCGGTTCTTCGCTGTGTGTGTGTGCTTGATAACTATAAAAATTGAATAAAACTGGGTGGAGTCGTGGCACACAGACCTACATATATAGTTATATGGTTCACCTGCATTCTTCTCCATTTCGCTATTCACGCCTTCTGCTCCTGTGACTCGGCTATCGATTTTCCAGTTAAACCGCCGCCATTTTTAATGGCTTTCATTACTTGCGCTTGTCTTGTCCTGTCCTATCCTGTCCTGTCCTGTCCCCTTTCCTTAACTCCACGCCCCTTCATTTCCGTTTCCGCTTTTGTTATCCCGACTCTGCCTTTCGCCGCGTGAGTTGATTGAGAAGCTAGATGGCGCTCTATGTATTTTTCGCGACCTTCATTCATCACCCAATTTAATTACGCGCCTCATAATAAAGTTAATAAATGTGTCACGTTCACATGCACCCACTAATGGAGTTTCCGTGGAGGGAGGAAAAGTGGAAATTACCGGACAAAGGCGAGTTAATAATGCATGCTGGCCATTTGCCCGTTTGGCTGGCAGGGAAGTAAAACTCAGACATTACGCATACGCCGCATGTAACGTTAAACCGCTAACGGGCCACAAAAGACCCGGTAGAGCCACAGCAGCCAATGCCCCGTTCTCCAGATGCACTAAGAGAAATGCACGGATTTTTATAGCAATTTCAGTTCATCTATAGACATTTTTTCATACAAGATTTTCTAATAATTTAGACCATCTTCGCTTAAAAATCTCTTCAAAATGTCAAAGAAATAAAGTGAACTTCAAGTTCAATTGGTTATTAAGCTATAAATTAGGGTTAAGAGTTTTTCTACGTGTACATATGTGGTACTAGATGTACCAATGTGTAAAGTATTTCCGGCTAGAACCGAGAACCTAGAGCAAAACAGCCGTGGAGAACCTGGTCGGTGAAATCTGACTATGAAACAGAGGGCATTCGTCATTAAATATTTACACTTTCATAAATGTGTGAGTGCATTCAGAGGTCCTTAAATATTTTATGGCCCAAACGCAACCGGTGAAGGTGAAGGCCCCGAAAACAAGGGGCACACGAAAGCCAAAAAGGAAAGGAGAAGGGCCTAAAAAAATAAACCATACAAGCGTGAAAATCGCAGCACCAACAACCAATGCAATGTTTGGCCAAGAGACTTTGGCTTTGGCCCATCATCTGCGCATTTCTTTTTCATATTTTCTGGGCTCATTAAAAGGCGGCCCGAGAGAAAAAAGGTACAAAGAAGTTCAGAGTCGTAATTGTTGCGAAGTGACAGTTTGACACAAAGCCAAAACTGACTGAAAGCCCTCAAATTTGAGCTGGGGTTTCGGATTCCGACGCATAAAGTAGGTCTGACTTATTATTCACAAGTTCATCTGGTCGGTTTCTGTCCTTTTCTTTGTCTGCGTCCCTTGGACTTTCAAGTTATTCCAGGCAGAAGAATGTTTTAATGTAATTATGCGGGAAACAAAGCGCACACAACTGCCAGGATAAAATATATATGCGATATTATTCGAGTTATTATTAACGAATCAAAGAGCCACATTGATTTAATTGATGAATGGCCTTTCACCCACTTTGTGGATAGTCTCGTTTATGGATAAATCATTTAATTGCCGGATTCCGAAGTCTCCATTGTGTTTTTGCGGCTGATGTAATGGATATATTTGCATACCGCCCTGTAAAGCGAATGCGCAACTTTTAGGGCCATTAAATGCAGCTTTAATTACTATTATTCCATGCGATGCCAGCTTATCACCTTCTCGGTTGGATAATTTCTCCCTCTGTCTCTGGTTTATAATGTGTTCACTTTCTGTCATTAAACGGCGACCGAGTAATGGGCCAATAAAAATACATGCGACAATTTTCGACTAATGTTAACCGTAAAAACGAGGCGGACCGAAGGCAAACAGCAGCCGAGAAACAAACAGATGGGTGTATTTTCTCAGGCGCTAATTAAAATATACAAGCCACACAAAACAGCAGCAGCCGACACAATGCCTCAAATGTGGCGTATACGTAATGTACAATTAAAGGCAAACGTAGTAAAAATGAGCGAAAGGACTTTGTATGTTTATCCACGGGGGACTCCCCCGTTTTCTCAGTTCGTGCCAACGCCTAATTGAATGTAAGCAACAAGCAAGGACAATAAACAAAAAAGCCGTCTGGCTTTGCTGATCTACGGATCCTGGCAAATCAGTCGAATTACCCACAATGGCGCCATAAAATTGCAATGTCCCTGCTTTTAGTTGGATGCCACGGCACGTAGCACGTTGATGTCGCCCGATGTTTGTTTGTGTCCTTTTGGACAAACATAAAAGCACCGGAATGCGTAGAAGGCAGTAAGTTAAATTAAAATTTCATGCCTTCCCGCGGAGTCTCACTTTCATCTCATTTGCTCCCTCTGCTCTTTGGTAATCAAATCAGCGACAGTTTCGGAATGAATGCCACGGAATGGAATGGAATCCGGGCGAATAAATCTGCTCAAGCGGATTGTCTGCTTTCCCAGGCTTTTCCTGCTTTCCCGGGGCTTAATGCAAGGTAGATCGGATTATCAAGTGAGCAAATTTCCCCACCGTGGTAATTGAACTCATTTAAATTTTATTGCAGGCATTTGACTTGCGTAAAATAATTACTATCGGTGGGGGAAAACGCATTAGCTAAGCCAAGGAAATGCGTTGGCTTGATGAATTATTGATGAGTGGCGGAAATTGAAAACCGAATTGTCAGAGCACAAACAAACGTTTATTTATTGCCATTTTATAATCCGATGACATTAAATGAGGCTTTGTAAGAACGATCTGGAGTAGTTAGTTTACACAGGTGATTTCGTTTTCATTCAATGCACTTAAATGCTTTAAAAAATGTTACTGCCAAGAAAATGTCATTATTAATGAAATTTAAATTATTAATAACAGCTTAGTCGAGCTAAATAATTAGCGTTTTCTGGGCGTTTTTCATACCAATTTGTGGGAAATCGGTTAAATAAAAAAAAAATTTATTAATAAACTCCTTAATCCAATCGACAAAAATAGCCATAATCACATTAAATAAAAAATATAAACCATTATCGATCGACTGCGATTAAAATTCAATGCAAGAGTTGTTCAGTTTTTTTTCAAACAGAATCACTAAGCCCATATTAATTAATGAGCAGCAACAAATCCCTACTGCTGCTTTGTATGCATAGTTAACTCTTCACAAATTAAACTTGACACAAAAGTACGAATTTTGCCAATTTCACGGGCGACCAAGTGGCACATTTTTTTCTAGACTAAATTAAAATTTCCTGCGGCACCAAAAACATTTATCGAAAAAGCCGACAAAGTAAAATACGAAATTTGTACTCACTCAGTTATTTAGTTATTTATTTATTTTTAAGGATATTACTAATTGATAACGCGACACTTGCTAATTGATCGTTAGTTTTAATTGAGTTTTTTATGTTATATATTTATGGGTTAACCAATTGTCGCACCGATCGATTTATATGCAAATGAGCCAACAAGTCGGCGGCAACTGATTCGAAACTTGGCCAGCGGAAACTTCAAAACTCTGCTGGCAGCAAGTGCAGTGCGTCGAAAGCCGAAACGACCGATAGCAGACCGAAAACCGAACCGAAAGCGCAGCCGAATCGCATCGGATCGACACGAAGTCCCGGAACGAGGACATCCCTGCCTCTCCTTTCCTTTTCTGTTGGCCTGGTTGCCATATCGACGACGCCTCGGGACTCAGAACTCGAGAATCGGGAATCGGTAGCCCAGTTTCAGAGTTTCAGACTGTTTTTCAGGACCGTTCGACTTCGACCGTTCTGCTGCGTTCAGAGTTCGTTGCGAAACTGCCTCGTCTCGTTTTGGCCACTTTTTTCGCCTTCTTGGCCTGGCCAACTTCCTGCACACACGTTCGAGTTGGATGCTCCTTCCGCTGGGCCACTGAAACTTGGGTGGTAAACACAACATAAATGACTGGCTTTTCGGCACTTTCCGTTCCGTGTGATGTAAGTTTTCGACACTTGTTGTTTGTATCTCTGCTCAAAAGAAAACTTTTCCCGGCCGGAACATGCTAATGAAAGTGCAAACTTGCTGCGAAGATTTTTGGCGAGGAAAACTTTTGGAGCTTGCTGGAAAATCCATTGATTTCTTGGCAGAAACAAAGGGGTACCTTCAGGACTTTTGGTGTCATTCAATGCCTAACCCTTTCTCGTATTTCATTTACACGTGGAGCAGACTGCCGCAACAACAAAGCAAAACACAACCCCCATCCCCTAGCTATCCCTTGACGACACGTTCGAGTTGACTTGCAACGGGTTGGATGTTGCATATATATATCGCTGGTTTCGATTGGGAGTAGAGTATTTGGGTAGAAAAGTGGGAGCCAGGGATTCAGTCGGTGGGTTAGGTAACGCTGCTCTTAATTGGGTTTGCGGGGCCCTGGAAGTGCAACTCGGTTTGTGGCACAATCGCTTGCTATCGCATGTCAGAGTTCATGGCGGTCATTAGCATCGGGGTTTTAGAGACCCTAAAAAGGTCAGTTGGTCACATTCGCACTCGCAACAGCATCGGGATGGCATAAAAGTCTCGATTTCAAGCGGTGCTTCCCCCTCGCATAAAAGTATCCCAACTTTTTATCCCAAACGAAGCTGGGTCAAGCACCTCTGTGCGGGAGAAGAAAGTATCGAGTTACCCAGTTACTAACCTGCATTTCATAGCGGAACTTTAAAGTAGATAGTTTGGGAGTCAGCCAGAAATTTAAAAGAACGGAAGAAAACATCTCAAAGGGGCAGAGAGCCTGTACAGTGAAACTCAAGATGGAAGGAAGATCATTACACTGATCAATGAACCCAGAGTCCCGTCGCCAATTCCGGATCCAGACATCAACGTCATCTCTGCTTCCGATCTGTCTGCCCTGGGAATCCAGAGATCCCTTTTTTTTTGGCTTCCTGAGGCGTCAATTACACATCGTATCTGCTGTATCTCCCGAGAGCAACAGATGTCCCTCTGGAAGATCACTAACCATCTCGGGTTTCCCCAGACAGAGTTCCTCTATTTATTTTTTCCCCATTTCTCCCTTTTTTCCATGTGCGTGCTGCATTTTGTGAAATAAAATTGCAGTACAAGGGTATCAGATGGGACATCCCAGCAAACCCCCCATTCTGGCAAACTCCCCCTGAGATAAGCAAGAATTATTGCTTACTCTGTCGGGGGCAAAAGTCCCTCTTATTGTTGTTCATGCCACTGGCAAAATGTAAAATGCCATTTCTATGGAAATCATTTAAAATGCGGCAGTTTCGGTTTCACCGAGAAACTACTGTCGTTTGCCATCACAAAAGAAGCGAAAATCCCGCTTTAAGAAGGAAGTTGTTGCCAATTGAAATCAAATCAAACAGCTAGAGCTTATGTTTTGAATAAAATCCCAAGTGATTTGTATGCAGACAGCAAAACGATTTTTGGCAGACATTTTAACACTACAAAAACAGAGGCATAATAAAATAGGTTTTAAGCTTACTGATTTGCTGGAAACCATATTAATTTTGGTATGGCCAATAAGTGGCAATTAATAGTAATGAAGCAACTAAAATGTGTTTTCCTAGAAGGCAGTAGTGAGTATTTATAGCAAATCAATTCTTGGAATAATGCATAGAAAGAGCATTTGTGAAGTGATGTTGAGTGCCCTCGTGTTTCTAATTAACCAACATTGATTATTAAGACCATTATTTGATTTCTGACTTTTGAACAAATAGTTGAAAAAAAAACGTTGTCCAAAAATAAATTTTCTTATTTTTAACAATTTCTGATAATAATAGAAAACCTTACTTTCATTCATTAATTACATTCCCATTTAAAAAGTAATTAAATTATTTTATTAAAATTGATTTTGTTTTGAAATACATTTATAGATAATATTTATCCCCTGGGGCTTTAGAGGGCTTTATGTTTTTGACTTGGCTAAATAGGCAAGTGGATAAATAGGCAATAACGTCAGAAGCGGGCCGCGCACGCGCTTTAGCCTCATTGGGCATGCGGACCAGATACCTCGATAAGACATTATGTTTATGAGGCTACGGGTACCGGGCGACGATGTGACTAAGTCGCTGGAACTGGGCGTGCGAACCGCCTTACCATATCCATATAATGGGCATTACAATCGCTCCAGTCGGTGCGCACTTTTTAGCGACAATTTCGTGGTCGGGTTGCCAATTTGGTAGAGTCTGTTTTTTTTTCTAACTCCCGGGGGAGACCATTTGTCCAGGGCCTACGTGATCCACCGGGCATTCACATTCACATGCCCATTCACCATTAGCCGGAAGAGGAAGATCGGAGCCCTACGATCAGGAAGTCCACCGATCGATGTCGTCAAGCGCGGGTTCAGTGTCCGGTTTTTGTACTTGAAACCCAAATTACGCAGTTCCCGAAATACCGAAATACCGCCCAGCCTCCCACAGTGGGTTGTTTTCGGGCTGTCTTGGGTTTATTTTTGGCTTTCAGCGAAAGTACCGCTAGGTCTTACGACGAGTGCGCAAGTGGGCCGAAAATCCCGAAAACCCGCCCGTGATGTCACTGCCGGTTCAGCTGGTTTTTTGTTTAAACAGTGAGAAATAATATATCAAGTCAAGGTTTTAATCAAAAATTAAAAAAAAAAATTTTTTTTTTTATTTGCAATATTCTGGACAAAAACAGGACAACTTTGGACTTTAAGAACTTCTAATATTAGATTAAACAGTATGTTTTTTAACTCAAGAACCGTATTCTCCAAGTGCACTTTAGTTGATTTTCGGGTAGCCCCTCGAAATCTGATGATTAACGCTGGCAGTTTGAACTTCGAATTGCTCACGTCAAAAGGTGTTGCATAAGAGGAGCACGCCGTTGACTGACCCTCTCTGACCGATTAGTCTCAATTTTGAATTTAAACAGATCTTGCCAAGATTTTGGACATGTGCCGATAGGGTTATAAAGAAATCATTAGCCGCTGACATTGTTTTTGATCCGTTTTATAACGCTTTGTTTTTCAGCTATATTAACGCTTTAGAGACCTGTTTTGTGCATTTTAAAAATATACCTACCATATAATGAATATTTCATTGACAAATAAATGTTATTTGTCAGAAACGTGAAAATAATAATCAAAATATAAATAATATAATAATATATATAAATAATATAAATAAAATCATTATATCAAAATGTATCAAATATGTCTTATATTGTCAACACAGGTTCTTCAAATATGATACTTGCAGTCTTAAATATAAATTCATGACAATCAACTAAAATATTATTTTGCTCTGATGACCTTACATATTCCCGAAAATTAATTAGCAATATCAATGTGCACATTACCAAAACGATTCCAAATAAGGGACAGTTGCTCGCGGAAAGTTTCCAGAGGAGAAGGAGCTGAGGCTAACCGAACCAGTTTCGTTTAAATTATGCTCGTTAATCATCTTCGATCAGCATTTAAAAATCAATAAAGCCCGCAATTTATTGTGCGAAAACTCGATTCGGGAGGAGACAATGACTGCCCCTTCGAATGACATCACACGGCACCTCTGACTTACTTCGAGCACTTACGCACTCGATCGTCTGAGGGGGCTTGAACCTAAAAATAATTCGGGTAATACAGTTTTTGGACATTCCGGTTTTCCCTCTGTTTTCTTAAAATATCAGATCGATCAAGTGTACGGGACTTGATGAGTGTCAAATATAATTGGAATGAACTTTGAAATTTATCAGCCCTTAAAAAGCATCACAGTGTTGTATTTATACACCTGTATTTCTTAAAAATCATTTAAGAATATTCCATAAAATTGGAAATCTACGTATTAGTTGTTTATACACACCACCCTATTGTATTGGATAAAAATTTTTTATTTAAATAAAAAAAATTCTATAATATTATTTATAAATTATTTTTTTATTTATTAATTTTTCAATCGAGTTTTTCACTCACTTTCATAAAGGCTTTTCTGAAGATCGGTACCAGCGTCACTCTGATCCTTCAATGTCTTCTCGGGGACCGATCTTCGTGTAGATTCCTGTATTATTGGCTAATTTTTAAATGAAGGAAATAGTTTTTTAGTGTTTAATTAATAACATTTTCCAATGGCTTTTTGATCCTTTGCTAAAATCATTACAATTAATTAAACAAATTCCTAGTGAAAAATATTGTAGAAAGTGGATTGTCCCAAATTTCTGATCCCCCCAACCTGCACACCTCTGGAATAGAAATGGAGGTAATTATATACATGCAGTTTTTAAATTACCATTTAAATTTTAATATGAAATTAGAATTCGCCATACAAAAATAACTAAACCTTCTTCTTTGCCCTCCTCCTGTAACTTTTTTTGAGATTGTGCTTCTGCTTGGTTCTGCGTATTTGCCTCCTCCATGTTCGCTTTGTATCCGTTTCCTTTCTAACTATGTTGGCTTTAATTTTCTTTTCAGTCTCCACGATGAAATCGGTTACCTTGTTGATGTTCGTGTAGAGCCCCGGCTGGTCGGTGTACCTGCATCGAGGTCCAATAGAGACCACTCCGCAGAGTTCCCTGCCGAAGGTTAGCGGGGATCCGGCGTCATAGCGGCACTTCTTCGGATCCCGCGGATGGGTCACACAGAAGGAGGTGCTCGAGAACCGGATGGGGGTGTCCGAGTACTTCTTGAGACACGACTTCGGGTCCTCGACGCGCACGGAACCATTCTTCACGTCCGTGTTCTGCGGCCCGTTCTCTATGGCGTCGAACCCCCAGCCGTAGGACGTCATATACATCCCGGGCACAATGGTCGTGTTGCAGAGCTTTATGAACTCGGTCGTCTTGCCCTTCACGTAGTCCCTCAGATAGATCACGGCAATGTCCATATACGGCTTGGAGGTTACGAATCGGGGCGGGGTATACACGTTATCGATCATCACGTAGATCTCGTCGTTGGTGAATGTGGGCTCAACGCTGGTGCCTTCCAGATCGTAGCGATACGGATGGATGCAGTTCGCCGAGGCAATCATCAAAAGAGGAGCGTAGTAGGATGCTCCGCAGATGGGTCCTAGTCCCGGATCGGCGTGCGATATGTAGAACAGCCAGCCGCCGAAGTTTCGGCCCGTGCTCGATCCCGGACCTTCCCACCAACGCCGCCACTTCTGGGTCTTACTATTGATCTGGTACTTGTAAATCTTGCTCCACGACGGGACTACAAGTAACGCCCAAAGAAACACCCGCCACATTGCTCTTTCATTTCGAACTAAGAGCTTAGATGATTTCAGATTCAGATCGCAAAGCGAGGAGAATTCCCGTGTCCAACAGCTTAGTTCTGCCCTAATCCGTAATCTCTAACTATAAAAGGCGACTCATTCTTAACGGGAAGTTGAAGCAGCAGCAAAAACAGTTGGATATAGAAAACTAAAATTAAAAACCGAAATTCGGAAATAATTCCAAGAAGTGCCCTAAAATGAATGTACTTGTTATTCATTTTTGTATAGCAACAAAGGAGAAGACTCAGGTATAATTGGTTTTTCTTTATTAATAAAATTAAATTTATTTTAGCGCAGATCCACGGGTGAAATGGGTGATATATCACCCTCCACTCGGTTGAAAAATGAAAGGAATTTTGGTATTCAAAGAGTCAATTCTACCAATCAAATAGTTACTTTCACAACAACAAATACACACAATTATCAAAGACATACACCTATTTAATTGGTAGAATTGACAATTTTTGAAGATGGGAACTGTTTGACAATTAACTTGGTTAATTTTACCAAGTTTTTGTTTTATGTGTATGCTTTTTTCTTCTGTGCCTCCGACGATTTTTATATTTATTGTAAAATCTTCTACGATTTGACCTATCGGGTGCCCTTATGTGCTTATGTTGGACTTTATGTTCGATACCCTTGATGAACCAGGCCACCTTGTTGATGTCCGTGTAGATTCCTGGCTGATTGGGGTAGCCGCACATTGGTCCGTGGGAGACCACTCCGCAGAGTTCCCTGCCGTAGGTTAGAGGACATCCTCCATCGTAGCGGCACTCCCTCGGATTCCGCGGATGCGTCACGCAGAAGGCAGTGCTCGATACTTCAAAGTCCGAGCCTCGAAACTTGGCCATGCACTTAATCCTGTTCTCGACGGGAACGATGGCAGCTTTCGTGTCCGAACTCTCCAATCCCACGTAATGTGAGTCAATGCCCCAGGCGTAGGCCGTCATCTTCATATCTTCTCTGATGGTTCTGTTGCAGAGCTTTATGAACTCGGCCTTGAACGACGAAAAGGGCTGCTCCAGTCGGATAATCGCTATATCCTCGTAACTCTTAAAGTATGAAAAGTGCTTGGGGATGTACACGTGGTCGATGGTGCCAAAGTAATTTTCATTGTCGAAGGCGGGCTCCACACTGGTTCCATGGAGATCGTAGCGATACGGTTGGATGCAGGTCGCCGAGGTGATCAGGAGATAGGGCGAGTAGTAGGACGCTCCGCAAATGGGTCCTATCGGCGACCCGTGATGAATCCGAAACAACCAGCCGCCAAGGTCGTGGCTCTTGTTGGGCATTGGACCTCTCCACCATCGCTTGTTGGGCTGGGTCATGCTGTTTATGGCGTTTTCGTATACGAAGCTCCGCGTGGGAAGGGGCCACAAGTCCGAAAGGAACAGAACAAACAGACAGATCTTCTTCATTGGGGTTTCATTTCGAACTGGGAGCTTTGGTATTCCAGGTTTAACTGGACAAAGCGGGCGTAATTCGCATGACCATCTGGTTTCGATGTGCCTAATCGCATTTACATTATTTAATTGAGGTATTCAAAATTGTTACAAACTAGTTACAAACTAGTTACAATAACTTCCTTTAAAATAAATTTAGTAAATACGTTATTTCCCAACAATGACAATCTTTTGTTTCACTGTATATTTTTTGTTTTTTCAATTAGAACTCTAATGTCCAAAGTATAAAACTTTTAACTTTAAGCTAAGACACCATATGGTCTTATGAGCGGTCTTAGTACATTCAAGTCGATCTTATTAAAGTCCGTGTACAGTCTTTATACTTTTCAATTATCACTACCGAGACGATCTCGTCATATCTGTCTGGAAGCCTCTAAAATACCCTCTTTAATTACAAGACTGCCAAAATACCTTTTAGTTCAGAGTTTTCAGTTTTTTTACTTTTTAGTTTGTTTTTTAATCTTAATAACAATTAATGGATATTGAAAGAACATTGTTGAGATTTTAGGAATTGAATTATCAAGATCAGATCAGTTTTGGAAAAGTATATGAAGTTCGGCTTAGATTTAGATAAAATAAACAATTTTCCACACTGATTTGGATTGGACATTTTCTACGCCCGCTTTATAGAGCAGCCTAAATTGCGTACAAGTAGCTTTCTACTTTCACTGCATTAAAATGGGATTATCGAAGTGCTGGCTTCTGCTGGGCCTTCTGCTGAACATCTCGGGAATCTCACTGGGAAAAGTCTACCCGAGGGACATTTTCCGAAAGATCCCCCGGTCTCGACGCCTCTGGGGCGGAGTGTCCTCGAACACGGGTCCCAATTTTGGAGGCTGGCTGCTGCGTATCCTGAACAGTGATGGGAACTTTGTGTGCGGGGGAGCCTACTACTCTCCGCTAATTGTGATCACCTCAGGCAACTGCATATATCCGTATCGGAATAGTATGGAAGGACTCACGGTGGAGGGCACCGCGTTTTCCAAGTGCGACAAGGAGAACATTGCTGAGATCGATACCATTCAGTTTCCCGAGAGATTTGTCTACCGGAAACTCTACATGGACGTGGCCCTGGTGAGGCTGAGGGATCCGATCAAGGGTCGACTCACGGAGTTTATAAGGCTGTGCAATAGGAAAATTCGACCGGGCATGCGGATGGTGGTCTTTGGCTGGGGTTACGACAGTGTAATCGTGCAGCCACCCTCTTCGGATCCCCGCAACTCCTCAGTCATGATTATATCGACAAAGGAATGCCGCAAAAGATTCAAAAAGGACCTGAGGCTATCGAGTACTTCGGTCTGTGTAAGGCAACCCAAGAATCCCAGGCAATGCCTTTACGACGGCGGCAGTCCGATGATCTACAACAGGGAACTTTGCGGAGTTGTGTCCTTTGGTTCCCACTGCCAGGACACCTCCAAGCCGGGCATGTTCACCAATATCAGGAGGGTGAAGAGGTTCATTACGGAAACCGAGGAGGGCATAAATGCCGGCTACATCTTCAGGACCGCCCAGCTCGAGAAAAAAGAACCTTTAAAAGACGACGAAGAGGAACCTCTAAAAGTCACGGAAAATACACCTCCAAAAGCTGACGAAAAAGAATCTCCAAAAGTCAACGAAAAGGAACCTCCAGATGTCACAGAAAATACATCTCCGAAAGTCAACGAAAGAGTAACTCCAAATGTCATGGAAAATACATCTCCGAAAGACAGCGAAAGTTTACCTCCAAATGTCAAAGAAATTACACCTGCAAAAGTCAAGAAAATTGTACGTCGCAGGCTCAAGAAGAAATTAGTAAAAGTAAAAAGAACGGATTCAAAACTCTTGCCAAGGACAACCACAATCGACCCGTTGGAAGCAATGGTGTGCTGAATAAATAATTTTAAAAATACAAAAATTACAAAACCGAGACTACTTTTATCTCTATTTTAAAGCCGCTTTTTATCTCGATTTCAAGAATGTTTCTTCTCAATTCCTCAATAATATCTTTAAGAATTAAAAACATTTAATCTTTTCTTTTTTTCGTTCTCATTTATTTTGGTTTAACTAATCAAATGGGCAGTTTTTTATACAAATGTTGTAATATTTGTATTCTAAATAGCTAAATGACCTTAATTCCTATAACAATATGATTATAACAATATCAAATCGATCTGTAATGGCAATTACCTCTTCGATTGAGTGTGAAATTAAATTTGCGCTGCTTTGGATAATTTTTCTGCATTTCTAGCCAGCGCAGTAAGTCTAAAGCATCGAGTAAGGCCACTTGCGGTGATGAATTTCCTCCACGAAGTCCTCCTGATACCCCTGATCCTGGGAAATGTGGAAATAGCAGCTGCCAAGTGGTGGAATTCCTCTGCCAGGTATCTGCATGCCAGGCCGCCAGTGAAAACGGTGATCAACAATGGATTACGCTTGACCGAGGGTGGACATGTGGGCTCCTGGCTGCTGAGGATCATGGATGGGAATAAGTTTGCCTGCGGAGCCTCCTACTACAGTGCTCTGTACGCAATCACCTCGGCGAACTGCATGCACAGCTATCGGTCGAAGGTTCAGTCCCTCAGCGTGGAGTTCCTAACGCCGGATGAGCAGCAGGAGGCTCCGGGAGATTCGGGTGATGCCTCCTTCGCCCTCATCCGCACTATTTTCACACCAAAAGATTGGCATTGGCCGGATACCTACATGGATGTTGCCGTGCTAAAACTGAGCCACCGCCTGCGTGGCAATCTGAAAGACTTTGTGACGCTCTGCAGCAAGCCGCTGAGTTCGTACGACCTTCTGTCGGTGGTCTCCTGTGGCGCAGGACCCACCGAGAGTGTGGGAACCGAGGGGGTAACCGTGCTGAATCGCATGGACTGCGAGTTGCAGTACGGCGGCGTCGTCCTGGGCGAAACAATCGCGTGTGCCAAGGAATTCAAGCAGAAACCGGGCTGCATGTTCAGACCAGGCTGTCCGGTGACCTCGGGCGATCAGCTCTGCGGCATCGTCGCCTGGGGTCCTGCGTGCAAGAGGCCCGGAATGCCGGGCATCTTCACCGACATCGATCAGGTGCGCCAGTTCATCCTCAGGGCGATCAGTGGCAAGGGCAGGGTCACTGGTGGCAGTCAGCACGGAAAATCCGAGGCGGACGACATCCCCGAGTGGCACTCCGGCTTCTGGTTGAGCCGATAAACTTCTGTTTCTTAAATAAAATTTCTGTCATTTCAAAATAAAAAAAAAAAATTTTTTTTTAATGCTAAACAAATTTTAATATTTTGTACATTTTTGAAAAATTAATTTAAAAAATTGTAATCCAAATGTATTAAACATAAAATTTTGTAATTATTTTTTTAAGAGATAAAAAGACACTTTGTAATTATTTGTTTCATTTTTAAGAGATAAAGAGATAAATTGTCTGCTGGGTTATTCAAAGGCTCAGTGTCAAAAGCAAAATGCTACGTACATTTTTGGTTCGTGGCAAAATAAATAACGGTTTGAGTCTTGTCTCATTTTTAGAAGCATCATCATTTAGGGTATTGACGTAATTCAAAAATCTGAATATCTTTGACATTTCTTAGCTTTATTGAAAAGGAAATATTTAATTAAAAATAAACTTTTTTTATATACTTATATTTTATCACAATTATTTTATTTTTTAAAAATTGGCGCCAAGCAAGAGAGGAGAAACCCCCAATCTTATTCGATAGCGCGATACCAAACATCGGCATGTTTAATAAAACTTTGAAGTATGTTGCAATTAATTATTATTTAAAATTAAACTTTAAACTTTAACTTTAAGAAATGCATAGAATTTATCTGAAGGGAATCCCGTATATATTAATATTCTTTATTTTTTTCAAAAATATCGATATTTTTATATTTGGATATATTTTACACATCTCTAATCTCACACAAGCCCAAGGCCCAAAAACAAAAAACTAATTTCCTCGCGAAATTCAATTTAAATAAATAAAGACAACTAAAATGGACACTGTAAGGGAGCTGGTGCAATTCATGCAGCCCAATCAACGCCTGGACCTGAAGGCAGTGGCCTTAACCCATGTTTTAGGTGAGTTTCGGGGAAAATTCAAACTCCACGGCTGCACGTGCGTTTGTTTTGGGCAACTGTGACGTCACGCCACCGCTGTTTTATTTATTTATTTAAATTTTTCGGTTTTTCTAGGCTTAACCGGGAGTTCGGAGGGCAAATCGGCTATTCTATCGCTGGACGAAATGCTAATGGCCATTTTCGGACTGACCTACGATGAAAACCAAACAGTGGCCAAGGATGCAGTCCTCAGTTTGATTAATTTAACGGCCGAGGAGGAGGCTGCCGTTAAGGTTTTCCAGCTGGCCAAGCAATTGCAGCCCGTAGGTGGTTATAAAACAGGTGAAACCCTCAATTAATCTATTTACTTGGCCACCCCCAGACCTTTGCCATCGTGGAGGTGGCTGCCAAGCACATAAGCGACGAGCAATCCGATCTGGCCGATCCCTGGAGCATGGTTTTGAGCAACCTGACGCGGGTGGAGTCGCTGGTCCACGAGATTCTGGACACCCTGGAGAAGGACGAGAAGACCCTGCCCCGGCTGGCGAAGGCCTTTGCCCAGCTGGACTACAACAAGAAGAAGGGGAAGCTCCACTACCTGGCGCCCATCTTCTGCAATCTTACCCAGGTGCCGCGCGGCAGGGAGCTATGCTGCCACCGGAAGTACCAGTTGCTGGAGAAGCTGCTGCCCTTCGCCTCCTTCGAGGGCAGTGTGGTGCGGCGTGGCGGCACCATTGGCATCCTCAAGAACGTCTGCTTCGACACGGTCTACCACGAGGTGATCCTCAACGAGCAGAGCAGCATCCTGGTGGCCATCCTGCAGCCGCTCTGCGGTCCCGAGGAGTTCAGCGACGAGGACAACGAGCTGCTGCCCATCGAACTGCAGGTTAGATCTTACCTTACTAAATATTTGAATGTATTTCAATGGCTTTCCTTTGCAGTACCTTCCTGAGAGCAAAACGCGCGAAGAGGATCCGGATCTGCGGAAGATGCTGCTGGAGTGCCTGCTGCAGCTCTGCTCCACGCGTCGCAGCCGCGAGATCCTGCGCTCGAGGGGCGTTTATGAGATCCTCAGGGAATACCACAAGTGGGAGGCCAAGGTGGCCAAGGACAGCGACTGTCTGCTGGCCTGCGAGAACGTAGTGGACATCCTGATCAAGTTGGTGATATAAAACAGCCATAAATGAGTCATTTCTTAACCAATTTGCTAACCATTCCAGAAAAGAGGAGGAGATTGGCTTGGACAACTACAAAACCGAGGTGGAAGTGCCCTCCGAGCAGGCCGAGAAGTTCGTCCAGGAAGATGCCGCCTATGTGAAGAGTTTGCTGGATTAAATCAACCAAATCCGCCGCCGTTTGTAAATATGTGTGTAGTGTTAGTGAAACTCATAGACGATATCGAACATTCAATATATGTATGCAGTTTTTTATTCAGAAATGCTGATAGTTTAGTTGGTAATGCTTCAGTTGCCCAAAAATGTTGCTCTAGAAAAAGTTGTACGCATTCAAATGCAAGGGAAACAATTTCAATTTCAATTTAGATCTTTAATTTTCAATTTGATTAGTTCAAGTAGCGTCGTTATCTAGTTTATCTAATTATCGTTAATCCTTCCCGCCGCCGCCTCAATTGTATATGTATAAAGTTCTCCTTAAGTGCTAGATACATTTGCATTCAAAAATGTTTGGCAACTGCCTTGCCATGAAACGTTTAATGTACTCTTGTGTATTTTTACAAACTTTGCTTGGTCGTTCATTGTGTGTAGAAGAGTTGAGGGCTTCGAGGGCCCCCAAAGCCAATAAGGTGCGTATTGTGTGTTACTTTTGATTAGTTTGCGTTTAGTTGCGTGGCAAGCAAGCGATTTCGGCAGAGAGAAAAACGCGAATTATCTGTTATCCGTTTCGTTCTATCGAAACCCATCCACTTGTTTATACATAGTTGTTGATTTTTCATTTGCGGAAACCATTGCAAGCTCGCTTAGTCCGAAAAACTTAGGTACCAACAATACGAAGTTCCAAACAATTTCAACTGAAAATCGTTTGCCCTTACTTCGACCCTAGCATTTAGTATTTGTTTCATTTAGTTTGGTCCTATTGGTTCTGCATATGTGAAAATTTAGTTTCGACTTTACAACTAAGTATTTAGGCTACGCGTAATTTAGAGGGTTTTCAACTTAGTTGTTAGTGAGTGGCTTAACTTGGATAATATTCGGTTTTGTTAACTTAGAACTCTTTCCTGCATAAAGGGGCGATATACGAAAACTGCGAGTACAAATGGAAAGCCTTTAGTTTTAAATAATAAATTGAACTTATTTTTCCAGCCATCAACTTTAGTAATGATTAAAAATAACCACCGAGATAAGGAAGCTTTATGGCCAGCCAAAAATCCGATTACAAAAAGTGTCGAATTTATTTGTGATTAACAAAGAGTAAGTGAAAATAGAGCACCTATCTCGCCTCCATGCGACGGGACAGCACCTCGTAGGCGAAGATCTTGACCTCCTCGGAATCGTAGGGGATGTACAGGCAGCCGTGCGAGGGATGCACCTTGCCCACCGTCAGACTGCCGGCATGATAGCCCCTTCCGGCGTACAAAGTCTCCCCATCGACATTCTGGCCCACCTTCACGGCTCCGGGAGGCACCTCGCCGTTCTCCGCCGACAGCCACTCGTAGTTGTGGCCACTCAGCACCTCGTAGTTCTCCAGCTCCACCTCCTGGTTGGCGTAGGCCACGTAGGCCTTGCCCTTGTTCGGGATGATCTTGGCCGGCAGCATGTCGTTGCAGTAGAAGGCGCGCCCGATGAAGATGGTGTCGCCATCGGAATCGTGGCCAGCGACCACGGCTGCCTGGGGAATTGCTCCGTGGCTGTAGTGAAGCCAAGTGTTGCCTGAAAGCCAGGGGAATTGTTACTGGAGTAACTGAAGAATTGAAGAGTGAGATGCCTTTCTTACCGTCCATTTCGATTGAGCTGCTAGAATGTACTGAACAGTTCCAATCGAAGACGGTATTTCTTTTCTCGGCGATACCTTATCGGGTTATCTGGGTGAGATAACCAATCTGCCGGTGAATCAACCGCACCAGACCGGCGGTAATTTTAGTAGTTGGGTGTCTACATTCAGAAGTCCATATAGCAACGAATTGTGTCATTTATGACCCATGTTTATGACTTGATTTAAGACTTAGCAGGGCCGGAATGGCTGGATGTTTGAAATGAATAATAAGAAAATAGTTTAACCAATTCCAAGTAAGGCGATTAATCTATTTGTTGGTTGATAATGACTGAAGAAATATAAATAAATATTTGTAGCTCGCAGTTTTCGTTGCTAAGTGTACCCACTAATTCATTTACACATAATTACTTTTAATTTGCCTAAAATTCAGCATTCGTTTAACAAATAGTTAAATTTTCGTTTCGTTTATGTACAATACTCATCTAGAGAGGTGAAAAATACTTATTATGTTAAGGTAAAACTCATCGCATATAAATCGTAAACCATTCCTGCCTTCCCTTAATAGAAACTCAGCAGCGACAGCATTTAAATTTAGAGTCTAGTTTCCTTTTTTAGGAGCTATAAATAATTGCAATTAGAATTTTAATTTGGGTTGCAGTGTTTCCTTTGATTTTCGCCACTCGAATGCTTAGCATCTAAATAGTTTCCGTTTCCGTTCGAGTTCATCAGTTATTGTTTGATAGTTGTCAAGTATTCGCTTATAAATCACATAATTGCTTGATGAATTCCATAATGTGTTTGGGTGTAAGAGAGAGAGTGTGTTTGCAGCTGCTCGAGTGCGTTTACATTTGGGTGCGATCCTAGACACAGAGAGAGATTCGAAGGAAAATAAAAGGACTTCAACGCGCAGCCGAAGAAGTTTTTCCCGCCGCCTCACTTCCTTTCCTGCGATATTTCCGCCTGTTCCTCCTGCTCCGGATACTTCAGTTACAGGTATCGCTGCTGCTACCTGGTGGCAGCCACCAGGAGCACCGCCAGGCTGAGCAGGTGCCTCATCAGCGACTCCGGGTCCGCGGGACTCGCTCCCTGCCTCCTGCTTGAGTTGCAGGCGTCCGCATCACTGCAGCTCTGCAAACAACCGTGCACGTACCTGTAAGGTAATAACAGAAAAGTAGATTAGAGAAAAATATTTTTAAAAATCAATAACGTATTCAAAAACAGAATGTTTAAAAATGCCCTTTTTAGGTTTTTTTTAGGGGTAGAAACATCTTGAAATAAACATTTCCTACTTGAAAAATGTTCTCTCTTTTATAATAGATTATTTTTTAGCGTTTAAATAATTTAATGTCGTTGATTTAATCAGAACTAAGGGGTTATAAAAATATTTAAGATATGAATCGAACCTTTTTTGACACTACAATAAATTCTTATAAAATCAAAAGAAAGTAAGGAATTAAAACTAATTTTTTTAATTACATTTCAAAGCCATTTTTGCAGTATACATGTTCTTAATTACATTTACTTTTAAAACTGTAAAATAATGCATTAATTTGTAATCCTTACTTGTCGTCGTAATAGAACTTTCCGCAATGCGACATTCTTATAATCTCGGTATCGGTGGTCAAAGTGCCGCTGTCGAGGGCGCATCCTCTCACCGTTATCGTCTCCCCGGTGCCATCTTTAAATGAAAAGCAAGTTATTTAGTGAATGATTCCTCTTCAGGGTCAGAAGGGCATTCACTTACCGTAGTAGCCGGCGATCTTGATGCAGGCGGTGGCCGGAAATAGGCCGTCACGCCCCTTCCGGCCGCCCATGCAGGGTGACTCCAAAATGGCCGTCGAGTAGTTGTTGTGGAACGGATCATCGCAGGCTTTGTTGGCTCCGTTGTAGGAGACGCACTTGAAACAGTCTATGCAGTAGCCTGAAATGGGATATTATTTTATTTTTATAAATTTATCATTTAAATTTACCTTTATTACGTTAATTAATGAATAGCCTCACATATCACTTACCACTTCGAATGAAAAGGCCAAGCAGCAGGGCCAAAATGGCGACGGTTTCCATAATTGAACTGAACACCGCCATCTTCGGAGCTCTCACGACACTCACACAGGATTCGCAGGACTCACAGGTTGACCAATTGCGGACATTCCTCGGGATTCATTTCACTTCAACTTCGACTGCTGCCACTGCAAAGGGAGAAGCGAAACATCCAAAGGGATTAAAATTAACAGGCGAATTGAAGGCTCTTAAAACTTTTTCGATTTTCCGCTGAAATCTCTGGCTCAGCGCTCGAGAAGTCATAAAAAAGTTGAAAACGAAACGAGATGAAGAGTATGAACGCAGGCAATGGTCATAAAAATTATTATCCACAATCCGCAGAAATGCAATTTCCTTGGAAGGAGGCAAGAAAAATTAAAGGTAATAAATTGCACAACGCATTTTTCGACACAATACCAACGCCCCCCTGTCTGTTCGGTTTTTTGTTTTGTGTTCCATATTTTTATTGCCGAAGTGTAAATAATTGCTTTTCAGTCGATTTTCGTGTCTCTTTTTTTTCCTGTTGCCTGTTTGTTGTTGGCACTTTTAATGGCCACTTCGATGGCCCAAGGTGCTGTTGGGTCAACTTTTTGGGGCCAGTGTTTTTCTTTGGTTTTTGTTTTATTTCGGGTTCCTCGAATTATGACAAATGATTCTGACTTTCGGACCGAAACTGTAGCTAAGCCGGAGAAACACAATTTATGAGGGGGCAAACGACAAAAAGCGTGTGGCTTTAAGCGATTTTGGGCGTGACTTTAAAGTATACAAAGTGGTCAAGTCAAAACCACCACCCCATTTACTATATATATTTCTATGCTTTCCACTTTCCCTGGCCGGCAATCAATTCAAGCGAATCTGTCATCTTGACAGATAAATATTATCATTGCATGGCTCGTGGCTGTGTTGGCCGGGCCAAATAGATATAGCCATCTATCAGCTGGCCGCTTTCGGATCAATATTTATTGCAAATTATGGCTCGGCCACCGCACACTTTCCGTGTGGCCCACGGGGCGTATGTGCAACATTCCGGTTAGCCGCAAGTGCTGTGCATTAATTATGCGATTTTGAGTGTTTCTGGATTTCGGATTCTGGATGGGATGGCTGTGTGTCTCTCTGGGTGTTTGATTTGCGGTCGAAGCTGTCGAACGTTGAGTCGCTCAACTGTTCCCAGCTAATGTAATTAAGTTTCCTGATTAAAACGGCTGAAATTGCGTACGGCAAGAAAAGCACAATAAGGTGAGTTGGATGGAGGTGAAGAAATTTATAATTAAATCCCAAGGGCTCCCATCGACACATCGAACAGTCTACTGCCAGAGCTATAATTGTGTGGCGCATTTTCATCTATTTGCAAATTAGCCACTAAGCAGTCGAACGAGCTGCCAAACACATTTTCCCATCCCAGCCCATCCAGCAACCAATTTTCCTCTCTGGCTGAAAGCCAAGTTGGCCGGAAATGGCATTGTGTGCCAGTGTTGACGGAAACGGATGCTGCTTCCTCGAGTTCCCTCCCCTTTTCTTCTTCGCTCTTCTTGTCTTGGCCAAATGAAGTTTACCTTTTGTTCATTGTGTTTGCCAGCTTTCAATATGCGTCACTATACTGCCAGTGGGTGGCCCCATAAATACTACTGCACTGGGAGAAAGTTGTTTACAATTTGTAGTTTACGAATTTATTTCTTAGAATTTATTTATTTATTTTTTTAAAACACTATTGAAAAATTGAAGTTGAAAATACACAATTTCTTATTTATAAAAGGGTTAGTAATATTTCGAAATAAATATAGATATCAATGGGGACCATTAAATATATATATATATATAATAAAAATGTTAATCAAATAATTTCCAGTTCTGTTATTCTCCACACTACAATAATCTTAGCAACTGACAGAATTATGAGTTATCGATTTGGTCACATTATAATGATAAACACACCATAAAAAATAACTGTATAGTTTCTGTTTCTTTTATTGTTTTCCGTGCAGATAGAGCAATGTCACTCGCTTTCAACCAGGAGTCGAAGTGGCCATTGTGCCCGTTTAACGACCATCGGTTTGTGGGTGGTGCTGGAGGTGGAAACAGGAGCAGGAACCGAAGGAGTAGGAGCAGCCTTTGTGGCCTCTACTCTTTGGCCGTACTTACTTAATTTTGTCGCTTCGACTGGGCCACAATCGAATCAGCCACGAAGGCAGCCAAGCGGACAGCCCGTCAACTTCCGGTGCCAGCTGCTGCCACAAAACTTTTATGACACTGCCCAAGGGCGGCGGCCAATGAAGAGCTATGTTCTCTGGCCCGGCGAGCAATTAAAAGCCTTCAACGTGGCCATTCTCCTTGGCAGGACATTAAATTAGTCCTGCCCGGCGAAATTGAATGTGCTTTCGGATTGTCGGGGAATTTTTAATAAAGTTTGTGCAAGCTAATCGCGTATTCATGGACCCAACTTGGCCCGTGGCGAACATTAAAAATGAAAAATGAAGGCCAAGTTATCCCCCGAAAATCTTCTGCTCCCTTGACAAAGTAGCCCGCTCAATTGTAGGCCATTAATTTCATAATCTGCCTGTAAATGGCAACCCAAGGCGAATGGTTGGATGTTGGGGAATGGGCACCTCATTAGGCTCTTTGGGTCAGCTTTGATTGAGCGACAAACACCTAGGGGTGAATTTTTGGGAAATACCAACCACTTATTTCGGGGGCTCCTGCATTTCGTATGGTCCACTTTTTGTCTCAACTCCAAGTGATTTATTATGATTTCGGCTTTGAGTAAGAGCTTGCCATTTGCGATTAGACCATTATCAATCGATGTAGGGGTCCAACATATTCCGCCCACCGAAGCTGATGAGGGTGCGGAATTTATGCAGATTTTTTAGGTCTCGGTGATTTAATATTTTAGAGATTACAGAATGTCATGTCATTAAAATGGGGAAAGCTAAGTCATGACCCTATTTTTTGACCAGCATTTATAAATAATTTTATAAGAATTTTATTGGTTTTAAATTGTGTATACTTTTAAAGAGTTTAAGTAGATTTTAAATAATTTCCTAATTTTAATAATACTGGTAGTAATATTACAGAAAAAAACCGTATTACTCCTTTAAGTTCCCTGTAAATTCCCTGTAAAATCCAGCCCGAAATTTTCATTTTCCTGACAATGACTTTGTACTGCAGTTGCATACTTTACTGCGCCCCCTGACCTAAACACCCAAACTCACCCACCTAAAAGGTGGCTTACCTTTAATTTGCTCGCACCTGGTTTTCTCGTGGGAGAAATTAATTTCACGCATGTGAGACTATACACACACACGTGCACTCGCTGGCAGACACAAACACACATACACACAGGCGCACGGAAAGTCTCATTTGAGTTGAATTTGCATAACTGCAGCGTTAGTGCAATTTTCTCGGGAAATGGAAAACTGCGAATCGCATTTACAATTCGCCACTGCAGTTAGCTGAAATGGTGTTCCACAGCTCCAACTGCATGTCGCAACCATAACTATAAGGCCATGTTATAAACCAGAAAAATAAATGTAAAAACCTAATCAGCTAAAAAATAAAATAAAATATCTCTAATAAATAACCCTGTTAATTTTACACAACAGCCAAGAGTGAAAACTCATCAGAGGGTAAATTTTTCTATTGCTTCCCCCAGGAAATTTCATCAACATTTGTTGACTTGTTTGCTTGATGGCGTTTTTGGCTTTATAATAGCCCTGGCCAGAAACAACTCAGCATGCAAATTGAATCAATTAAGTGGGACAAATATTTGCCAGCGCTGACCAAGATGATGGCAGCATTTAAGTTTTATGCTGCTTGTAACTCATAATTCCAGGGAAAGTGCCTTCAAGGCCAATTAACTCCTAACGACCTCCACTATTTATGGGCCAAAACTCTCGCTCTCTCTAGTTTTTGAGTGGGAACCTTTTAACAGAGCAGCCAAAATGTCCTGAAAGCACGCAAAGCGATGGGAAATTGGTCACCGGAATGAAGGTCGATTTATGTCCGGGTCAGAAAGAGCTTACCATTATATGGGTCCCACATGCGTGACACAAAGTGAGGCTATTGGCCAATGTGGAGACATTTGTAGTGGGGCTTATGGCCATTCCCTCTGTTGGCTAAGTGTTTAAGCATTTTTCCTGTTTTAAGCTTTTCAATCAATGAAATTCTGGGTAGCCCCAGCCAATTTAAATATTTTCGCTGCGCCAATTTTGGCTATTAAAGCGTGTAATCCTGTAACACGTGAGCATGAGCTATATATAAAATATATGGCGACAGGAAGTCTGAATGTGAAGCCACAAATGCGGATCGATTTAATTACCAAGGGGATGACAGCAATCAGCTCAATCGAAATGATTTTATTTGAGAAATGGTTTTAATAGCCTTCGATTTTTGTTTTTATATTTAACTTTTGGAATCAGAAGAGTTCTGAAAACATTCAAAAAGGCGACCAAAGGTATGCAATAGTATATTGTAGTCCATTTAAAGAGGGCCTTCTTTTTGGTACAGCTTACTTTTAGACACATTTTAAAGTGATTTCGAAACTCCAGTGATTTATATAAAATTTTAATAAACTCAAACCTGTTGGAAATTAATAGTGCTTTCTTCATAAGCATATTATTTAAATAACTGTTGTTTTTTTGTGACATTTATTCCAGACTTGTCCCCGTTTTTACATTTTCAAGCCTCCGACTTGAGGGCAATGGCCACTCAAAAAGCAAAAACTCAAGATAAGAGCAAAAGGCCACCGACTGCATTCAAGAGGCTTTCTTAGATTGCGAACTTTTTGAATTTCATGCAAAATAGCTGAGCTCAGTGCCAATGCTCTGTTTTCCCCTCTTCTGTTCTTCCTTGGCGAATTGTGAATGCACGATGGTGTTGTCATACGAAATGTGTGCCACCTTCCAAAGTCGTTGACATCGATTTGAGGAATATATACTCGTGGTGAAAGGTGTGTGTCTATGCAGTGTTCAATGACTCTCGACCGCAATTGATTGAGCAGCCAACAACGATACGGTGCGATGCTCTTCTATATCCTCTGTTATCTGACACTTTTTTGTTTGGCTCTCGATGATTCCGATGCTCACACGCTCCAGTGGTCAAAGGGAGCAGTCAACAGGTGCAAATCCCATCCAGTTGGTTGAGGTTACTCGGCTTCTAACTCATTTGACCTTTTCGCAGTTAATTGTTGGGTTTTTTGCTGGGTTCCAGGGAGCTCCATTTAAGATTTTCAAATACAAAGCTAGCTTTGTAGCTTTTCAATTGACCACACACATAATCCCCTTAAAGTCGAAACAAATAGCGAAATCGGAATTTATAAGTTTCCAGGCAATCTAAATTTTTAAGCAATTCCATGAATAACAAAATAGCAATCAACACATTGTGCAAAGCGACCAGGGGCAAAGGGAAAAGTTCTCTCTATTTGTATCTTCTGCTCTTCGGTTTTTCATGAAAACTTCTGCTCAAGAAACTCAATTTAAAGTTGGGCGGTGTGTTTGTACTGGCATGACTGAATGACTGAATGACATATTGAATAACTGAGTGAGCTGTCTCTCACGAAGGGAAACTCTCGACGAAAGCGAAAACTTTTAGAGCGAGAAACAGAAAGTAATTCGTGCTAACCAACCGGGCAATTCATTTTATGCAGACACCTCTGGGTTTTCAGACATTCCCTATGGAGTGCCCACATACCAAATACCATCGTGTTAAGTTCGGTTAATTAATGCGCCCCTAACCGGAAAAAACAATTCTGCAAATGGGTATATTTAAATTTTCTACAACGGCAGTGGAGCACTTAAATTGGCTTGTGGGCTGGGCGGTTTTGTGGTTTTTAGGTTGAAATTAATGGCTATTCTACGAATATATTCTGCCTATTAAACCGCATAGCTTTCGAGACTCTTTTTCCTTTAAATAACATTAAAATATATTTTTTATAAAGTATGAACAAGCAAATTTAAAGTTCACAAAAGGCATCCTACAACTAAGTCTGTTAATTAAAATTCTATAAACAGCTTAGCTTTCTGTAAATTCCGTAAACCAATTACAAGCATTTTAAAAAGTCTATTCATAAATGTCAAAAGAAGGAATTTAATTTCAAGCTGAAGTTATCAGCTTATCACAAAGGTATATTTGTATTGCATGTGAGTAGCCACAATATGTCCTCTGTAAATAAATGGAAAATGCCAATTGGGATCGAGATTTTGTGGCCAACAAGGCAATTTCAGGAAAATCCTAGCTTAAAATTTCCTCTTATGCAATTTACCTCAGCTATTTTCATAGAAAATAATGGCAATTGGAAATCTAAAACTTCTGTTGGTTGAGAAATTTCATTTATTTTTATTTAAGTAAAGTTACATTTTCTGCGTAATAATGTCTAACGAGTTCTGTAATTGCTCTTGTTTAATTCATGAATTTAAGAATGGATGCCAGTTAATGTGCCTTGAAGGGAAAACGTAACTATCGCATAAAAGGCTTTCTCATCAGACAAAGTGCATTCAGTGCAACTAAACTGGAAACTGCAAACATTTTGTGGCAACGAGTTTGAGGAGCAGAAGAACAAGCAGAACCACAAAGTAAGCCGCAAGAGTTCCCTTCTTTTTTTAGCTGTTCTCAGGATTTTTCCCATTTTATTTTAATTTGAACCAGCCAAGCGGCACAACAAATTCCTTATTTTTCCTTTATTTTTTCTGCAAATAAAACTTTAAGGAATGCCGCAAAGTATGCAACTGTAAACTCTGAATAGTAGTGAGTTCCCTTCATCAATGTGGAAAATCTTTCGCTATTGAGTTGCCTTTTTCCAGTTATGGAGTTTGAGTCCTTTATAATAGTTAAAACCAACTTTGATTTTTATAAGCCTTTTTTCGGCCAGCTTAAACCAGTCGGACAGTAATAAGTAAGCAAAATAATAAATAACAGATTCTTGAAACAAACAAATATTCCATTAATTAACATTCCTTATTCAAACTTTTAACTATCATCTTCAGAAAGGTGAGCAACCGGAAAATCTTCGTGCTGAATAAATGCATAATAAACTTGCAAACAAAATGAAAAACACAATTCAATTTGTCTTCGTGCGAAAATGCAAAAATAATTAAGACACGCTCCTCACAAATAATGAACTTGCTCAACATTTTTCCTTCTGCTACAGAAAGACAAGGTGAAAACAGCATAAAATTACGAAACGCCGTTGAAAATGCAAAAAGTTGTTGCCATTTAAGAAGAAGTTTTGACTTAAGAACTTGTTCCGGCGATGGTGGGGCAAAGTTTTTCAATAAGCGGTCTTGCCAAAAACAAGTCAAAGTGGATTCAGTCAAACGCAGGATGAACAAGTGGAAAAACTACACAAATGTGGCCAGTTTGGGTTTAGGTGGGGGAAAAATATAAAAAAGTATATAAAGAGCTCCCTCAAGCAAGTAATCACGAAAAATGGCTGCCAAGGCACCACCACCATACATTATAACTTAAGTCAATAAAAATAATTGAAAATCAACAGCAGCGGAACTTGGAGTAATGAACAACCCAACCAAGTCGGGAAGTGTAAGGCAAGTCCACAAAATCGAAATAAAATCGAAGCCACCGCAAACAAAAGGTATGAGTTGGAGTTTATTGACGGATTGACGGCACGCAATAAAAACCGGGTCGAGGCATAAAGAAAAACGCAGCGGAAAACGCAAGGAAAAACCGGAAGTTGTCGTTGGTGGCGGAAACTTGAGGCCTTCGGCTGAGCGAAAGGTTTGAAATAAATAAAACATCAGTTGGCGTTGTCAGCTTTGCGGCTGAAATAAAAAAAGTAAGTATGGTACAGCCGATTGATGTTTTGACTTCCGATACTTAAGGGGTTACGACTCTAAATTTGTTTTTCTCCAGCTTCAATGTATGGATTTTCTGAGTGTCGATGGGTTAATATTTTTTGTGTATAGGATCAAATTGAATTGATAGCAGTTTTGATTGTCATGCTGAAATTAACCACATTACAGGCGATTTAATGCAAACAACAAAATATTTCAGCCGCATCATCAAAAATGTGTTAAATTAATAAATTCCACATCATTTTTATACACAAAGCTGTTTGCTGAATAATTTCAATATTCAGTGTAGAAAAAGCGATTCGAACAAAAGGCTGGATGGTTTTTTTTTGCCCGCTTTTGTGTCTGCATTATGCAAAACCCATCAGAGGCGAAACGCACACACTTTAGTTAATAAAAGCCACCGCACGGTTATTTAATTTTCGTTATGCAGAGCGAACAAAAGCCGGTAAGAGAAAGAGCCATCGGTTGATTGGCATTGTTGTTAAACGTTTCCATTAAAATATGGCTTTAATCGTTGCAGAGTGGCCTCTTTAACTCGTGTTTTTTTTTGCCCGGAAGTCGACCTGACCTGCTGTCATTTTGGGCTGATTGTTCACCTCTTTCGTCGTTGGGAGGGAGAGTCCTGTCGTAGACAAGGCAAGTTGTGGAAAAAAGTTTGTGGCTTTGGCAAAATCCGAGACTTTTTTCCAAGTTTGATGAAAAGGCCCCAACGGAGAAAAGCCCAAACTGCAAACTGCAGATTTGAGACAGGTAGGAAATTGGGTTTGTTTTGGGCCAAGAGAAACTTGATATATGAGCCACACAAGAAAAATCTGGCCTGAAGTAAAGTTTAAAATCATACGTAATACATTTTTATAAATAAGATTTTCCACTAAAACCGACACATTTTATTTTCATATTCAAAAAACTTTACATAACTAAACGTAATTATCAGGAAAATAGGTTGTATAAACAGGCAAGCTAGCGAGCTCTCGGAAAAATAAAACAAAAAGGAAAACTGCAAATACTAAACAGAAACGGACAGCGGAAAAATACAATGGTGGCTACAACAAAAAGCGAGCGGAATAAATTAAATGGGCAGCCAATAAAAACAGCATTTTGCATAATTATTCAAGCTTAAATTAATTAAAGCTCTGACTGTTCACTTGAAACAAGAAAAGGGGATTGTACCATTAGCTTATTTTCTTCTCATAAATATTTCTTAATCCCCTTATGCAAAATTTAGCAAGAAGTAGAAGGATCTATTAGGCGAAAAGCCGTTTACACTGAAACACAAATCATATCCTCTCCAAAACGGAAGTAATCTGCACAGTGCAAATTTGCAAATCAACTTCCTGTTTGCTCTTTCTCCTGAAAGCTTTTCTTGACCTTTAGTTAGCGGAGCAGAAAACTGAAGGCAGTAGCCATATTTCATTTTGCTTTCTTTCCGGGCAAATTGGCTATAGTTCTCGTTGTCTAATGGAATTTTAGGCAACTTTAAAGCCTCAGAGCTTCTTAAATCCCTAAGTCGAGGCAAATGAAAGCATTCGCTACTGTTTACCTGCCAGTTAATTTGCATAATGCTCGGCCGTGGACAACGAGCCTCGCTACTTATTTGCCGAACGCTCCTGCCTGGCACTTGATTTTCCTGTAAACTCTTCATTTGTCAACAATTTTTCATCTCTAATGAGCCACTTCCACTGCCCACACGCAAATGAGGGAGGAAAATGAATGTCAAATACTTTATTTAAATGACGGACAACCGTGTTCGGAGCGACATTAATGTTCGCAACTTAAGGCACCATTTTTTCTTGTGTTTTGCAAACATTTCTTGTCGGGGAGTGGAAATTAAGTTGTCACCAAATTAAATTAATGTGCATCAGGTTCTTAAGGGGAAATAAATATTTTAGATTTAAGGAACTTAAAAAAATATCGGAATATAGTTTTCTACCATTTCAGGATATACGAAAAATTCGATTTATTCACATAAGTAAAGATAAATTCATGTTTCAACAAGTAAAAAAATTTAAAGCTGTAACTAGCCGATGATTGAATGAAATACAAACATGATGATTCGTCCTTAGAAGCTATCATTGGCAGTCAAACAAACACTGAAAGGATCAGGCGCAGAATAAAAGGGTCTGAAATTGTCGATTGGGTCGCACTTGTGGACATTGATTGGGTGAAAATCGATAGCATTACATAGAAACTGGGTCGTCGGCGAGAAGCCCCGGCTTGTAATCGAAAAGCTTATACCACATTCTCAATATTCAATTACCAGTGTCCTGTTAAAGGTCCTTCTCGCCACCCATGCCACGCAGTTGGCCAACTTCTCTCTGCGCCCGGTTGTGAATGCTAGACAGGCAAAAAAAGAGTGAAGGGATGGGGTTTCTGGAGGGCAGTTGGTCCTGCTTCTGTCTGCTTTTGGCCTCTTTGTTGTCGCTGGCACGCACAATTACGCGGAAAATCGGAGAATTGGCGGGAGGAGTGAGCGAAAAAGAGCAGCGGGAAAATGGGGCGTATACGTGATGTTTGCCTTCGGGGCCAAAAGCCGGCGAAATCGAGGATTTGCAGATGAGAGCTTTATCGGCTGCAGGTCAGTCACTCACTGAATTCCCACGAATTCCCATCCCATCGCGACTGATTTTAGCACAGAGAGAATAAATCTAGTGGGAACTGTAGACTCGTTTTTTATTCTAACCCTTTTTAATACAAAATTCATAAAGCATCTGGCATAACTCGAAAGAACTTTACTTTATTAAATGGAAAGCCTCAAAGAAAAGTCTCATGACTATAAGAAGGCAATGTAAAAATCTCTCTCAAATAACTATTGTCAAAGCCAAAGAAAACAAAGCAAAGAAAAACAATAGATAAAGACTTTGGAGAAAAACATCAGCAGAGCAGAGAAAACAAGAAAAATACTGTACGAATGCATAAGGGAAAAGAATATGTAGCTAAGTAACTAACAATCTCAAAGCCACGTCTGTGATTTATGGTAATGAAATGATATTTGGTCTGCAGGAAATATATACTGTTTTAATCCAGCCAAAAATGTACGGCATTTTTGGGAAACAATTGTTCTCGATTTGAAGGTCGTGTCGATTGCATCATTAATAATGGCAATGCGCCAACTGTTATCCTGCCATTCCGATTCCTGATGTCTGCACATATCACGTACCAAATGTCTCTAACGAGAAAACAAGGATTCCAAGTGCGTGTTTGTTTTTTGAGTAATAGCTCGCACTCACATCAAGAGATTTACAGACAATAAACTGGAGAAAAAAAATAAATGCGGTATAGACTGACCACAAAATATTTGGCGAGAAATGGCTGTTTATTTTGTTTTCTGTTCCTAACAGTGCACTCAGAAAATGAATCGCCCTGAATTTTAGAAAATCGCCTATGGATTTGCTTCACTGGCGATTTTTTTCTTTAAAATAAAAAAATTTTCTACTGGTAAAGAAAATTTTCTTCCAATTAATCAAAATTCATTAAATTCAAGAAATATTCCAGAAATATAGAAAAAAATCGCCAGTAAAGCAAATCCATAGGCGATTTTCTAAAATTTTTTTTTGAGTGTGTTGAAGTAAAAGCGTGTTTTGATTTGTATATATTTAGATAATTCAACAAGATCTAAGCAACCAAAGAATTTTCTTAAAGCAACGTTTCAAATTTAAAAGAAATTGTACCATGGCTTATAATTCCTCCATGAGATTCTAGTTCTTTGTGCTTTGGATTGCTCTCCTGTTGACCAGAAATTGTCGCTTTAGCAGGCAATAAGGCGTACCTCGAGTACTATAGCATATGTAGAGGCAATAACTGTGTGTTGCAGACTGGGGACCTTTATTGCAATTTGTGATTGTTGCAACAGCGTGTGTGGCAACCTGGAACGGTAATTGTGGTGAAAATAGCAGAGTCCGAGTGTAAAAGTGAATTTGTTTGGCCCACATTCTCTTGGCTTGTGTAAGCTTTCAAGTGGGATACCAAATAAAAGTCATGTCATGGAACCATTTTAATATTTAAAATATTATTCAAAGGAGCCCCAGGTCAACCAAAATATTTTTAAGTTCGAAAAAAATGGAAATTATAAGTAAGCTCAAATATTTTGCATATTTTTAGCATTTTAAATACCAATCTTGATATTATTTCAGCCGAAGTCATTAACGTCGTGGCAGTAAAGAATAGGACTTGCTAATTCTGCCTTTTCCACGAATTAAATTTGTATGAAAACACTTTCATCAAAGGAAAAAAATACGTTTGTTGCGCATACGTCGCGTGTGCCCAAGGACGAAACAACATAAGCCGCCGACTTCAGCGTCTCATGCATGTTTTGTGTTTTGTGTGAAACCAATAGCCATAAATTTTCCTAGCCAGCACGAAATTCCTATTTACTTTCTGTACACAGAAAAAAACAGCAAGAGAAAGAGATAGAAGTCCACCAAGCTCCTCTGACTGTTTGTTTTCCTTTCCGGCTTTATGAAATTCAAATTTTATTATGGCCAAGATGAAAACTTGAATTGAGTTTCACAATGAAATATAACAAAACAAAATTATATGCATGAGTTTTTCTCCAGGAGTATGCAAACAAGTTTTGCTCCTTAGCCGCCGGCCCTTTGAAACATGGGTTCTTACATAAAAATGAAGAGAAAACTTGAGTGCAGAGTGACAGCTTTCGATTTGATTAAGTTGACTCGACTTAAAGTTGAAAGCAACCGAATTTGTGTTTTACAGGTCCTGAGAATTAATACCCATTTTATATGTAAAATTTTTCTTTTATTTCTTTTGAAGTGATTTACGGACAACAACTGCAATTCAGACAAGTTTTTGCTTTCCAGACTGACAAGGATCAATGATGTCAATTTCGGAAACAATCTGAAAAATGGAAATTCAATTGCTGGCACTTTCCAAAGTCACACATTTTGCATAAACCCAGAAGGGGATATTAAGAACACAAAAAGGGGGATTCTAAAATCCCAGACCTGTCCCTTGCCTTCAGTCACTTTTGTTTTGTGGCATTTCATGCAACTGTTGAGATGCGTTTAAAGCCGTAGCAAAACGCTTGGCACTTTAAAAGGATTTTTTTATCGGTTTTCTTTAATGGTTTATTTTGATAATATTTTACCTGACTTGTTTTTATATATTTCAATGATTAATTGTTGATGTCAGCATTTCACTAATGCATTTCTGTCACTGACTGATGTCTGACAGCCGAAAAAACTATATTTGATTTAATTGCTTTCAAATATCAATGTTTCCTCTCAGGCAACGTGCAATATACAATGCAAATTGAAATCTAAATAAAAAGCCAAACTTTTCTTGTTTCAAAATGTGCAATGAAAACTGACAACGAAAAACAAGGCATTTGGCAGGGGCCAGAATACAAAGTACACAAAATGCTGTAAATGTTTTGTGCTGT
The DNA here is from genome assembly GCF_030179915.1 of Drosophila takahashii. Classification (NCBI taxonomy): domain Eukaryota; kingdom Metazoa; phylum Arthropoda; class Insecta; order Diptera; family Drosophilidae; genus Drosophila; species Drosophila takahashii. Next base: position 39,340,103 of record NC_091681.1, on the reverse strand, counting down.
CATTTCAGTTGAACATTTCAACAAATTTGGTTTTTATGACAGCCAAATGTGTGTGTAATTATTCCTGTCGAATGTCGGAATGGACGCGAAGGGACCTTGGCCAGACTTGGCAGGAAAATTGCCCCGAACAATTATTATGATGGTTGATATGCCTCACGCACACTCCGACTTACAGTCACACACACGCTTAAACTTACACTTACACGCCCACAAGCACACGTGCACTCAGTCGTGTGTGTAGTAAAAGTGTGGAGTTGGAATTCGCTTTGCTACGTGACTGTTGGTAATTTTCGTGCACATTGCGTATACGTAATGTGACGCCGGTCCCAACTAAATGGCCCTGCTGCAGCACTAACGCACGACATTTGCGAGGGCTTTGGTGCCCCTTCAGGTTTCATACACAGAAAACTAAAATAAGTTCTTCCAATTAACTGCGAAAATCATCACGATTCCGATTAGCGATTCCCTCAAGCTTCTTTTGAATTTAATAAGTCCGGCTGCAAACAAAAAAGCTCATATATTGCTTTCTATTTTCTAATATATTTTTGTACCTTATCTTAGGATTTAAACTTAGTTTCTAAACATTTTTTTCTGTGTATGGATTTTTTTGTGTGCTTTATCCCAACCCCCGCTTATTGTCGCCTTTGCCCTCGTTATTTCGCCATTTATGCGACTACCTTTTCGCCCCAGCCTTTTTTTGACTGGTACGAGTACGATAATGTTGCCTGCTTTTCCACGCAATTTTGTTGAGTCTCTCGGTTTCTTTTATTGTTTTATTTTTATTGTTTATTACCGCATTATTTCTTTTTCTCGTGTGCGGTAATGCACTTTCCCTTATTTTCGGCACGAATTGCACTGTCAAAGGTAAACAAAGCCTGAGTAAAATCCCTGATGAATTGTCAGCTAATGAAATTTGCCATTGGGGGAAGAAGCAAGGCGTTAATATTGAATGAATAAAAACCAAGCTAATCCGGCGAACTTGGGTTAATTGATTTTGGGAAAAGTTTGAAAGCAAAATTACAGGCAATAACCAGAAAATCTTTTAATGGAAGCCAGAAAGTTTCCTTGGAGGCGTATAATAATTACTTCCTTGACAAGAATATATTTTCCTTTTACTCTAATGTAGCCGGGCTTAACCTAATTAAATAATTCCTGGCACGTTTCAAATCGAAATCTGTTTTATTTAATTACACACTTTCTGTGCAATCTCAGAGAATGCTTCACATAATTTTGCAACAAAGCTTCACCATTTCCCCAATCATCTTAGCCGGATGCCCATAAATACTCACTTCAATCTTTCGATTATGGTGATTAAATCAAATAATTGATGGGCATGCTTAATTTTTCTTTTTGCGCCAGCTGGTTTATATCAATGAGTACGAAACGGAGAGCTTGAATCCGCCTTTAAATCACATAACGCTGCGTGAAACGGAAATGCACGAAAAAAACTGTTGAATATAATTGGAGAGAAGCCACTTGACTTATTTCTTTTCCGAGCATCTCATTAAAATGTTTTCCTTTTTTAATATGGATTTTTTGAAATTAATTTTATCATGAAACTGTGTTGCACGAGCGTAATTGTGGGTAGTAATACTTTAAAAGTGCCCAGAAATACATAAGAGATTAATGTTACGTTTTGGTAGGAAAGTAGTTAAGTATAAATTAAGAAAAACTTATGAAAACAAGATTCACTAGAATTATAATAATTTTATACCATTTAACTATTTTTGATTCCGATATTTTTATAACTTATTTATTATTTCCACAAAACAGTTGTAATTTATAATTCCTTTTTTATACACCCACGTGTCGCTTTTAAGTCCGTTACGTAGTTTTCTATATATCTGTTTGGCGATATTCCGTTCCGATTTCATACGTTGCGGTTCAAATGAAAGCCGCATGAGAACTGAAATTTTTATCGGACGGATAGCGTCGACTGCGCTGCCGAATAAGTCGGACAGTTGCGGAGTCTGCGCAGAAAATACGCCGTGAAAATGAAAACAAACTTAACCCGTAGAATGGTTATGTGCCTAAAAAGACTTTCCCATAAAAATTAAAAATATTGTCAGAACATTTAAGAACCTTAAATTTTTTAGAAAATAATAAAATAGCACAGATGAAAAACTACTTTTAATATATTTTTATATAAAACTAAAAGCTTTAAAGTCTCATTTGCAATTGTAAGTATACTAAGTTTGTATATTAAATAAAAAATATATTAATAATACAAGGCCCTACCTACGGGAATCGATTAGAATATTTGTATATCGGTTCTGATTTACTTATAAGTAAGTATTGGCCAATGGCAAAAGCTTTAAATATATACACACTTGGCGCCCCATTGCGATTTTTATATAATCTTAGCCACTTCTGCGAAGAACAGAGGTGAAATATCCAATTCTATGGACTATAATCGAACTTAATTGAGTGCATTGTTTACATTTTTATTTTTCGTGCATTGTTTGGCCTGGAATTCGTTCATTGTCTGCTTGGTTTTCGCTCTTCTATTTTTGAATTTTGCTGTTTACATTGTAGTGGGTAAAACCAGAACAACTGAAATTCAAAGAAGCATCTAATGATCGAAAAAGGCAATTTTAGAATATATACATTTAAAGTCCTAAACCTACAGAAGTTATGTTAAAATAAACTGCTATCATTTTACCATAGAAATCCTTCGAAAGCTTGCAATTCACATGCAAAACACTTGAGCTAAAAAGGCTTTTCAGAGGATGGCACACTACATCCCTTGTAATATTATTGTCGCCCACTGAATTATTCATTGGATTTAATAAGTGAGAATGGAATGAAAATAGTTAAATATTAAAAAGTTATACCTCTTCACCAGATATTGCAAGAACATATATATGTTTTTTTATATAATTTTTTCTTTTAATAAATAACCATCAGTCTCAAGCCTATTATCGTTACTTATTTATTTATGAACAGGTCCTAAAAGCAGCCTCAATGGCCCAGTCAAACACATTATCTGTTATCAATTACTCTATAAATCACGAATAGCGGTGGGTATGTAATTTTACTGGAGGCTCTTGAAAAGATTTAGTATAAATCGAATTTGCTTTGACTAATTGGGCCTAGTTTAAGTTTGCCGTGTAACGTAAATAAATTCCAGCAGCTCATTTTAATGTACTGTAATATTAATCGGACTATAGTAAGAGATTTTTAATGTCTAGGTACTTTTTATTTTTTTAAATATTACAAAAATAATATTCACCTCTTTATTTAAAGTATGTATTTTTTTTGACACATTTATTTAAGCTGAACTGTGCAGTTTAATTTGCTCACTTGGGCTTCCAACGAGTCCATTTAATCCGGCTACTTGAATGCGAACAAAGAAATAGCCCTTTACTGCCGACTGTAAAACAGTGTGAAGTGGTAAGGTGGTTCACCAGTCTCATTAATTTTACTCAACCGGAGATGAATAATGAGTTGGTTTTAGGGGGCAGCTCGCACATAAAATATAAAACTCGTATGTGGTCAAGCCAGCAATCTGCATTTTAGGCCGCAAAAGGCTCGAATTCTCCCCTGTGTGCGAAAATGTGGCAGGACATTTTGAGTTTCCTGTGTTGTTCTTGTCGCCTTTTCCTGATTGCTGCCTTCTGGCTGGAGCATTTTCTTATTTTTTTTTGTTTTTTGGTGCACCCAAAATAAGAACAGAACTGTTGGAATTTTTCATTTTAAATTGTCTGGTTGACTTTCGCCTCAGAGTTTCTGTCTCTTTTCGCGTCTCGGCAGCTGTTTCTCTCGTCTCTAGCCAATTACAAAAGTTGGCAAATTGTTGCTGCTCTCGTTTTTGTTATTTTGTGTTTGTTTATGTCTCCTCGTGCATTTTATATGTCTCTTTTTTTATACCCCGGACCATATTGGCTGTCGTATGGAACTTAAACTTTTCACGGCAGAATTTTAGTGGACCGAGTGTGTGTGTCGTTTTCTTTCAGACCAGGAAAATTTATTCATGGCAGGAACTTTGTACTAGTGCCAGTTTTGAAAAAACTGATCAAAAAAGTTGAAAACATTTTAGATAAAATATCAAAGTTGTTTTTGGGTACGGAACATTTTTTCTTTCATTAAAATTTTATTCAAAACCTTTTAATAACTTACGATTTTTTAAAGAATTTTTCGTATCCTCTCACAATTCATTTTTCTTATTTTCTTTTAGTTTTTGTTTGTGTGCTGCGGATGAATCATATTGCCCAATCAGCAAAAGCAATTTGATTTTGATTTTAATTGTTTGGCCTGAGATTCCGTGCGTCTGTTTTTTGTTTGGTTTGAGTGGCTCTTGTTTAGTTATTGACCATTCACTTCAGTTGCGTACACAGAATGTTTACGTTTCCAGTTTTGTAGATCCATTATATCAATGTGTTTTTTTATGAAACCGAAAAGATTCCCATGGTCTTAGGCTAGACGAAAGAGGTGACGCCCACCTTGATATGCTCCCGTCCTTCCGTTTATAATTACTTTATTTATGTGAGAGTAAAAATACAATAGGAGCGGCATCTGCAAATAATATGCCATTAATTCTTAATTAATTTGATTCTGTCTGGAAATATTTATGAAGGCAGGTGCTAGGAACCAGGAGGTCTTATTGCGTTCTTTTTGATTTAATTTACACCTAATATATTTAATCCAATTTTTAAAGTCTTATATTTCTTAAAGCTTACTGTTCCTAAAAATGTTAAACCTTTAAAAAGAAAAGATTTAATTAAGTTTACACAAGGCGTTTTAAACCGCTTTTAATAAAAGAAAGATAATAATTATGCGAGCCCTGGCTGCGTAAAGATAAAAGGAAATGTCCTTTTGGGGAAATTAAAAATAAAGAAAATTAAATGCAGGTCTCTAGTGGCTTTCTCTGCGGTTTTCCGCCACGTTGGACCGACTGCACTTGGTTTGATGAGTAATCCCTGCCAGACTGCAACCAACATTTATTCCCTGTCGCCTGCCATTTTCTGCGGACGAGGCCAAGTCTGCCGCAACGAGAGAACCGTAAAGCATAATGCCCGCTGACATATATATCCATTTTTTTTGTTTCTTCAGATTTACCCCATTCGGTGGACCGACCGATTCTTGAAATAATAAAGAGAAATTATTGGCGCACTGCGTCTTCGGTGTGCGAGTGTCCTCGTAAAGTGTCCGTGTGAGCAGAGGAATAACATATATCAGTTCTATGTCACTTATTTTTATAAAAACACACGCAATCCTGGAGCTTTAGAAATTCACCCCGTTAAATCCTTGAGCATCCTTTGCGTGTACGTGAGGCGATTAACATAATTAGATGAGCCTGCTCAGCCCTTAAAAATTCAAAACTCAACGCTCGGGACAACACCTTTCAGATAAGCTGACGGAAGTGTGTGCCAGGGATTTCCACAATGTTTAAATATTTGCACAATGAAAGCGATGCCCACAGAAAACCATAATCCCACCGCACCCCCGTAACCCTTGAAAAATCCCACAGGTGACAGGGGACAAACTTTGTCTTAGCAGCCACACACATCAGGCTTAAACATTAGCATTAACTTTCGGTGTCGGGTTTTCCCCCCCGGGCACTTAAACACCTACTTAAGAGCTCAGACAGAATTTCCACAAATTCCCGGTGAAATTTTAATTTCCTCAAGCATATGCAGGTCTTAAGTTGGCATGTTCCCAATAAATCTAATGGGCTTCTTGGGTTTTCATGCTTAATTATCTGGTCTGTAATTTATTGCTAAGATTTTAATTATAATAATATATATAGCTTAACATAAAAGAACAAATAATAAAAAACAATTATGACTTGTATTTAATGTGCACTCAATTAGCCGCGATTTAATAAATACCGTTCTCAAAGCCAATAAATACATTGTCTGCCAATTTTCGATTAAACAATTTGAAACTTTCCCAATTGAACTAATGGATGCTGCTCTTTTGCTCACATTTTATTCAAAACTAATTCTGCAATCGCTTAAGTTCAAGTGGGGTGAGTTTTGCAACTAAAACAAACTTTTGAACTTTTATTGAAAATATCTGGGGTTGAGTAATTAAGTTGTGACAAAAAAAAAGTTTTTCCGTCGTCCAGTGGATCCCCTGCCTTGTCTTGACTTAAGAAATAATATTAATTGGGGAATTTTATAAGGAGAATAAATAAAAAAAATAATTAAAAACAATATATTATCGTTGTAGCTCGGTTAAAAATTGCCACATGTTTACACATTACACAATAAATATTTTGAATCTCAAAAGATTAACCTTTTTTATGAGTATAAAAAGATTTGAAAATAATCGATAAACTACCATAAATATTATTATCAAAACTTCCAGTGGATTGGGTACATTTTTATTAGCACACTTTCTGCATTGTCATAAACGTTGTCTTGGCGGAAAAGCAGAAAGCTGCCATTTTACTAACCCACATCCGATAATAAAGAGAATCCGCCACAAAAAAGAGCTTTTCTTTACCTAACAAGTGACAGTAGCTATATATAAGTAGGAGAATAAAAAAATGAGGAACAGGAACCAGGCTAAATGCAGTTTGTTTCCGCTTACCTGTCAGTTAAAAAAAACAAAAACACTTGTTGGCTTTAATTAAAAGATTAGTTAAATATATATATTTTAGATATTAACATTAATTAGTGTTTTTAAAATTATATTTTAAAACTAACTGTAACATTTTCTTCCCTTACGTTTTAATTCTCATAAGAAGCACAGTGTGATTTTTGGCCCTTTCAAATAGTAATTTTATTAAAAGTTCGATAAATATTCATAGAGTTTACTTTTCCTATATTAAAAATCTGCTGACAAAACAAACGAGGCGGTAATAAAATATTGTTGGGCCATATTCAAACCCATTGCCATCTGCAGTTGAGACTAGTTTTGAGCCCAGCCGGCCCTTAAATCCCGTTCCGACATTTTCCTAGTTTCCCAGAGATTTCCCCCAGGCTTCGGGTTGTTTTCAGCGTCGTCTGTTTGAGCAACCGAGTGGAGTGGGTCAGACAACAGAGGGTAAACGAAATTGTTTTGCTACGGCCCAGAGTTGGGTATAAAAAACTGGAAAAGCGGCGCAGACAAACAGACCGATAATCATCTCCAGTGTCCCCGTTTTTTTTTTTGCACAGCCATAAAAACTTTTATTTATTTTTTTCACATAATGAATTTCATATCCCGACTTGTATGTAAATTAAATATATTTTTGGAATCGACTTAATTGCTGAGCAAGCCAACTAAGTGAGTCATCAAAAAAAGACTTTTGCAATCCGAGCTGCATTTAAATGGTGCACAAAATATGTTTGACATGGAAATTAAAAGCAAATATCTGAGCTTTGTGGGCTATTTGCATGTGCAACTGTTGAATTCTAATATTCACTCCACTCCGGTATTCATACATCTCGACGAGTGCAAAGTTTATGGTCAGTGTGGAGGTCTTTTCTTTTTGTTTTTCCGCTGCCTGGGTAAATGAGGGGAGTTTAGTACCAGTGAATTGCCCCAACAATTATTAAAATGGCTGACAGGAGTCGCCCATATGCACACACCGCAGACCATGCTGAATATTCGGGGAATATATACACACTGACGAACACCGCAAATGAGGAGGGTTGAATTTACTTTTGCTACGTGACTATTCGTAATTTTTTCTGTGCACGCTGCGTATACGTTATGCGAGGCGAACTAACCCATGGCATTTGCAACTGCCTTGGCCCCTTGGAAAACGTCCTTTACCCCTAGATTTTTATCACCCCCTCTCGTCCTGGCATTCCCCTCCATTGTCACTCCTTGTATGCTAATGTCACCCGTCTGTTCTTGGGGCTCTTTTCGCATTCTCATATTCATTATTATGCTTTTTATTATTTCTTTGTTTTCGTGCCCCACAACCACTCACACATAGTCCTTATTTCCATTACGAATTACATCTGGTATCACACAGAGGATAACCAGATGAATTAGCCCCGGAAAATTACTTGTGACAAGTCGCAGCTGAGTTTTAAAATGAGTATGACATTAAAGTATCATATTTAAAAGCTAAATAAATTAAAAGTAAATATTTGCTTAGGGTTATATTTCTTTCATTTCATTTGCAAGCCTTCAACCAGAGTTTCAGGTGACAAATTGACATTATTGATCTGTGGCAGATTGGATGTGAAAACCTTTCACGGCAGTCACAAATCGAATCGTCTGATGGCTTTATGCTTATTGTCGAGATTCCTTTCTCCCTGGCTTTCTTTGCAAACCGATGAATGGCAGGATTGGGGCTTTGCAGTCTGACAGCCAGCCTTTGATTCGGCCTCAGGACTTCATATTGGATTATGAGAGGCAAGGAAAGGAAAGGTCCTTTTGCTTTGTTTGCCTACACAACAGGTTGCCAGCAGATAATCGGTTGAATGGAAATGGGAAATAAAATAACCATTCCTTGCCTTTACTTTGCTTTTTATTTTTGCATTTTTTACAGTATATCAGGACTGTACTCTAAACTCAGTTTATATTTTTTTTAAATTCAAGAAAATCCCGAGAAACATATGCAGTTGCTGAAAAATCTTGAAGAGTAAATGGCGTGCAAAATTGAATGTTTACTTGTGGAATAATGCCCCAAAGTAAATCCAATTCGGTAAATCTGTTGCACTTTTTATATAGATACCAATGTATACAGAAATCGCTGCGCTGGCTTTTCCATTTTTTTTTCTGAAGGAATTGCCAGTGAATACCTTTGCGTAGCCTTATTGACTTTACTTTGCCAAAGCAATTCCGTTGGACAAACGCCAAAATGCTTAGCACGTGATTGTCAAAGCCCTCGGTTGAGTGGGTTGTTCCCACCCGCACTTCCAATGCGACATCGCTCATACGCAGTGTGTGCCCGTGAGCCCGTCTATCTGTTTGCTCGGCCGTCGTACCATTTAGCCGCTTGTCAGTTTGCCCGGACTGCTTCCCCATTGCAATTTCCCCATCCGGCGGACTTGTCTACCATTTCCGTGATGCGCTTTTCGCCCACGTAATTGTGCGTGCCAACGACAATGGCTAAAACCGGCTCTAAGTCGGCCTAAAAGAGCCTCTGTATGCATTTCACTGGCTGGCCTATTTGCACACTTCCTCCGCCACGCAGCGCACCGCACATCACTTAATTGCCTGTTTCCCCGGCGACAAGTTGTGGCGCAATTGACACTTAAATGACCCAAGTGCTTTAAATTGGGCAATAAATTGATAAAGAAAATATTTGGGAACTTTTAGTTATTTGGTTTTCTAGTTTTACTTTGGTTTCCCCTAGTTTTCCATTAAATTTTGCAGTTCAAATCACATCCCAACCAATTTCGACATTTATTCGTGTTCTTAATCAACTCGCAGATCCATCATACATCACATTCAGAGAATCCCACTTGATTGCGTTTCCCTGAAGCCATTCGATTCCCGGCCAAAAGCCCTGTCGTTTCCACACTTTCCCACTGCCAGTGCACTTTTTCCGCTGACGGCCAATCCCACGCACGTCTGGCCATAAAGTGCAGGACTCACTAAGCCAATTTCAGAGTGTTTATAATTGAAGGTCTCCAACGGCAGTAAAGGAACATGGATGTACTGAGTGAACACAATGAAGAGATCGACATTTTTTAATAAAGAACGTTTTAGCTTTTGTTTTAACTCAAAGAAATTAGTAAATAATAAACTAAGAAATTTAATACTTCCTTTAATTCAATTATTGAGTGGCTAAGCAAGTTTAAATCTGCTGGTAATTGGACACTCAATTAGGCATTTATTATCTCCGTTGTTGTATAGCTTCCAGCTGCTGCCATAAATAATTCCAAATTAATTCCAGTTTCACATTTCTTAATCTAGTTAATAACCTTAGTCATTTAAATCACTGCAGATATGTTACGCGTGTGGGAATTTGAGTGCCGCCAGGGATTTGTAGACGTGAGATGGGGTGGGAAAAAAGAGATCCCAGCTAGCTAAACAAAAGGTATACATTATATGTTTCAAAGCATATTAAAATACATAAAATTTGATTTATGGCCTTGCCTTCATGCTGTCATCATCCGATAAGCAGCCCGTTTTTATTTTATATTCATAAAGAAGAAAACATGCAGACCATAAAAAAATAAATCCAGGGGTAATTTTATTTTAAATACTTATTGTGAGTTTAAATTTATTCGCATTAATTTGAGTTGTTTATAATTTAAAAACAGTATTTATCTTTTAAAACATTTTACCGTGATTTTTGAGACAAATTTAATTCTGGGTGGTCGTTGAATTCCCACAAAAAATCTTGTCATAACCATTTAGTGCAATTTATCGTTATACATACTTTGGCATGCCGCATTGCATCCGCAACGCGATTTCAAAAGTTTTGCTTTTTGTGGCAATTTAATTATCGCAACATGAACATCAAAATGTTTTTTCGGAGGCTACGCTGCTGCAAATGCAATTTCCTTGCTAAATATTTGCACACAAAAAGGGAAAACTTTCTTCCAACTCATTGGTGCATTTAGCGCAGGAAAGTTAACTGTAAGAAAGTGTAAAACGTGCAGAGGAGTTTTTTGGGAAGGGTAGAAGATAAATATTTATGTATGTACCTTCGTCTAAAGATTTCTTGAAGAGACCAAGAAGAAGTAAATTTAGGTGATTTAAATGGTGAGGGATTTACTGCTAAGAAGTATAGATTTTAAGTATAGAAATTTGGACTAAAGATCAAAAACACAACCATTATTTATAATTAATTAGTAAAATGAAATACATTTTTTGGTAAATATATGCTGCCTTTACTATCATTCTGCTTCTGTTTTCTTTACTTACAGGTCCTGTCAATCACATCTAGGACCTTTTACCCAGAATCCTTGGCTATCAGCCAAAGAGCGGAAATGCCATTTAATTCCACTGCGACGGAAACGGAAGTTGACGCCATCTTCAGCCCAGTGATGTTCACCTTTTGTTCCGTCTGTTTGCCAGCTCTCAATATGCAGTATTGTCCCGTTATATTTAGCCTCTGTCCTTAAATTCCCAACAGGAGTGGAAAAGCAAACCATTGTCTCCGTATAACGACCATCGATGTGCAGTTGTGGCTTTCGCTCTTTGTCAGTACTTAACTTAACTTTGTGGCTTTGGTGTGGCTTTTAGATCTTGGCCAAGGCTTCAATGGAATCAGCAAAGACGTAGACAAAGCCATCTCCTCGTGCCAGCCACTTTCTCAAAACTTTTGCCCCACAGACAAAGACAGCTAATGAAGAGCAATGTTTATTAAAAGCCATCAAGGATTTCTATTGTCTTTCGGCAGGATAATAAATAAGATTTTGTAGAAAGTTTAAATTTCCTTTTGCTTTTCATTTTTATACTGTTTAAACATCTTCTTTTTTGTTGCCTAAAGACAAAGTTAGAAAGCAGCATATTTATTTATTAGCTTACTATCACATTTTAATTTCATGCATCCTGGATGGGTGCTTTCAAGGTCAATTAGGCTCTAACGACCCCCACTATTTATTGGCCATCCCTTGGACTTCTTTCAGACTATTTTTCCAAACTCGGTCAAAATGTTGGCGACGCACGCAAAGCTACGGGGAATGGGTCACCGGAAAACACGTCGATTTATGTCCTTAGGCATGGATCCCTTTCCATAAGTGGCCAAGTTGGCAAAGGGAATTATTGCCATGCTTACTGTCAGTTAAGCATTTAAGCCATTTTCCTGCTGATGCTGTTGACGGTTTGAGCTTCCAAATCGATGGGGCCCTTGAAAACCCAGCTATTCAGTCATTTTTAATGACCAGTCACATAAGTACATAAACTAAAATTCGGATTAAATGCCATGGCATTTAATGATGCTTTTTATTTTTTGTAAAATGTCCAGCCACATAGAATTGTTTTTTCTTTGGGAAGTCTTTTAATAGCATTACTTTTCTTTCTATTTAAATTTCCTCTTCAGAGTATTGGTCACTACATTAATGGACTTTCCTATTGTTTGTCGTCTTTAAATGGGCTTTTTAGCTAATTGACAAATGTAACAAAGTCTTTAGTCGCATTAAGAAAGCTCTTCCTCGAAGTCACTTTGTAATTTAATTAATTGTATTCGCATTCTTCGTATAAAGAGCTTATGTTAATTAACATAAGCCTGTGAGAGCAAGTCAAAAAGTCAAAAGTCTTCGAGTTCAACTAAGTTCATTTGAATCCTAAAGCAATTTTCTTAAATTTCAGTCACTTATGGGAACGACTCTTTTAAATATTCATAATCAAATTAATAAAAGCCGATAACGATTCAATTTGTCACGGCAATGATAAAATAATTATGTCATTCTGCGAGGATGTAATGAACTTGCTTAACTTTTTTTTTATCAAGAAACTGGGCGGACGAACATACCAGGGAACATGAAATGCTGTTTCAAACGCAAAAAGTTGTTGCCATTAAGTAAGGCTTCCGCCTAAAGACGTTCCAAGGATCCTGACGGTAGAAAGTTTTTCAATAAGCGGTAATGTCAGAAACAAGCCAGTGAGAATCAAGCACTTGATGAGGAAAATGAAGGAAAACTAGAAAGCACAAGTTTGAAAAATAATTGAGAGATAAGAAAAGTCTAGAAAAATGCTTGCAAAGAGTAAATTAAAAAAAAATAATTATTAAATATTCACTAATTTCAAATTAAATCGATGTCACCGTCAAGTTTATCCAACACATAATTATTATTAAAAAAAGTGTAACCCAGTCAGATATATTTTTTAATACGGCTTTTTATAGTGAAAAAGTATTTTAGTTTTTTCTGTGCACAAAAAACAAATGTACCAAACAGATGCTTATTCAAGCGTTGGCAAAACGCAATAAAAACCGAGGATGGGGAAATAAAAAGCCTCGGAAGCGTATAAAAAAGAGACCGGAAGTCATCGGTGATGAAACCAGTTGATGTGCGAAGGGTTTGAAATAAATAATAAAACAAGGATGCTAACGGGACGGGACTCTATGTGGGTGAATTTTCAATAAATATTGCATATTCGATGGGCGTTTCAATGTTTGAACTTTTCCCCAAAATTATGGAAAGCATTGAGTTGCCAGAAAGTGGAGCCATGTCACTCAAGGTGTAGTACACCAAATAATTTTACTTACATTAACTTGCTTTACTTTAGTCTTTTTTTGTCGGCTGTAAAGTGCCCTTCATAAAGCCCGTAATTTATTACTTGTTAAGAGAAGTACAAATGCCTGTATTGTCGTATTCCTCGTTCTCCCCGTTTTGTATTTCGAGCGTTTTGGCATCTTTAAGGACAAGGATGTTAAACTTTTACGCATTTCGCTCTGGCCCAAACTGAAAACCACTTGAGTCTCATTTTGGCAACCACAAAAAGTTAAGCGCGTAAAATTTCACAGCTTCGCTACTTTGAAGCTTGTGAGGTTTGATGGTAAATTCACGCCTCGACGAGCTGTTTTAAATTATATCTTTACGTTGGCTCACTTTAAAATTCACTTAATTTGCACCGAATTTATTGATTTCCCTTAGTGAAGTTTCCACATTGCCAGCGGCTACACACAGGCAACTACATTATTTCAGCCACATAATCAAAAATGCGGCAAATTAATAAATTTCGCATAAATTCAATTTACAACGCTTTTGTGGCTCACCATAAAAGTGTTTAAAAATTGCCAGCTCAACAAAGGCTGGTCGATTGTTTGGCTTTTGTGTACGCATAATGTAAAACCCATTTAGGGCAAGAACACATTTTAGTTAATAAAAGCCGCCGCATGGACGCAAAATATTCATTTTGTTATGCATAAAGTGAAAAAATGCTGACGAGGGGGTGAAAATAACGTAAATTGATTGACATAGTTATTAACAAGAGCGAACCGCAAAAAATAACATCTAAACTGAAACGAGATAGCTTTAATTTAAAACATTTTTTAAACGTTTTCGTGGTTTTATTTCTGACTTATATTTAAGAAATTGGAAATTAAAAAATTATTTTCCATTGCAAATTTTGCATTGTTTGTAAACTGTCTAAAAATTTTTAATACTCATTTTGGAACAACACACTAATTAAAATTGATCATTTTGTGATATCCCTATAAGTGGCAAGACTTCTTTTTTTATTAACACACAAATTTTAAATTTATTTAATATGTTACACAACATGTTTTATATTTTTCTCAGTGCCGGTATTCTTCTCCTCAGTTGACCGAATCTGCTGTCATTTCTAGCCGACTGTGCACCTTTCAGCCATGAAGCACCTTTCTCCAGGGGCTTCGACTTGTGGCATAAACTTTGCGACCACAGCAAAAGTGAAGCCTGTCTGACTTTTTCGTCCTGGCCCTCTATCCTTGGCTCCATGGCTCCTGGCACTCCTGGCCAAGTTTGATTAAAAGGCCAACAGAGCAACTCAAGTTGCAACGGAGCTCGGTGGAGTGGGTCAGAGCCCGGGCTAGAAGTTGACTGGAAGTGGGATATTGGGTTTATTTCGGGCACGTAGCCGGATGGGGGAATTTGCAATTTAAGTGCAGTGGCTGATTCGACTGCAGGTGAATGGAATGTAAATGCGCCTCGCACTGGGAGTCTGATGGGTTTGAGGTAATATAAGGCTTTCAATATGGACTTTCGCTAGTCAATTTCCCATTTGAATACCTGGACGAGCTAATGGATAAGATCGTTTTATTCTCGCCAGCTTTTTTCATTCACCACGAAATTTGTTTGCAAATTTTAAAACCAATTTTTTTGAGGTACTCACCTTTCATTAAATTAATGGAAGGAATTGCCCAAAGGGAAACACTGCTTTTCCTGTAATAAAAGGTGAGATAGGAAAAAAAATGGAATGAAAAGTAAAATCGTGTAGCCCATGTCGCCCTTTGGGTATTTCTTGTGTGGTGTTTGGTTAATTAAATTGAAATCGAAATTTTCCTGATTAAATTGAATTAAAATATTCCTACCATGTGCGATGAAAGTCATAAAAATGTTGGGACAATAACTTCACGTTAAAATCATTTTGATATTTTCAATGATAATTTTGGATAATGGCCTGACTCTAACCCTTTTTGGTATTCTCGTCCTAAAAAGCCAACAGTTTTAATTTCATCTCTTGTAAATTATTCCATTTCAAACACTACCAAAACTGAAAATTTATATTGAACCTGGCGGAATACCCAAATACTCTGTCGCAATTTCGTTTAGCAATTCAAGGAACCTGATAAAATTCCAGGCAGGTCAAGTGGAAAAGCGGGTGCAGAGAGAAACAAACCAAAGCAAACCCAACCAAAACCGAACCCAAATTCATAAAGCAAGCTCAAAAAGCGTCTGACCATCCCAATCCCAGGCTGACCGTAAAAACTTTCTGCTGAAGGCAAAGCCAAACAAAACTGTGGCGAAAACATAAAACACAGCAAGAGGCATAAACAAACAGAGCGCAAAAGCATAAAGCATACGAGTCAAAATCTGCCAAGTGGGCCACCCCTGTTCCGAAGGTCCGATTTTCATCGAACTTTTTTACTTTTCCGGTTCACAACGAAAATATAAGAACTTCATTTGAACGGTTTTGCGAAATTTTGAGTTTTACCGGAGTTATAGGGGTCAAAACATGGCATTTTTGACACTTTTTCGAAAAAGTTGCACTCAGTCATTAATTCATAACTTCGGAACGGTATGAGATATCTTTATGATGTTTTCACTAATCGCTCAAGAATTATTATGGCTTTCCATAAAAAAATGTAAAAAAAAATCAAAAATTTTTTTTCTTAAAAATAAATCAACATTTTTTTTTAGTTTTTATTTTTTTCAGTGTTCTTCACCAGCAATGGAGTTTAAAACCATTTGAAAATGAAGTTTGATTCATTACGAAAAAGATCCAAAAAAAAAAAAGAGTGGCCCGGCCAAAGGTTTTTCGCAATATCGATTTGAAGAAGGGCGCACAGCGGTTTTCCATACAAAAACGGCTTGCTCGTGAAAATTGGCTGGTCAACACATGCCGTTGCGCGCGTAGCGTCAGCCGACTGCAGCTGTCAATGAGGCACTTTTTGTCGTTTTATATGGGAATCCGCTGTGCGCCCTTCTTCAAATCGATATTGCGAAAAACCTTTGGCCGGGCCACTCTTTTTTTTTTTTGGATCTTTTTCGTAATGAATCAAACTTCATTTTCAAATGGTTTTAAACTCCATTGCTGGTGAAGAACACTGAAAAAAATAAAAACTAAAAAAAAATGTTGATTTATTTTTAAGAAAAAAAATTTTTGATTTTTTTTTACATTTTTTTATGGAAAGCCTTAATAATTCTTGAGCGATTAGTGAAAACATCATAAAGATATCTCATACCGTTCCGAAGTTATGAATTAATGACTGAGTGCAACTTTTTCGAAAAAGTGTCAAAAATGCCATGTTTTGACCCCTATAACTCCGGTAAAACTCAAAATTTCGCAAAACCGTTCAAATGAAGTTCTTATATTTTCGTTGTGAACCGGAAAAGTAAAAAAGTTCGATGAAAATCGGACCTTCGGAACAGGGGTGGCCCACTTGGCAGATTTTGACTCATACAAGAGGCAACAACGAAATTTTGCAACTTTTGTAATCGAGACCCCTTGATGGTGACAGGACGCAAAAGCTTACGGAGCTGCTGCAGTGGCAACAGAAAAAATAAAGGAAAATATAAATATTTCACTTGTAGTTTTCCTCTGAGCAAACAGAGCAACAAACTACGGCAAACTACAGCAAACTAGCCGGAACAACAAGCAACAGCTGCCAAATGGGAAACAATCAAGCCCAGAAGAGGGCCAGGGCCACTAAAATATCCTGGGAAATTGCTTCCCAGACACTTTCCCCAGTTTCGGTAGTTCTACTAGTTTGGGATGCAGACTTTTGACTCATCGTAAACGCCCCCTTCCTTTCCCTCAACATCATTATTCATTTTCGGTTGAGTAAAATTAATGAGCTGGCCAAAACTGGAGTAGCTTCTACTCATTTTGAAGTGCTCAGACGGAATGAACTCGTTAGTTGACCCTAAATTGAGCTCGACTCACAGAATAGTTAGTTTCGGATAATTGAATGAAAGGCAAACAAAGTTATGGCCATAACAGGATTTGAAGGGAATCGAAGGGGTCAAGCCCCCGTCATTGATTGGCTGCAAATCGATATCGGTGTCATGGTGGAAACTGGGTCAGGATGAGCAAACGAAGGGAAAACTCAGACAGCAAAGTAAAAAGTTGATGCCACTTTACCAATTCATTTGCCGCTGTTACGCGACGAGGTTATTCAACCCACACAGAAGCCGTCGACCAATTTATGGGCCGTGGTTAATAAATCTGGTACATATACAATACAGGATACGCCTTTGTTGTCGCGGACACGCCCGATTTCGCGGGCAATAAACGCATTAAAAAAAAGGACAACAGAATATTTTACCGAGGGGTAGAAACAAAGTAATTTGCTTATATTTTTTCTAATATCACGCAACCATTTGCAATAATAACTCTCGAATTTAAGAGCGCGTCACATGGAATTGATTGAATGCTTTCCGAGTGCTTTACAAGCAAATCGTCAAAGGATCCCCTAAACGCACTGCCATTTGTCTCGAGTTGACTTGGAGCGGAGGTCCTTCATGTGGAGCATGTCAATTGCATCATTAATAATGACAATGCGGCAGATGGCCACTGCCCATTCCGTATCCTGATGTCCACTCATATATTACGGTACGTGTCCAAGGATCCTGGGACCAAGGATCCACTGTGTGTGCACATCCTTGAGTAATGGTCGGAACATGCAACTTGAAAATCTTCAGAGTGGCAAACGGAAGCTCCCTAATATTTGTGTGCCAAAGTGGAAAATGGTGTTTTACTAAAATAATTGTACTCTTACTGGCTAGTTGACATTGACCATTTGGGAAGAAATTTACAAAAAAGGAACTGTGTAGGGTTTAAAAGGTACTTAGCAGTTCACTACGCGTAGATCTAATAAAAATGTGTCCCATGTGCCTTAAACTATTATTCCTATTCTTGATTGTCTGAACATCTGCATCACAAAAATATAAACTCTTGGGTAACAATGTAAGAAATATAGAAATATAGAAACCCACTTTCCTAATGTAAAACCATATTTTTAATATTGTAAATATTTAAGACCGTACACATTAAAAATAATACAATCGCTTATTTCTCCCTGAATTATTGACAAATGCCGCCAAGAATTTAAATTGAAGTGCAGCTGGGAAAATTCATACGGTGAATGCTAATTTTGTTTCGCCCGCCAGCGAAAGGCTGCGAAATGTATGCAAACGTTTTCATCAAACGGAAAACTCGCGTTTGTCGCGCATACGCCACGTGGTCGCAGGGACAGTCTAAGCCACCAAACTCCGCCAACTCATGCATGCTCTGTGTGCGGCTAAAGCCATAAATTTGCCTAGTCAGCATGTCGAAATTCTAATTTAGTTCCTCCTGAGAAAGATACTAAAGATTCGAAGTATGTGAGCAAAAAGAAGGAGTTTAGTAGAGGAAAAAGTATTCAAGTCTTTATAAAACAGCAAAAGATACTAAACTTTGAATTTTACTTATAAATGTCAGAACTATTCGTTGGCAATTCATAATATTTTATTTTTTGGTTTCCCTGACTCCTGTATTAAATATAAAAGAAGTTGTAAAGTGGCCGGGCCATGGGGAGAAAGACAAACTGACATAACGACAGAAACGTTTCATAGTTCTTCAAGCGTTCTTCACACCGAGTGTCAGAAAACTCGAAGGAATAACCCCCATTTAATTGGTTCACACCACCAAAAAATATGTAACATGCCACCAACGAAATGCAACGTCATCATTAAGGACTCGAGCCATTTTTCCTGCTCCTTTCAGGTACAAAGATGTTGCAAGTAGTGTGAAAATCAGCCAAGTTCCCTGCCACACCTTTCCCGAGTCCCACTGGCAAATGATGATGTCACGGAATGTGTGTTCCCGTCTGGCTTGTGTGTTAACTTACACTTGACATTTTCCGCGTCCCCGACTATCAGATGCCATTCCACCGACCGACAGATGTCTGCGAATGTAAAATATATAAAATGGCTGGGGGCGAGCTAAAGTGTGAAACTGTGCACATGGTCATTTGGCATGTGGATGTCGGCAATATGGGAGACATGCGAAGCAACTGGAGCATGAATATTGCACGGCTTCAATTCGCGAAAATACTTTCTAGAGCTTTATTAAATTTTATCACTGATAGCTATAAAGTGCGCACTTATTGAAATGTTCTGTCAGTCAAAAAAATCCTAAGCTAAAATAAGTCAAATTATTTTGCAAATTACATACACCTTTTCCTAATTTTAGTTTGAAATAGTATATTACTCATTTTGAATGTATTAAAATTTGATTTGCTATTTTTTAAAAAAGGCGAAAATTGGTTTAACACTTTAAGCCAAATTGCAAGCTCTTTTAACGGAATCCAGATGTTTCCACAATCATAACGAGTAATAAAAGTCTAGGTCTGAATGCACTTGCTTCTCAGCTGGTAATAATGAGTAATCACAATGGATGTGTATTTTATGTTCGTTATTGTTCACTTGAAACTTAAATCTCTTTGCCTAATTGCTAGCCTTTGAATCGCTTCGAAGTGGACCAATGGTCCAGTGGAATTGGACAAGACTGCAAGACTTACAAACAGATTTCAACAAATTAAGAGTTGCAGTTTGCAAGTTTGGATTGGACCACTTGGGGTTTTAAAAGTTTACTTCTTGGTATTGTCGAAAATAATTTTTCTGCGCAATCGGAAAGCCATAAAACTTTACTAAGTATCTGAGAAAAAAATCAAACAAATTTTATAAAAATCATACTTCCAATACAGAATTCTCCGGGATATTTAGACTTGGAACATAAGTAATTTCTGCAATCAGTTGAGTAATTCTGCTGATAAACAAGGAGAGAAATATTACTTTCATTAGTAACAGATAGTGTTGAAATGGGTTATGTCCCATAGGAATAAATCGATGTTGGGTCTAATATGGGTAATTAATAAATATTGATTTTTGTGATAGGTGGTAAGGTGACACGAATTCATAGCAGTTTGGTTTTTATTATAGGTGAAACCTTGGGGTTTCAAGGTATAGTTGTTATAATGTTTCTGTCACTCTAAGCAATTTTGTCATTCAACTTCAATTCCTACTAAAAACGGCTAATATTAAACATAATTTTAAAGCGCATAACTTATCGCAGTGAGTAAACGTGAGTCGATTAACATAATTGGATAAGCTCTTTCAGACCTTAAACAATTTCAAAACTGAAAGCTTGACAACACTTTTCAGATAAGCTCTCTGAGAGCGAGTGCAAAAGGGACACACAATGTGAGATGTGAGTATGCAAAATGATAACCAGGACCACAGAAAGCGGCATATCTCAACCACAGGCTCCCAGGGAACACGAGCCAAACTTTATCCTAACAGACTCGGCGAAACATCCGCATTTACTTCCAAGTTGTCCCCCTGCTTTTTAGGGGCTCTAAACACCTACTTAAGTGCTTAGACATAATTTTCGAAAATTCTCTGTGAAATTTTAATTTCCTCACGCACACACGTGGCTGAGAATATTTGAGCATGAGCATTAATTAGCTTAAGTTTACACGTTGCCGTTTGGGAATCCGAGAGACCCAGAAATCCACATGTGGTGAGTACATAAAATTAATTGGATTGTTTGGTTAGCAAGAGGTGTGCGTTGCTCTCACCTTTAATTTTAGAATTTTGCTTTTCGTTTTATCTGCTTGGCAAAATTGCGGGATGTGTGAGGAATGCAAGGTGATGTTTTGTTTTTTCTTTCGAATTTAAACTCTAAATCTTTCTGTCCCCAAAGGCAGATTCCAGAATTAAGACAGACAAATTATGTTCAGCCATTAGGTGAGCTAGCAAATATGGAAAGTTTCAGAAAAGTGAGTTCTCTTTCATTTTAATGGCCACTGGAGGCTCTGTTGAGTAATGCGAAGATTTCAGATAATCTCTGGGAATTATGTTTGGTCAGAGACTCCTGGCTGCAATGTCACAAGCATTTAATTGTGCTTTTCGTACCAATTAAAGAATGAAACAATGCTTCTGTGGGGAAGCATTTTATTATCACATTTTTTGCTTTGTCATGGAACTGTTGCCTTGACAATAGAGAGGGGGAGGAAGCCGCCCACTCGACTTCCCCTTATCCGATAATAAAACGAAGCCAGAAAATTAAATGAGTAGAACAGAAGTTGCACTTCAACTAAGAATGTAAGATTTTGAAGAGACTGAAAACAATGTAGACCATTTTTGCTTACCTGTCAAAAAAGCTTCTTCAGTTTTATATATTTACGGGGATGAAATATGCAGAGACATGAAAATATGTCAAGAGCACGAGACGGAAAAGTTAATTAATGTCTGTAAAAGTTGAGACGAAAGAAGGAACTGGGAGGTTTCTTTGCAGATGTGCTACTTCATAACTTACTTGCCTTTGGACTGTTTGATAATTAAATTAGTTATTAAATAAAATATAAATGAATACACAAACTTTGCTTCATTAGCTGACAGATCACTTTGTTATTGTAATTTTGGTTTCTCCTTGTCCAAATTAAACAAAGTGAACAAACATCCCGCAGCATTTGATGGCAAACATTTGCGCAACTGACACTTTCCTCTCAGCTTTCCATTTTCCAACTTGCTGCTGCGGGCAATGTCAAATTGTCACACAAACACGAAGAGCAGTGGGAGACTGAGTGCACAATGTCACAGGACCGACAGGGCGTATAATCAATTTGCTGATGTGATAACAAAACAAACTTGAGTCTGTATAACAAGCAACTCAAATATGTATTTGGCTTTAACAAGTTAACGTTGGCAAAATAATCCGATTGAAATCAACTTGATTGCAATATCATTAGTCGATAAAGTGTCAAATAAATCATGTTATGAATGCCTTGACTTTTAAATCGGGAAATCTGATATCAACATTGACAAAGAAAAATACAAAGATCGTATCAAACAAAAAAACGTTATGTGAAATGGAAACGGAAAATACTGATA
This sequence comes from Drosophila takahashii, assembly GCF_030179915.1. Classification (NCBI taxonomy): domain Eukaryota; kingdom Metazoa; phylum Arthropoda; class Insecta; order Diptera; family Drosophilidae; genus Drosophila; species Drosophila takahashii. The sequence goes on along the minus strand of NC_091681.1, from coordinate 39,318,180 downwards.
CAATTATTGCGGCCCTTTAACAAAAAGTCTTGGGTTACGACTGAGATATAATAGATATAGCATTTCATGCTGGCTGAGCAAAAAAGGGTTGGCTTATTTTTAAAAAAAGATTTCTTTGCAGTGGGAACAAACAAGTTTAGTGTCCTTTTACTTTAGTTTTCCCTCTGGCAACAATTGAATTTGTGTGCTTTTACCTTGCTTTTGTTAGTAATGTGGCAAATTGACATTATTGATCCGTGTCAGAAAACCTTTCATGAGTGACATGTGCATTGTTTATATAAAATCCCATGAAAAATCTTGATTTTTATTAAACCAGGTAAGACAATTGTATTCTTATCACAGAGGGTTTTAGCATTAATTAATTACTCACATTCCACCAATATTTTCCTCAATAATTGGAACAACGAACACAATTCGTATTTGATATGGTTTTTGATTCCCAGCTGAGGATAATTTGGCATTTATTATCCACTGACTTCCTACATAAATAATTCAAATGGAATTCCCTGCTCACAATATTTAACTGGGTTAATAAATGGCAGCTCCGGTAAAAGCCCTGAGTACTCTGGGTTCCTTCGGAAAAGTTAAGGGTTCTTTAGGGAATTGTTGGCTATCAACTTTCGTGCGTTTTGATAAGTAAGCCAAAATATGGGAAAAAATATGATACTTTTCCATTGTCCTTTAAAAAATCCACGTAATATTAACATTTTAAACCTTTTGTAGAAATTTGCTTGAAAAACTTTCTTGAACCATCATTTTTTTGGCTTACGCAAGAAATCTTAAGTGTGCTTATTAAAATACTTTACAGAAAAAGTTTTCATATTACAACAAGCTACTTGTATAGTTTTTTAGAATATTTTTTGGTGACCCGAAACTTAAAATGAATTTTCGCTAGGACACGCAACAATTTTTTACCCATTTAGACTGAATTGTTATTCAATGTCGTAATTACTTTTTGCTTTTACAAATTTTCGCATGCCGCATTGCATTCTCAAACTCGATTACGAAACTTTCGCTTAGCTCTTGCTTTTTATGGCAATTTAATTATCACACCACGAACATTGTGAGCCCTCCTGTTGCAAGTGCAATTTCCGTTCTAAATGTTTGCCAACAAAAGCGAAGAACTTTCGTTCGTGTCCCTTTTTTATTGCTTTTCCTTACAAAGTTTACCCTTGCCAAAAAAGTATAATGTCTATCGTGTCTACTGAGCTCGAAGGATGTATCTTGTCTTGTGTACTCATTATATTTAAGATATTTTTGTTGCTAATTGTGGGTTCTTAGATGATTTCCCTTTAATTTTCCGGTGTCATCAGTAAAACAAAAAAAAATCGCTAAAAATTGAGAATTGTTTTATTTTGTGAATAAAAAGTTTTTATTAAAAACTCCAATGTAACTATTTTTCCATTTCTTCCCGCATTTGATGATAATTTAATTGCTTAAATGCTCTTCCGCTTCAGGCAACAACAGAAACTGCAAACAGGTGAACTTGAAGGTGAACTCGCTCACCTTTTCACCTCGTTGAATCCACGGCTTAGAAAGCACATTTAATTGTTATGTTTTCCTGGGTGGTTTACTCTGCTCTTCTGCCTGTTGGTCAAGTAAATTAATGGATTGGCCCCCGCTCATTCCTTGCACTCTTCCCATTGAGATGGGAAACGGGATGCCTGTTGATGTTTGTTTCGCCCACTTTGTTGCCTTGGCTTGCACAGCTGTGGTTTTCAGCTAATTGACAAAAAGTATAAAGCCATCGGAGAATGTGGAGGCTACTTGGGAACTTTCCTTTTAATTAATTAAATTATGTTGGAAAATATTTGTGCCTTCTGCTTGAGAGTGTTTGTCAATTAAGTTAAAGGAGCTTATCTGCCACAAAACATCTTTTATAAAAACGAAATTAAAATTATTAAAGCATGGACGAAAAAGAATATATTTAATAATTTTCAAAAGCTTTAAAAATATTTTAGTTTAAGTAAAAAGGTACTTTTAATCATAGGGAAACATTAAGCAATGTAAAGGATATAAATAGAATTCTATTTTTAAAGGCTTAAAAAATAGAATTAAATAAATTCCTTACAAGAAAGCAAATATTGAACTAACTTAGCTGCTTCCAGCTCAATTCATCTGAGCCAATAAGTGCAGCTGTCAGCTCGAATGTTGCCAACAAACATTTTTCATGCTAAGCAAATAGAATTGGCTCGAGCCAGGATTTGTAGCAATTTCATGGCATTTTGACAGCCGCCTGGCAGAATGCAAATCCAATAGTAATAGTTGCCATGCACTCGGGTGAGCAAAAGCCAAAAGATGCCGATGCAGCTGCACCGGGAAAAGGGCTGTGAAATTGCCAGAAATTAAATGCTTTTCAGCAGGATATCTATGGAATGGGTGGGGAAATTTATGCACGGCAATTTATACTTAGGAAGGACAATTTACGACACAGTCATTCTTTGGCCCCGGCAACTGTATATTATATTTAGCAGCCACAATATTGCCTGGCTGCACGGTCTGCAGTTCAGCCAATGAAGTGGAAAGTGGCTAGCAGCTGCACTTCCGACCGAGATTTTGTGGCCAGGATGGCAGGGATTTTCCCCTGCAATCTCTCTAAGCCATTTGAAATTTAAATAATTGCCCAGTCATATTTTGCATTGGAATAAAACCAGATTTATGGCCATTTCTCTGTAAACGGACAATTTTCTGCCTGTTGACTTAATTATTTTCACAAGATTGACTCGGAATTCGGAACAAGACGGTAAGATTATGTATTTTCATAAAAGGATATTTTAAAAGGTTTTTTTTTTAATTTTTGTTAAAAGTTTATGATATGCATACACAATTAAAAAAAAAGTAAATACGAAGTATTTGCATTTTACCACCAACAAAAAAACAAGTCCCAAATGATATTTACCGAGGCCAGAATATGTGTTTAAAAAACCTCAACAGAGAAAGCTAGGATAAAAGGGAATTTATTTAAAATTGGATACATTTTCTTATTCAAGAAAAGTAAACATTTTTCAATTTTAAAAACTTAATTAAAATTTATGTTTGTCTACAATTTACAGTATTTTAATAACGATTTCAAACCCAATTTAATAGATAGAATCGGCCTCTTTATTTATTTTTTTCTATTTATCTTTTTATTTTTTCTGAACCAAAATTTAAGCCCTTTCATGAGAGATGTGAAAATCCGCCAAGAGTGTCATGAAAAATTACGGCTCTGTGTGTATATTACTGATGATGAACAAAACACATCCCCTGACGGAAGCAATCTGCACAATGCAAATTTGTAAGTCAGCTCCAAACTTCCTTTTTCCGCCGCCATTTCCCCCATTTTCCAAAGCCCAACAAATTATGCGAAGGTTGCCGCCATACATATATCTTCAACCCTTTTTTTGGTGCCATTTTCCTCCTTCTTTGTTGGAGTCTTGCGATAAATTTTCCTACCTTTGGTGGAATATATTTATGGAGACCACAGGTCAGTTGAAGATTATATTTCTTCTGAGAGGTACTCGTACCCAATTCTTTATTTGTCAACAATTTATCATATCTAATGAGTTTCTCACGCTCTTGGCACACAAATGAGATAAAGCGAGGGGAGTATATCTTAAAATTCGTTGCCAGGTCTTCAGCATTGTTCATGGCTGTATTAATGTTGGCAATTTAGCTCTCGTCTTACCTTGTCCTTTCAGAAAATTCCCGGATAAAGCGCAGAGTAGGAAATTAAGTTGTCACCAAGTCAAATCGCTTTATATCCGCTTTCGCTCCGAAACCCTTACTTTCTCAACCTGGCTCCACTTCCGTTTCCCCACTCCTTCAATTTCAATTATAAACACTCTGCAATTGGCTTACTGACTTAAGCTTTATGGCCAGAACGTGACGGGAATTGGCGACAAGCGGAAGTGGCTGCTTGACAAACCTGGCAAAAAGATAATGGCAGGCAATTAGTGTCCAGCTAAGTGAAGGACCTTGCTTGCAGGCTCATTATATTGATTTTTTCCAACCAGTTTTAGTTTCATTAAATCCTTTATTAGTAAAAATATATGTTAGAATATAAAAAATGTTTAGGAAAGGTTTCTTTGCTAAAACATAAAATGGATAATAAATTTAAAAATTGAAACTAAATATTTTTTGGAATGGTTTGCTTATTGAAAAAACCGGTATAATACCTATCCGAAACTATAGAAATGCACACTAGAAAATTCGAAATAAAAATCACAAGCTTTTGCTCTTTTCAAACGCCATGATATTGATTTTGTTACAAAAAATACAATGTCAAGCGAGCACACCTTGCTTTACATCGTTGGAAAGCCAGAACCTTCTTATTACAGATAAATATCTTGGCTTTTCCTCTTTTCCTGTTTGTTTTCTCTGCCACGGCTGCTGTTGCTGTTGAGTTTTTCCGGGGGAAAAGGGATGAGCGGATGAAGGGGAAAGTCTCCTGCCAACTGAGCAACAACTTTGGCCTTCTGCCTGGCATGTTTATGTTTGCCTTTCGCCGAGTAAAGTTAAGGTTTTTTCAGCAGGACCAACATTGCAGCAGCATCGACACCGTTGTAATCCTGTTACATTTTATGCGAGGCGAGGCGAGGCTAACCCCATTGCCCTGAATAAGTGTTAACAGCTTCACTTATCTAAGCTGCAGCTCATTTTCCACTTGCTCGTGCCGCTTTCCTTCGCTTTTCCCCACTTTCCCTTCATCAGCACCTCCTTTGTAAATTTATTACTTTGCTCCATTTTCGACTTTACCCGTTTTGTCCCCTTTCTCTTTCTCGGACAAATTGAATTGATGTCCTGCATGTACAATTTAACGCCCTCCGGCGAATCTATGACCCAGAAAAATGGTCCGCTTCATATCGCAGAGATAACCCAAAAACAAAAAAGGATATAGCTCCTCAGATACATGTATCTCTTACTTGCCGAAAAGGAGCAAATATTGACTGGCCTGAAATTAGCATACTTCCCTCTAAGGCTGCTTCATTAGGGCCCACTTAATAGTCACATGCAATCCTTATTAGCCGTTCCTCGAGTGTTTCCATTAGGCAAACATATTACAAGAGCAAACACAAATGACCTGGCCAAATCTTGCGACACAAGTTGTATTAACCTGAGAGAAAACAATGGAATAGACATTCGAGGCAGCAACAACCATCGATTAACCCAAACAACACGTACCAAGTTTTTATTGAATTGGACGCCCGAGAGAAAAGTCACACAAAGGGACAAAGGACCTTGAGGGGAAACAGGAAAAAGAAGAAAATCTATTACCAAAGCAAACAGTGTCAAAGAAAAAGTTTGGATGGGAAACCTGTGGATTAACACGCAAAAAAATGGGGGGAATGCAAAAAAAAGGTATTAAAGCTAAGAGATAAAATAAAGACTTTAATGAATATAAAGTACCTAGTATTTAATCTAAAATATTCAAAGTTTGTATCGTGTAATGTAAATAATCGATTTTGAAATATCGATTTAATGAAAAAAAACCAAACGAAATAAATGGAAGGTTAGGAGGTTACTTTTATAAATTATTTTTTTGTTTTAAATAAATTTAAATATGTTATTAAGGTTTTCTATCATTAGGATGAAAGCAAAAGTACCCTATTCTTTTCTCTATTTTCGTAAATTAGGTTCAAGAAAAGGTCACTTTCGAAATGAACTGTTATTTCATTGGTGGCATTAACAAATGGAATTTCCGAACTATTCACTGCCTTCGCGGATTGACAAACGATTCGTAACTCTGTCGAGGCCTTTGAAGTGATGCCATATTTCTTGGCCATTGGCCACTGCATACTGGCCATGTCAATTGCGTCATTAATAATGGCAATGCGCCAGATGGACATCCGAACATCTGGCACCCATCCAACCCACTTGATGACCAGCAGCTGGAATTTCGAGGCCTTGTCTCTGGTCATATATTACAATACGTGACGGACAAGAAGACAGGATTCCTATTGCCGAGTGTCCAAGCCTTTGAGTAATGGCTCGCACATATTGACTTCCGAAAGATTTGCAGACAATGAACTCGAAGTAGACACTGTTGGCCAATGTAAAAGGGAAAAATACAGAAAGAAATCTACACAGAAAATATTTTTTATACCTTTAAAAACTACAGGTGTTCTTACAAGAACTATAACTTAAATATTCCAACTATTGAGACTTTAAATTGTGGGCCATAAAATAGTTGTGGCCTACTTCTTGCCGCTCCCATTAACGTGGATCTATTTTAATATTTAAAATACCATTTACCATGGGGAGCACACACGAGCCAAAGGCGTCTGAATAATTCATCATGCGACAATAACAATGGCAGGGATATGTATCGTGGGCTCGGGGTATCCTGTCAGCCAAAGTGCTTTGCATATTCCTTAAGCGGCGAAGGAATATCGAAGGCAGGATATCTCAGGCCCAAGACCAAGGAGTATAGGAATATTGCGGAACGGAGATGTTCCCGGATCACTAGAAGGCGCCATCAAGTATGTAAATTAAAGTGCAGCTGGGCGGATTCGGGCAGTCAGTAAATGCTAATTTTCGGTTCTGGCTTAAGGCGGCGCAATGTGAGGCACACATTTTCATACATTTTCATCAAACGGAAAAATCGCGTTTGTTGCGCATACGCCGCGTGGTCCCAAAGAAAAGCGTAAGCCGCGGCCTCTCATACGAGGTGTGTGTGTGCTTCTGAGGCCAAAAGCCATAAATTTCCCTAGCCAAGCACAGCGATATTCTAATTTACTTCCTCCGCAAAAAGAAATCGTGGGCCGAAGTGAAATGGAGCAAGGAAGGCCTTTGTAGGAAAATAGAAGGGAAAAAAACAGACGCATTCCACCGACTGTTGCTGTTTTGAGGAAATTTAAATTTGGTTTATTAGCAGGAAAAGTAATGAAATTTAATAGCAGAAAACCTTTAAACCTTTAAAAAAAAACAGGATTCTCCTAACCATTTTTATTAATTTATTTTTAAAAAAGGGATCTTTTAATTAATGAAATAATGAAAGCCTCCCTTTTAAAAGTTTTTAATTTTACTTATTTTACTTCTAAATGTTCTTAATTTTCCATAGAACGATTTTTTTTATTATATCCACAACTTAATTTAAGAAAACCCATTATTTGTTTCAAAAAAAATACGTGCCCGTCACAACCTGTTGTAACCTTTTGCCTTAACATCTGTCCTCCCAAATATATAAAATCGGCACAAATAAATCAATTGAAGTGCTTAGCGAAAAGAAAACCACTAGAAATCCCATCTATGCAATTCAATTTGTTATGTGGCAGCCCCAAAAGGCTTTCCTTCATATTCAATCTGACGCCGATCAATGATGTCAATTTCTCACCTGAGTGGCGCAAACAATGTGGAAACATGGAAATCCAATTGCTGCCAAGAAACAAACTCGCACATTCAGCATGAAAATCCTTTTTGAGGACGAGGCGGGCAAACTGGGGAATCGGAATGGGAATCCGGAATCCGTCAGCCTCACCTGCCTGGTTTTTCTTTGCCGTTCGTTTCAATTTCGAAATCTATTTTCTGTGGCGGGCGAATGGAAAAGGGAATGAGTAAGGGAAAAAGGAAAAAGCTGGGAAATTGTTTTGCACTTTGAAGAGCTTGCCATCAATCCTCAAATTGCTGGCTGTTAAAATGATAAACACGTTTTTTGGTCTAGTCTGTAATACCTGGCAAGTCGAATGAAAATTGGCAAATGCGGCAAGGGTTTTTGCGGTTAAATGGGCTGCAATGTGTCTGTTTTCAAATTAACCCATCTAATTGAAAAATTGGATTTTGCCTGAAGCTACAAACATTTTATTGAGTTTTCAAAGTAAAATTAAATAATCAAGGTTTTTTTGTCGGAAATGGCATTCTAAAAAGTTTGTATTATTTTTAAATTATTGTTTACTCATAAAAAACATTAGGCCTCTTTGCTTATTAAATAAAAAGTTTATTTTATAAAACTATATTTAGGGTGTTCAATTGCGTTGCAAACTTTGTAAAGTGTAAAAGTGTAAATCAATTCCAACAACAATTTCTATACAAAATAATTTTCAAAAGTAGGCCTTTAAAACTATTTTGTATAGAAATTTTTGTTGGAATTGATTTACACTTTTACACTTTACAAAGTTTGCAACGGAATTGAACACCCTAATTATGTTTCTGTCAAAATCAGTCTTCCAGAATACAGGAATTAAACTTCATCATTTATTTTGTACTTTGCAGCACATGGCACTGCAGTCAAGTCAAAGATAAAGAGAACTCAAATCAGATGACATGGCTAAAAACACAAACACAGGATGCGTAAAACAAATGCGACAGAGACATAGCCTGGCCCAACGAAGCTGGCCAGACGGACTGGCAGAATGACAAACGGACAAACTGACGCAATGACGGCGGCAGAGAGCAACAAACGTTCTCTGCATTCCTTCAAGCCATCTTGACACTGAGAAATGTGGCATTGTGGGTGCTCTGTGCTTATTTCTCCTTTCTTTTTGCCCAGCCCGCGTGACTCGTCCGTTTTTCTTATCCAGGCAAGCAACATCATCATTATGGCCCAGAAAAAGGCAGCAGCTGTTCCAGGAGCCAGGATCCTCGGGCCAAGAGCCACAAGGAACAGGAGCTCCTTGTGCCGGTGCGATTGAGCTGAAATGTGGCAAATCAGCGCGGCTCCTCCTGCCACACCTTCATGAGGTTCTGGTTCCCGTGGTTAATGATGATGAGGGCGACAGACGACAGGTGGGGTGCTGATGTTAATGTTTGTCGGGTTGTCACCATCTTGTTGCCATTTTCCAAGCTATCAAATATCTCGGGGTCGCTGGTGACAAAAGTCGACGAGTCATTCTTGGAGTGGAAGCAAAAAAATTACCTCAAATATTTATAGTTTAAAGGAAGTATATAACTTTACGCTATTATTTATTTTAAGGCAAGTTGGTTAAATCCTATTTTAAAAATAGAAATCTTTTATTGATTGCTCCAATCATCCACCCAGTCAGCTGGATAAATCATGGTTAAATATTATTTTTTATGGATGAGTTGTATTGTTTAACCAGCTGTGATGAATAAAAATAAATTAAGTTCGTAATGCTGTCAAAAATATATATATATTTTTTAGAAAATCCTTTCCGCCATGTCCTCTTGTGGTTTGTGGAAACGTTTTTTGCTACTTTTAGTTGCATAAAATATGCATGGCAAATAACGATACGGTGTTAAACGGAAAGCATGCAAATTTAATTGCAAATATAAACCCGTGCAAAATCCTATTGAATCCGACAGCTAAAACGTGAGGAAGGGGGACATCAAAATGCTGTCATTCCATGAACATTTCAACAAATTTGCTTTTTATGACATTTTAATGTGCGGGTAATCATACTTATAAATAAATCTACATTCATTTTCATTTCGCGAATTTTGTTAAACTATTCAAGGCGACTTAATTTATGCCTTTCTCATACAGAAATTATTCAAATCTTCCTGGAAATTAATATTTAATTTAATTTGTATTACTTTATAATTAATTATAAGAAAATTAAATTAAATTATAAAAAACTATTATTTTAATTATATTTAAAGTTTATAAACAAGTCAGGTTTTTTACAGACACGTGAGAAAAATTCGTAAAATAAGTTGGCATAGTTTTCTGTGTGTTTCTTCTACAGATTTGCTAGGTTGCGTTGCCTTTGAAAGCCGCCTTACTACTAGAGTCTTTTAAAGCCTACGGCAGCGACCAAGGCAGCGCTGCCGACTGAATCGAATACGGAGTCTGCGCAGGAAATATCAGAAATAAATAAAAACACATTTAACCCAGTTGTGGTGCCTTTAAATTTCCCAAGGAACAACAAGCGAAGAAAATATTAATTTAAAAATATTTAAGCAATAAATTAGACAACTATAACGTAAGTATTGTCCTTCCTTTAAATATTTTCTGTTATATATTTTCAGAATAAAATTATGTTATTTATTCCAAGTCTGTTCTGTAAAATAGAGTTGTATTAATTTTTAAAATGTCATGTCAAAGGTAGCACATGTTTATTTATTTTAGATTTACTCAATCCAAGTTTGGATTAAAAATAAATGCTTGTGTGGCCACAGGAATACGTTATTCCCTTGGATTCCGTGACAGGCATGTGTCGCCACATCCACATCCACATCCGCTTCCGCATCCAAGGACATGTGTGACTTCAGACTTGGACTGACATATGTCTGTGGCGTTATGACCACGGACAGTTGGGGACAAAGCGGCCTCTACGTACATGTCAAGTGGATGGTGACAGGAGCACAACCAACTTTGGTTGTCATCATCATTAACAACAACCGAGAACAGAGAACCGAGAAGCGACAACCCAACAAAGGTGGGGCCTTTCTGCCGGGAGCCTCACACAGATTTCAGGCGATAGTGTTCTGGAATGTCTATCGCCCCGATCCATAACATCTGCCGCTGTTGCTTTGCTGCGGGTGTTGCCTGAATGCCGAATGCTCCAAAGACTCTCCTCTACTTCTCCCTCGACGATGGTGTCCTTGTTCCTTGGCCCGACACTTGCTCACATTGCTCAGTGTCAAGACAGCTCGAAGGAATGCACATTGTACATCGTCTACACGTTGGGGGCTGTACGACTGCCGACCGAGTCCTTAAATTTATGCCAGCGTGTGCTGAAATTTTAGCAAACTTGGCTTTTAGCCTTCACAAATGTTATTGCTGTTAATTGTCCAAAACATCATGTAATGTAACAACATTTGAACAACTGGCAACTGAGTTATCCCTGCCGAAGAGAAGGCAAACAAAGGGGATTGAGTCATGCAAATTGTTACATATCATCTAACGTTAATATTTGCGGTCACCAAGCTTTAAATTTAACATAAACCATCTAACAAACTTTTTGAACAGATAAACTAAAACTAGAAATCTAAAAATAAATTAAAACCAATTCCCCAAAAATAAGTATAGATTGGTAAGTGAGTCAGTTGATTGTGGCCATTTTGTATCCATTTTCTTCTCGGTTTATTTTGGCCAACAAACTCGAATGAGAAATGCGTGTTTTCACATCGCTCTTCTTCTTGTACAGGTGAGAAATCGTCATCATTGATCAGTGTCAGATTGAATATGAGAACCTTTCGGTGCTGACACATAGCAAATTGGGCTTTACTTTAGCCTACAAGTGATTGAACAGCCTTCTTAACTTTAACATGGAGACATTTCAATGTTTTAAAAGTCCCTCTATTATCTTCAATTAAGTGGCTGAAGATGTAAGCGGCATTAGCTGGCGATTAAATAAAATCTAAAGAGGATGACAGCCAGTCCATTACAAATCAAAATCACAATGCCCGAAAAATGATGGCTGGAGTGGGTCGGAATGGAATGTCCTTGCTGTCTGGATGGGCTCTTTGTCATCAGCCTCTCGTGGGAGTTAACGAGCACGTCCTTGCTCCTTGAGGTCAGGGACCCTAATCTGCTTTATGCTCGACGGCAATCTCAAGTTTGTTCTTATTCCTTCGCGGAGGTTAACAACGTGAGAATTAATTTAGCTTATTTTCATGCCGCGCTCCCGCTTGTCTTGTTTTCTCCAAACTGGGTTTTTATTGTTGTCCCGGGACAATGAGTACATAAATTGAATGAATAATTAATGAAGTTGTGATCAAATAAGCGATGGTTGTATGATAATGCTATCATAATTCTCTGAGCTGGATTTTATTAATAGGATTTTTTAAATATACCACTTTTCTTTTATTTTAAGAAATTTACTTTAAGGATTCTAAATCCCATTTGCCGACTGTTAAATAATTCAGCTGGGCAACTCCTAACAGAAGTACCCAACTGGCCGTTTCAGAAAAGGTAAACGATATTTTAAATATTAAAATGGTTTTGATGCTAGTTCCAATCAAAAACCCCAACCATTTTTGTTGGCTGTTAGCAACTGCCAGCTGGATTTCAGCCAAGAGCGACAGAGCATATTGCCATTTCCATTCAACCGTTTCTGCCACAATTACAGGCACATTGTGTGCGGTGTCTTTTGGCCAGATGTTGCCACAATCACGAGGCACAATAAAAGTCCCGGCCAGACTGTACTACTCGGAATAATGAGGCATTACAATGGATTCACTTTTTTGAAGGGCTTCGCCTTATTGGCTGCCAACAGGACATTTGCTGAAGGACGCTGTTTGGCGCTTCATTTGTATTCCAGACAGCCAGATATTTGACAATGCCGTAGAAAATCAGGCTCAAGTTATGTTCGCATCTGATTTAAATCAATTCATGTCCTCTCCTAGGAAAAATAATGAATATTCAATGGAAAAGTTCATATTGCTTCTTTCTGTTAAAATATATTATAAATGCAAATTGGAACTTTTGTGCAGTTTTAATACATTAATTTCGTCTTAATTTATACAGAAATTTCATGAATGGATTCTGGTTTTCTTTTATACCTCGTTAAAACGATGGGATTTTCAACCTTTATAAACAAAGCCGACCACAAAATAAAATCCTAACAAGACAGCTATCAGATAAACTGACAGGAAGAATGTGTACATTTTTCCGCAATGTTTACATTTTTTCTACCCACACATAAAATTCCAATCATGATTAGCAAAGCATCCCAATAAAAACATCCGCATTGCTTCTCAGTGAAACCAGATGAATCCAAAGCAATTAATGTCCCGGCATTTAATCGTAGGAGGTTTACCATTGAAATACCTTTGCGGCTTCCTATAGGAATTGTATACAATTCCTAGCAACCAAACTGTTGATTTTTTTATATACAACCACAAGAAAGAAAATTGTGCCAAATTTTTTGCATTTCTCAAAAAAAACATATGTTTTGTGGAAAATAATTTTTTTATTTTTTTATATTATTTTGTTTTATATTTTAAAATTAAAAGAGATAGACCTGCATACCTACTATGCAGTTACAACTTAAGTTTAACTGCGCAACTTTTTCCGAATATATATTTAATCCATTAATTTATGCAAATGTTCTTTTTAGACCAAAAATCTAAAAAAAAACCCTACAGATTTTCCCTTGACTCTGACATCGTGAACCCTTGTCAAGAAAGTGAAAGGGCGATGGAGGGCGGCTCAGCTGATACCATCAATTGTTCAGTGCTTAATCATTGTGCCTCTCGTTGGGAGGGAAATTTCGTATAATGGGCAGATTATCATTGTCTCAGCTAAAGTTTAGTCACTAATAAATCAATTCAAGTCAGTCGAAAAGAGCCCCATTGACAGTCAATGTAAACATATGCACTTGAAACAATTTTACATAAACATTATAATTTCAGGGAAATTACCTTAAAGAAGTTTTTATTTATTTATCTGCAACACCAAAAACCCAAAGCATGTCCGCAGGGGAGAGCAAAGCTTTTCAATTATGTTTCTGATTTTGACAAATATTTATGCGACCTTTTAGTGGAATATTCTCCATCCATATTAGGAGTCCAATCCCGCATAGCTCCAAGATCGCCCGGCCTGAAATTCCCGCACCCGCAGTGCGCCCGTTTTCCTTTTCCTTTGGAGACCCGAGGCTCTGGGCTGTTGACAGCGGCGTCTGTTTGAACATCCAAGTAGAGTGGGTCAGACAACGCACTCCAAAGGACATTGCTTTGCCTTGGCTTCCAGAGTTGGGCCAAATAAAAAATGTTGAATACGCAGAACCAAGCGTATTTGGGTCGGATTGACTTTGAGGGAAGTAGGTGTATTACATTTCGAACTTAAATTCTATATTTTAAAACTGATATAAAATTTTGGTTTAATACCTACCACTATTATTTTGGATATAAATTTCTAAAAAAATCTAATATTTTTAAATTAAAATAATATATGGGAAACTAAAAATATCTGTTAATTTAAATTGTTATGTTTTCTCCATGTTTGATAAAGGCACAATTAGCCAGTTTTGCATAAATCAAAAGAAACCTGTAAAGCACGATGACAAATATTTAAATTACTGTTACAACTCTCCCTGCTCCAATTTACGGATGCCCCAGGCTTAGACAAATTGTTACATAAACAGGAAAAAGTGTATTTATAAAAACCGAATAAGAAAGAAAGCAAATAAACGGTGAAATCTAAAAATTTAAATTATTTTCTAGGTATTAAGTTAAAATGATTTTCTTTAATCGTTTGGCATTATTTATACCTGAGTTCTCGCTTGGTTAAGAGTATTAAAATATATATTTTCCACTCCACTAAATGGAAAATTCTGCCTCTTTGATGAAAATGTAGGCATACCTTACGGTCGCCTTCAACTTATGGCAGCCAATTGGCATTCAGCTACATCCTTTTCGCGAATTGTTTCAACTTTATTTTGCATATTTAATTACAGCCTTCAGGTAAATGATTTCCATTTGTCCGCGCTGGAACTTAACAAATTTGAACACCGAATCACTTTCAGTCGAGACACTGAATCAAGCACTCGTAACTAATTCCGGAAAATCCTCTTTCATCTCGGGGGATTTATATTTGCACCTCATTTGTATGCGAGTCGAATAAAGTTTCATAATTTAACAGCACTTTGCTTTTACTTTTGCTGATTGGATGGCTGCGGGTATTCGTACTTTTAACTCGATCGATTTAATCCTTGAGTCAGGACTCGTTTTCACTTATTGATTGTTGAGTAAAGTGTAAAATATTTTAAAATACCGTTGACATCTTGAACATGCAAATAGGTACATTAGCCATCTCAAAGTTTTGACGAAAAAATACATTTGAGGCAACACATCATCATCGAAAGTGGGTGTAAGGACCTCGTTACCGTTTCGCATAAAATCTGCCAAATGTCGGGGCATTAAAATGTAATTAGGATGCCGGCAGAACCATGAAATGGCAGTAAGTGCGTCAAAATATTTATGGCCAATGCATGTTTGAAGCAGGCTCAAGACCACAGGAAACTGGAGGTGAAATATCCTTTCTGTGCGGCGATTATTTACGACCACATAAGCTGCTTCACTTAGCAGCAGGCAGTTATTGTCGCATTTACCTGTCGAGAACAACTGCTCCTCACTGACTAATTGGCTAAATTAAGTATTGAAACACTTAAATGCTCATAATTGAAAACGTTAATCATGAGAAATGAGCAATTAGAAGCAGGTGAAGAAAAGTATTTTTAAAATAAATTAATTACGTTGTTCAATTTACATTTTATATAACTCTTCAAACAAATTTTATTCAAAGTTCAACTCGTTTTACAAACAAATTAGTTTCCGTACCTAGTTTGTTTACCTTTGTAGTGGCCAATTTGATTTTCAAACGATTCGCTTTTCTGCTGGTCGATTTTGCTGATTTTCCATTTCCTTCAAAGCTCGCTGCTAATTTCCTGAATGCGCTTTTTGGCTATCTAATTTTGCGTGGCAAAGTCAATAGCCAAAGCCAGCAATAAAAGTGCCTAAAACAGGCACTAAACCTATTGACCATTGAACAGGTGGTAATGGCAGTACAATGAGTTAGTTGGAAAATCCAAATTCTCTTTTTCAATAGATGTTTATTCAATAGAAACAGAGAAGCCATTTAATTACGCAGAAAATCCTTAAACGAGATTAATAAAAGTTTATTTTTATTAGTAATATAATACCCTTGAAACTTAAAGTTTATTTCTCTTTTTTTTCGAAGAAAAAATGGAAAAAATTAATTACAGATTTGCCCAACTAGAGTGTTAGGTAAATACATTTTACAGAAAATCCTTAAATCTTTCCTCCACTTTTGAGAACTGTCAGCAACCGCTGTTCGCTGATGAAAGGTGAAAAAGGTAAGGATGTTGGTCCCATTTCGGGCACAGCCTCAACCCAAAAAAAGAAAAAAAAAACCGCTGCATTTGCATCGGGAAATTAATGAAAAGGCGCCGAGCGAGGAGTCAACAAAGGACCTACAAGGGTTAACGCCACCTGGGCCCAAAATGGAAACCAGGACGAATTCGGGCACGTGTTCGTGAGTTGTGGCTACCGTAAACATGCAGCCGAAATCCCTAATTTAAAATACGGCAAGTAAATATTAGCTCTGGCCTCCCATGTCAGCAGAGGGAGTCGTCAGTCGAACATGGAGGGGGAATTGGGGATTTAAAGGATTTAAATGTTTTTAAGCCCAATATGAGTATTTAATTAAGGTAACAGCTTTATATAGATTTTATTTTAAATACCTCGCAAGTTTATTTTATTTGTTAACAACAAACTCATAGATTTTTAAACCGAGATTTATTTATTTAATTTTTATAATCATATGATTTATTTTTAAAAACTATTCGAAAGCAACAGGCTGATGTCCCAACACTTCTCAATAGAAGCTAGCAATAACCATGAATTATCCATAAATTATTTCGATCAGCATCTCTTTGCGTCCAATGTCCAAATAGCAAGAGTCCAAATTGCAAATACGGACACCCGGGACGAATTAAAACAGGAAATTACCATTTATATTGCATTAAGTCCACACCATAGAGAGAAGAGCGTCCAAATGGATAGGAAATGTGCAGATTGCCCCAGAGTCCGACGATGATATTGACCAATTTTCCACATGTCGGCCTATTAATTTAGTCAAATGTTCGCTAATTGGCCAAACGAGTGAGATTGGATGCGCTGTGTTAATCACTAAACACCCCAAAATCTCGTCAAGCAAATCATATGTTTATTATCATGTGCTCACTGGGCTTTGGCATTTATTAGCCACCAAAGGCAGTCATAAATAATTCAAAAGTAATCCCAGACACACATTTTTTT
This sequence comes from Drosophila takahashii, assembly GCF_030179915.1. Lineage (NCBI taxonomy): Eukaryota > Metazoa > Arthropoda > Insecta > Diptera > Drosophilidae > Drosophila > Drosophila takahashii. The sequence continues at coordinate 39,301,518 of NC_091681.1, read as the reverse complement.
TACGAAGTTAATAAATTTTGCCATTAAAAGCACCGAAAATATGCGTACGTGTCTGCGGAAAATCCCTTTTTCGAGAGGGTGGCAAAAATACTCAAGGGAAACGCAGCATTAGCAGAGTTAAAAAAAAAAAAACTCAACAATAAAATAACACAATATCCGCAGAGGATATCAAAATGTTTTGGGTTTTGATTTATGTACTTGGAATCCGATGCCGCAATTTGCCAACGCTGCTTAACTCGATTCTTTAAGAGCTTTTGTTTTTGGTTTTGCCAAAAAGATGAAAGCTACAAGCTTTGCGTAGAATGGGTTAAGTCCTAAAAGGATTTTCTTTCATAAATTAGATTAAATTGTCCGATATTCGCTTCTTGCTTTTTGCCAATTTGCACACAATTCTAATTAGTTAATTACTGTTTTCGAGGTTTTTGTTGGCGAGTTCTAAAAGGTTTTGCAACTTTAAAGTGTAAAAAAGCCTTTTTGCCTGAGAGATTTGAGAGTCACAATTTTATGCCAATCACTCAATCAGCCAGTTTGTCTTGGCCAAACAATACGCCGCTTTTTGTTGGACTTTCAATCAAAGTTTTTGTCCAACAGAATGTTCTTTGATGTGGCCGTCAGGAGCAAAAAGTTTCTGCCAACGCATCACTTGGATGTTTGTCATTCCTTTCGACCTCCTGTCAGGTGGCTGACATTTTGACAGCTTAAAGGGTAAGATGGTTTTCAAATTTAGGGTGAACTTAGGAATTTTGGTTTATTTTGGATGTTTAATATAAATGTTTTCTTATTTTTAAGACCTAAAGACATTAATATTTTCCCCATTTATACGCTTCTGTTGTCAACACAATTTGTTTAACCATTTTACGAACTTTATTTGAAATCAATACAGGCAGCAGTTTCCGCATCTAATATTTTATTTATTTCAAGGACTCAAGGAGGCCTCCTTCAACTTTGACTTTTTCTGGCACTCCTCTCTCGCTCGCTGTTTGCCATTTTATGGCTCCGTTTTTTATTGCCAGCCATTACTTGAATATTCCGGTAGCCTGGTTAGTGCCAGCTCCGATTTCACTCCAATTCTCTGGGCCAAGAAATCGATGAAGGAGCCTTTGTTTCAGCCAGACAGGGACATTTTTGTGGGCCTCGCCTTCTAGGGGCTCCGGGTTCAATGCTCGCCATTAACCACTGCCAGTCTCAGGCGGCATGGCATTAATGTTTTTCAATTATTTTTATTGGCTTATCATAAATTATAACGCCCTCCTGGCCTACGATGCCATATTTTCGCTAGCACTTACCGCCTTGACGTGTACTTTGCGAAATGACTTTAACTTGAAAGGCCTCGTAAAGTTGGCGAAAATACGCACGCATTGACACCAACATATGTTGGTCCAATTTTGGCGACGGGAAATCAGGAAAAACTTTCAACGAAAGTGTGCAAAAGTTTCACATTTATTATAATGAAACGTAGGTTTGACTGTGATTTGGTTAAGTTATTCAACCATTTAGTCGCTGTGACAAATTGAAAAGTCCTCCTGCCTTCATTATACTTTAATGCAATTAGTCGTCTGCATACCGCAGCTCGGTTACAAAAGTTTTCGTCTTTCGCTTCTTGTGCGCATTTAATTATCACACCAGGCATCCTTTTGGTTTCCCTTCAAGGACTTCTCCTGTTGCAAGTGCAATTTCCGTGCTAAATATTTGCACACAAAAGCAGGAAACTTTTGTGCAAGTTTCCTTTTTTTGCTTTTGGTTTTTATGGTGGCCCAAGTTTTTCCCTTCCTGCAAGCGAAACATTTTTAAAGTAACTACTAAGCCGGAACGTTGTATCCCCTTTCATTAAGCCCTTTGACTGGTCAGTTCTTCGGACCTCACTGGCACTTTACAACTCTTCTCAGTTTCCGTTGTTGCATTCTTCGAGGGCTTCGAGCACTTTTGCAAATAAGCCGGCATAAACTAAAAAAAGAAACAAAATGTTGGCAAACAAAGTTTAAAAACTATTAGTCAGTGGGGTTTTCCTATAAAAAATGCAGTCTGAGAAGCTTCTCAATTTCGATAAGTGGCTAATTTAGAGCACAAAATAAAAAATAAATATTGTAGAAAATAGTTCTAGATAGTTCATATTAAATTGTTGTATAATTTTAAGCAAAATCCCCTAGATCAGCCTTGAAATATTGATTCATCTGGCGGTCAACGAAGCATGTGAGGAAAATAAAATGATTCCACTTCATGGAAAGCGTTGCCGAGTGAATATAGATGTAGCTGCCCCTGATTGCACAGTTCATGGAGCATGGCATTCTATGACCCATTCAGTCGCCTTCTCACGTCATAAGATTCCTAATTAGATCAGCCACGGAAGATAGGGCAAAAACCCAGTGAGCTGCTTTGCATGCAATGAAAAGAGCAGACGCTTTTAAGTGCAACATTTTCCAGTCTTATCTTTAAGTTGCTCCACTTGAGTGACATCCGTTTTACCCTCTTTTCCTTTTAAACAGCAACAGCTGGAAAAAGAGATAAGAAACATTGGCTTCGAAATGCCCTGAAGAAATATACTTCAAACGCCAGCAGGTAAAATAGGAAAATGAAAGCACCGTAACCATTTAAATTGCTTTTATATTAATACCTCTACCGATTTACCAATTAGCCAATCACCTGCGCTTTTTCATTTGGGTTCCATTTCATTATGGACCCCAGTATTTTCGAAATCAATTAGCTCGAAAATTGCAGCGAACCGAGGGCGTAATTGGATTGCTTTGTGGCTGACAGCGTATTGTATTGTACTGTGGGAATCTGAGCTCCAAAATGTCGCATTGTTGACCTATGACCACAGGCACGGGCATCGCCGTAATTTGGATTTGGGAGGCCGATGGCTGAATGGCACCAACAGACATCCCGGCCCACAACCCGCAGATATATTTCACCGCAAATACGCCAAATCTTGCCCACACCAACCAGCTCGATAATTCCAGTCTGTTAAGGTGAGCTTAAATATTTAAGCAATTTATGCAAAGCCAATCTGTAAATCACTTTGTCAGCCCTTTGAAATATTTCTTTGCTAAAGTATTTAATTTACAAATATTTTCCAATCAAAGGCCAGCAAAGAGTAAATGGTAAGGGAGAAAAAGGAAAATTAAAATTACAAATATTTATATTATTTGGTTTGCTTTTTACTTAAGTGTTAAATAGATTTTTTATTTAACGATACACTTAAATACCTAATATTAATTTACATAACTAGAAAACCATGAATCCTAAGGAACAACTAAATACACTAACAACTGCCTACGATTTTAATATTTAATTAAGCCTATTCCACATACGCCACGTGGCCCTGGCCTCACATAGAAAATACGTAGGCGGGTGGCCAGACAAAGTGGGTTAACTTAATGGCCGGGTTAAGGAACCTCTAAAACGCAACGGTTGCTAGGCGGGAGCTTTGTCTCTGTTCCTCTGCTTCTGAGTTTCCAACGGGGGAGGTCAGCAATTACCCGGCGAGCTGGTCATTAAAAACAATCCTCAACGGAGCACGCAAAGCCATTGGTATTAGCCTCTAGCTCTGGCTCCCATGTGAACTCCAATATGCCTGTGCGTGACATTGCTTATTTTGGTAACAGAAGAAGCTAAATTTAGGGTTTAGGGTTAGTTTTAGCCAGCAGAAATTCAACCATTTTTTTAAGAAAATTATATTATGGTTTTCTGCAGTCTTTTGGTGTTTGAATTACCCTACGAAAGCCTTTACGAAACGTAACGCTCAAAAAACGTAAGAAGCGCCATCTTTTCTTGTAAAGTGGCGCCATTGCTATCGTGTATGTAAAGATGTAAAAATGTATCAGCGATGTAAAATATGTAAATAAATTTAAAAAAACTCAAAAAATTAATTTTCTAGAATATGTATTTAACCAAAATAAGCTACTGACTTAAAATTTGAAGAATTTTTCGATTAATTTTATCTTAATAATCTGCTGTAGAAAGCTTCAGTTTGTAAGCAACAAAAGCTGATTGGTATAGAAATATATTAGGACCTGGCTTTTAAAAGCTTTCAGGCATGCCGCGCCTCTTAAAATACTTTTGAAAATAAATCCAGTTATTTAGTTAATTTAATTTAATTTATTGTGAAACAGGAAAATTCATTTCCATTAAAATAAGTATAAATTTCGGTGAAATATTTTAAAGATCCCCCATTGCAAACCAAATAACCACTTAACAGCTATCTTAACTATCACATGAGAACTTAATTTAATGACTGGTGGGACAACTAAATAATAAATAATGAGCTTAAACGTAGATTCAGGAGTTTACAGGAGTGGTTCTCATGCGCCAGGCATCCTTGACCATATCCGAAGCCTTTTCTGCCACCATAATCACAATGGCATTCGTGTGACCAGCTGGAACATTGGGTAGCACCGAAGCATCCACAACTCGTAGACCCCGGATGCCATGGACCCTCAGTTGGGCATCTACCACCGTGGTATTATCCGATTCTGGACCCATCTTGCAGGTGCCCGATTGATGCTGCAAACTGGAACCATATCTCCGCAGACAGCACCTCCAGTACTCCTCGCTTGCGAACTTCAGATGCTCGCAGCCCGGAAAGGGACGGTCGTGGAAACGAGTACCCATCTTCACCATGGGCTTGGATCGGGCTAACTTCAGGATCTAGGAAATATTTAGAAAATAAGTAAGATTGCTGATTTTTATATTTTAGATAAATATATATCTACCATTTCGATTCCCTCGATCATGGCCCTCACATCGTCGGGATCCTGCATGAAATTTGGTTCCATTCGTGGCCAGTGGAACGGATTCCTGCTTCTCAGCGATATTCTACCCCGACTTTTGGGACGCAGGAGCACAGGAACTAAGCCAAAAGTTTCCTTATTCTGCAGATCCCCAAACATGTAGTCGTAGAAATCATCGGTGATGCCCAGCAAGTTTCGCATGGTGCCAAAGCGATCGCCACTTAGGGATCCCGCGCCCAAAACTATTTCCATATCAGGATAGTCTTTCGCTGTTAAGTGAAATCAAAGAATAAATTAAGAAGAGTTCTTAAACGTATTAAATACCAGATCAATATTTACCAAAACTGGAGCTGGGAGTTCGTACGAAGGCAAAGGCCTCGGCTCCGCCTGGAATGGTATAAGGTCCCTGTCCCGCAAAGAGGTACCTAAAGATATCCGAGGGATTCAGCAAACGTGCATCGTTCACCGTGGAATCATTGACCACAAACACGAGACCATTTAGGGTTATGTGATCCTGGAGGTTGTAACCCACTGGCAGATCCTGAACCACGGAGATCTTGTGTTCCTTGAGATGAGCCTCCGGACCAACTCCTGATAACATGAGGATCTGGGGACTGGCGATGGTTCCAGCAGATAGGATGACCTCCTTTCTAGCTTTAACTATGAAACGCTGGCGATTCTTCACAAATTCCACCCCAGTGGCAGTTTTGGTGAGGGGATCTATTACTATCCTGGTGACCCAACTCTTCATGGAAATGTGCAGATTCTTTCTATTTACCACTGGCTGTATAAAAGCCTTGCTGGTACTGCACCTTCTGCCATTTCGAATAGTGGCCTGTGATCTGGCAAATCCCATCAGGTGTTCGCCATTGGGATCTGTTATATCATAACCCATTTCCCTGCCAGATTTAAGAAAGGCCTTTAGCAACTGCGATCTATAATCCGTGTACTGCACATCCAGCTGGCCATTGCGACCATGATAGGGTGATTTATACAGTTCTGGTATGCCAATTCTCTCGGATTTCCGGAAGTATGGTAGCACCTCATCGTAGGACCAACCCGAGTTGTTGGCCGCCGACCAATCATCGTAATCCCTGCGATGACCGCGAGTGTAGAGCATAAAGTTGATCAGACTGGTGCCACCCACGCCACGCCCCTTGGGCCAATTGCAAACGCCGTCCTTTAATCCTTGACAGGCGTTTTCCGTGGGCTCCGCCTTGTAGCCCCAATTGTAGCGAGTCATTTGGGTGAGAGCCGCCGTTAGTGGGACATCGCTGATGAAGGTCTCCTGATCACCGGCCTCCAAGAGCAAGACGCTCGCCGAGGATATCTCACTCAGTCGATTGGCCAGAACACAACCACCACTTCCTGCTCCCACGATAATGAAGTCATATTCCTGCAGAAAACGTGTGGTGTCCGGAATTCGGTTATTCAGCAGGGAAGTCTCGAAATCCCGGGCCCAATCTACAAAAAGTTGTGACCAGGAGGTTTGAAAGGAACACAGGCAGAGAAGCAGAACTCCATAGAAATTCATCTTGACTTAATCTGTGAAATAAAAAAATTTGATAATAAAATATAATTTTTTAAAAATGTCTGAAACTTGTAATATAAAACCAATTTTTAATTTAACTGAATCTTATTATTTATTCCCATACTTTTAATAAAATATACAAATTAAAAGGATTACTTTTACAAAAAGTAATTTTAACTTTCATAATTATTTAAAAATAAAAATTCTGAAAAAATACTTTAAGTCTCGTTAAAACTAACAATTATTTTTTGCGAGGAGTTAAAATGTCAAAAGCGTGTTTTTCATAAAACCAATTTGCATTGTGACGCCAGAATGTATGTTCCTGCACATTATTTATGACATCTTATTCTTATGCGACGTTAAGAAATTTCAGACGGGAACTGCTATTTCAACAAAAAAAGAAAGAAATTCTGAGAGCATCAAGAATTCTCAATTAGCAGCTGCACGTAAATTGCATCGGCCTTGAGAACGATTTCACTTTTACTCCTCTCTCTTGCGAAGTTCTGAGCGATATCGACATGAGATCGTCCCAAACGCGTTTTGAGCTCAAGTTCAACGGGTTTTGGGGTTACAAGAAAACGCAAAAATCGCAAAGTGCCAATAAAAATAATGACTTGGCAAAAGGAGCGAAATTAAGTTAATGCTAGCTAGCCAACCGGTTCGGTGGTCAAAACAAAACCAAAATGAAGAAGAAACCAAATCAAAGCAAACATTGCGAATAAAATCAAAATAAATCGATCGCGCAGACGCAGCAAATATTTAAGCGTTGACCCATAAACCGCACGCGGATGTCCATAAAACAACAACAATATGGCCCAAAATAAGAAATCCTCAAAAAAATAAAAGTTGAAATTAAATTACTTTAAGTTGTGGGCGCCAAATGTTTTTTTATGCAAATTATCTCAATTTGGGGTTTTTTCGCAGCGCCAACAAAAAATTGCACAAATGTAAATAAATCATTTCAATTAACCTCAATAAAGCCGGCGAGTAGTTGAATTGAGTTGATACAGTAGCCAAGTTGAAAAAAAACTGGTTCAACGATCGCTTCACAAATAAGAAATTCAATGTACAAGAAAGAAATACCCTCTTCTTTGTCTTCGCTCAAGTTTAGTTCTATAACTTGACCATGGCCTTGGAATTGGATCTACTCGATCGGTTACGACGATTACAGAACTACTTAAAGCCGGTTTCACTTTTTAGGCCCCCGCCCACCGAAGGGCGTTGCGTTCATTAGGGTTCTGGTTATCAACTCCATGCCAATCAATGCGGGTCATTAAACCGAGCTTAATTGGCTGAGACGTGCCGCCTGAAGATCTCGATAACTATAACATGAAATTTGTTAAATCTGATTTCAAACTTAATTGTGCTCATGAGTAATAGAGTGGCCCATTAACAGGGATTAACACATCGGTTTAGCTTTGGTTCAATTAATATCTATAATAAAATCATCAAGCTAATTAAAGAGATAATAATGAAATATATTTTATATGCAAGCTTAGAGTTAACAATAAGTAAAAAATAAAATAAAAAAATAAAAAAATAATAATAAAAAAATAATTTACAAAATTTAAATAAAATAATAATCAACAAAATTGCAAGTTATAAATTAAAATTGGGTTCAAATATTTAAGGCCCAGAACTTCAGGTTTTATAAATACTTTGAAAATAACACTGCCGTAAGTAACTATAATTTTTAGGCGTTAAACATAAAATCAATCAAATTTAAATTATATTTTGTGTTCTTTCCAATTTCCGAGCTGCGCAATATTTTTCACTTAAAGTCGCAACACAGATGCATTTCATTAACCAAAAAACCGCAGAACTGCATTTTTTGCTTTATTCCTAGCAACTTGACTAGTTCTCAGTAAGAGCAACTACTTGTTAAATGTATTTAGAGTTTACGTCAGCAGACCAGATTTGAACACAGTCACACGCACACATTACAGCACAAAATTGTCACAAATTCTCTTGAGAAATTCCAAACACGTTTGCCAATGCAAAATCTATGCAAAATTATTGGGCGATAGAATGCACTTACGAAATGTTCCGAATAAAAATGGGCCACGAATATTGGCGGATACTCCAGATCGAATATCGAATCACCGATTTATCTTACGAGTAACGAATAGCGAATGCGCATGCGCGCCCGCTGATGTCCGGCGCTTAAATGAAACTTTGCTGCCCGGCCTGCAACGTTGAAGCCTACCTAGTAAAAAAAAACTCAGTTAACAACACAGGTAGCTGAATGACTACGTTCGGGCGATCACGAAAGAAAGATACAACACACAAGATACGAGATACATTTGTTCGCGCAGCTTTACGATGGACCATCTTTTTTCAAGTTCATCGGGTGAACTTGCAAATTTTTACTGGCCATTTTTACGAGCTATTTTTGGGGAATTTCGCTGAATGTTGATTAGCACTAGGCAAAATCGCAGATTGTAAAGCTAATCATGCTGGACAAGTCGGTGATCAGCGATTTGTCGCCGACTTATTAGCGGCGAGGTGCGAAAGATCAAGTAGGTGAATTAAAGTGCTTCCGCTCTTTACTGTTTACGTTTTTCGATTTTTGGAAATTATTATTTGAACTACAAATCGAGTCATTGGACTGGACTGCTGGAGAAGTCAATGTCAATGTCACATCTTGGACTTACGCTTTTCCGGCTTCGCAGATGACCTTAGCAGATCGTTTGGGTTACATGATGATCATGATGCGACCGCTTCGCTGATCATTAAGATGGCATTCAGCGTATTACAAACGCTTGACCCAGACTCATTTGCATACGAACAACAGCCAAATGGTTTCTTTAATGGGCAACTGAACAAATTTTATTTTTGTTCGGCTCTAGCTCGCCCGATTTCGCAGATACTTTCACAACACACACATTTTTTCTCTAATTTTTGGCGATTTCGGTGAATCGCAAAAAAATGAAAAGAAGTGACCTTGAGTACAACAAACATGCCATGTGTTTCTTTTTATAGCCACACTATCCCAACAAATCGGCTTGAATGCATTTTGCATTGCTTTATTTGATATTTGCTTAGATTTTATGCATACTCATTTGGCATGACTTGGCAACAGTAAAATAACCTGTGGAGTAGTAAAAAAAACACATACTCCACAAAGTGCTCAATCCACTCAATTTGAGATCAAAGGCTGGAGACAATGAGCCTTGCTAATTAAATTTTAACTGTTTAACAAAAGTTAAAAATGGATTATCGCCTGTCTGGTTTTCCCTAAAAGTGATAGCTGCCTTAGAGCAGAAAAATGAGACTGCAAAATATGTAAAATACGTAGAGTTAGAAAATGGGTAAAATGATTTTTTTAAATTTTAATAAATTAATCTTAGTTATTTCTCTAAATTTTAAATATTTCTAAAAACCCAAAGAACCTCCTCGTAATTAGCACACTAAACATAAATAATATTTGCTAACGAATTTACATTCTACATACTCGCTTAGCAAATTAGCAAACTCAAATAGTTTCCAATGCCAGTCGCTTAGTGTAAAAATTGGCTCAAGCAAACAAAAAACACAAGTGCATTTTAGCCACTAAATGTTATTTATGCCAGTGCGAATGTTATTTATAGGCCAGCCACTTCATGTGACTCACTACTTATATTAAAAATTTTAATCGCTTGGACAAACACTCCCCGAAAGCACTTGATAGACGACCTTGCCAAGGTAACCAGCTCAGCGATCTGATTTGATACACAAATGTTGGCGATTTAACGCTCGGCAGCCAAAGAAAACAAACGGTGGCTGCTCAGACGGATGATATATCAAATAATACAAATTACCAAATACGAAGACAAATCACGGCATCAAAATAAACACAAATCAACAGTTTCTGCACCGTTTGCCGGGTGGGTAATAAAAACTCTTCAGTGTCAAGTGGGCCGGGTCGCCCATGATGAGTACTTGCGGCCATATCCCGTAGCCCATAAATCACGTGTCTCAAACAGATGAAGACGTGACCAGAGTGCGTAAAAAACCCAATAAAACAATATAATGCCTGTAAACTAACGATAATAATAGCCCCCCTTACCACCAGTACCATAAACGCAGCACGATGATTGACCAACGTCACAAGCGCTTTGGTAAAATTATGATTACGCATCTGAGAGGGGGGCTGAAATCGAGCCGAGTGCTTCGAGTGTCAAGTGTGTGGCCAAAAATATAAAATAAAAGCCAAGTGGAGACTCGGCCGACGTGCAGACAAGGGTGTACCTTACCACCATCACCATCAAACGCAAAATCCAATCGCCAAATGACACTCAAAAGGTCTAAGCCAGGCTAAGGAGGACCGACTTAATTGAATGAACTTGAAACAATTGCTGAATAATTTTCTGGGCTTTGAATTGATTTGCATTACAGCCGCCGACAATCAGTGGGGCGTTCCGAAAACCATTTAATTTGTTAACAAGAAATATATTCTGATACATTAAAAAATGTGTTAGCCTGAAATAAAAATAATAACTTTATCCCAAGCTAACAAATTTTAATAATTCAATGTTTTATTTGAATTTAATATTTACCGGCATTATTATTATAATTATATTGTGGAAATATTTATAAATTAAATGATAACAAAATATTTTGAGCTATTTCTTTACATATTTTTATATATTTTTAAATTTATTTATAAATATTTCATATTTTACCTACCAATTTGTTGGCGTTTTCCAGAACACCCAATATCGTGACCGCGTCGATGACAGACTCCATGTCAAATCTGCTCAGACCGAGACGGTCTTTGAACGCTTTGATTGGGTGTTATTGACACGACCGGAGTACTCACTTAGCCATGACTTGTTTACTTTATGTCGGGTTGCGTACAAGTCAAGAAACCCCAAAGAAAGAAGCACGAAGTATATGTTTAATTTGTCACTAATTTTATTGATGAAATCTTTTGTGGTGAGTTTTGATGGTTTGATATATCCTTTTAAGTATGTCGAAAATGCCAGATAAGTTGAGTTGATTAAAGATTTTTAGAATTGGAAAGATTTTTGCTTTTAGTTAGCTGGTATTTTGGTTTTGCTTTTATTTGCGTTGCTTCCTAGCATTTTGATAGTTTCCCATATACTTAGGCATATTCATTCAAATATATAGGTTAACTTAGTAATACCGAAACTGATTTACGTATTTTTTGTTTAAACCAATTGCTTTGCATGTCAATTAATTGTCACTATAACTATTTGGTTGTATAAAGCGAAAAGCGTCGTAGGGTTCCATTGATTATGCCTGGGTTTTTCTTTTCTAGATATATGTATTAGGTAGATTTATTATAAATTAATTCTTGAGTGTAAAAACTGTAAAACATAAAATGTACTTAACGACTACAGATACACTTTTGGACTTTTTGGATTCATATAAATAAATTTTCGCTTTTGTAAATGTTAGCATAGCGATTTCTATTTTGTATATTTATATTGTTAAACTTTGATGCATTTTTGTTGTAAATTTAATCAGTACGAATTCTTCAAAACTAAGCCCCCAAAAAATGGGTTTCTAGGACGTGTGAAAAGGTTAGGAATATTTTAATATTTTCATTTGGATTTTTGAACATATTTTTACTCATACTCTATTTCATTTTACATGCATCGAATTTTACATACGCTGCTCAAAAGTAGACAGTATTTTTTGTGTTGTCTGCTTCTCGACAATGTTGCAGCAACATGTTACCAAGTTCATTTTTCTTTCTTTTCAATTAATAAATAAAATTAAATTCCCTTGGATTGTGAACAAGCTTTTCAAACTAAACCTTCTCTACCACGTCCAGAAAATGGGGCTTGAATGTTTCGATTTTTCCAGATCAAAAAGAATAGCGCCATTTCAGTGGCGCAGCAGCATGTTGCTGACCTTGGCCTCGGCCTTGGGCGAGATTTTCTCCCGGAATTGGCGGTTCTCCGGATTGGACAGCACCGAGGCAATGAACTCCGAGGTCTCCAGCTGCAGCTGGGCCAACCGCTTCTGCAGCAGCTTGTTGCGTTGCACCAGCTTGATGGTCTTGATGGCAATCGAAAGCAGGCCCTCGCTGTTTTGGTGGTACAGATGCTGCTCCTTTATCGGATCCTGACTGTACTCGTACCCACTGTCGCCGTCGTCATCGTCGTCCACCACCACCTGCATTGGCACCGCATCCTGATCACAGTTCTTGGCCTGCCCAGCCGATCGGTTGTGTTTGCTACTATAGCCACTGGCCATCGTCGGCTGTAATACTGTCTTGATGTTGTTGTCGCTGCTGCTGGAATGTGGCTGTTGTTGCTGCTGCAGCATCTGGATCTGATGATCCGACCCGATCTGATCGGAGTCCATCTCCACCTCCGTCTCCACGCCGCTGCTCGTGTCCGTGGAGAAGGAGGCCACGCGGGCCAGGATGTGCGGCATCCTGCGCTGCAATCTCACCGGGCGACGGCGACTCGACGAGTTCATTGAACCTTTGGCCACTGAAAAAGGGGAAGAAAAGAACTCAATTTAATAGAGAACAAAGGAAAAGATGGTGGCATTTTTACAGTGGTTCAAAATTCTATCAGCCATAAGGGAAAAACCTCCCAGAGAGTATAAACATTCAAATATGTACGACTTTTTTGTATGTGTACTTAAGCTTTAATATGAAAATAAACATTTAATATAATAATTACATAGTGCATATTGTAATTAAAAATTTGCATAAAACTAATGAACTCATTGTGATACATTGTAAACGAATTACTGCAAGTAAGCGGTTTAACATGATTGAGACCCAATTAATGGCATTAAAAATGAGGTCTAAAAATATACATTTCCTGATTTAAAACAAAAAAAAAACAGAAAGCCAAGCATTTTTCAAAGCCCACAGTGCAGTTGAGTGTTCAAGTGGTCAGCTTATCAGTCGGTTGTCAACCGATGTCTCAATCTATATGGCTATATCTTGGTGTGCGGTTTCTGGTATGTAAATGTGGTCATCGCGTGTGGGCAAAAAACGTGACCAGCACCAGGGTTAAGCGTTTCGCATCAATTCGCAGTCGCAACGCTTTTCGCTACGCTCATTTGCAATCATCAGCTGTTGGGAGTCACGAAAAGCAAAACACATTAAGAAAATATAAAGCTAAATGGGCTATGCATTTAGAAAACTAATTTCTAACCAAAAAAATGAGAAATAATTTTTTTTTAAAATAAAATGTATAAAAAGAAAAGAATTTTTTAAAATATATTTTGATGTTAAATAAAAATGTTTTTAATCGATTAATAAAGAATAAAATCCTTTCAAAGCTTTTCTAGCTTTCTGTTTACTTTTTTCCCAGTGCACCCGTATATATAAGCTCACATTTCCCGCACAGAAACGATTTGGAATCGAGTGTGTCTATGGTCAGGGTCATGACGCGTCGCCTGGAAGTAAACGCAGCACATGGCACTGCACACCCTGGAATCGCTCGAAGTGGAACGAAAGAAATGGAATCATTCACCAGTTGGGCAAAGGCAAATAGAGCTTACGCGATACCCGAACCCAGTGCAGGGAAACGTGAGAGTGGCTCCACGAAGGCGGCGGCCAATTGATGACGCCGCTCGAGGAAAGGAAAGGGAAATGAGGGAAAATCAGTGACGCTTTCGTTACGATTTGCTTTGAAGGAAATTCCAATATTCCGAATTTGTTCACTTTGAATAATCATCATTATTAATTAGTGATTTCTATAAATAAAACTAATTGTATGTAACTTGGATTATATTATATTAGTCATCTCTCTGGCCCTAATAAAATAATTAAGAAATATATATTTTTGTATTGTTAAATATATATTTATTGATTTTTGTATTACTTTTTTAAAATTTTATTTTTTACCTAACAGAGGCATATTTATTTCTTGTTATTTTCAGCGTCTTCAAGCTTCATTACAGACTCCAGAAACTTATTATTTGATTTAGACGCCGCTTCAATGGACATAAGAAATTCAGCTGGATTCGGCTTACTAATGCGTTGTGTTTCGAATAGACTCATATTTCGTTCCAGTTCTTGGTGCAGTTCAGTCATTAGAACCACAAGATCGTTTACTTCCTCACAGAACTCGAGTATTTCACATTTGAGGCGACTTTTTTTTAAATACGCTTTATAAAACCTGGCGAAACGGACCGCATGAACATTTTCAGTTTTTATGGCCTCCCTTTTTGACATTTTGGCATGGATTAAGTAAATGTATCGCTCCTTGCAAACATGCATTTCCTTGGAAAATTCTTGTGCCCAAGCGAGGTGCTCTTCGGTTTTAGAACTAATATTCTTCAGATTGTTTTCCATGCAGGTGATATTCCCACGTAGTTGATGGATAATTTCACGAAGCTTTCGGTATCTGCAGATCAGTTCGTCTATTTCTTGTTGAAGGCGATGATGGGCTTGACGAAGGCTTCTGGCTTCCAAAAGTTCCTGGTCGGTTAGAGGTTGGATTTTGGGTTCTTTAGTTTTAGACTTTTCCTTGGCTTGAGGTTCCTTTTCCTGACTTTCAAACTTCTTGCACTTAGTCTGAGCCTTGGTTAACTGTTCCATTGGAGGTTCTACCGATTCTTCACTAACTTTTTCGCTACTTTTCCCAACCTGACGACTCCTAATCGCCATCTGCATTAGCTCGATCTGTCGAATCAGGCATTCAATTTCGTAAACCGCCTTTCCTGCCCGATCTTCATCGTCAGTAACATCTTCAGTAAGATCGAGTTCCATTTCCTCCTCCTCCTCGTCTAAATAGGAAAAGCTAACCTCCTCATCGACATGGAAAATCTCTTGTTTATTGTTATCGCATTTTGAAGTCCGTGATATGGGATCAATCTCGCTTAATTTCAGCTTGGCGCAATCGGGCAATCCATCCAAACTTTTTATGTTTTCCAATTCCAATTCCATTTTTGTGTATGAACTTTAATTTTCATGTGCATAACTTGAGAGGTTAATAAACCTACTAAGGTGAAATTGATAAATTCAAAATAAATAAGATTTTATATGCAGAAGCAACGCGTGTTCCTAAAATGTGCATTCATCTTACACAAGAAAGTTCCCCTTACTCATTTTAGTCATTATGCAACCCATATATTAAATGGAATAAATGTTTTCACGGCTTTTTTCTCCCTGCCAAATAAAATGCACATGTATTCGTTTGCGCTTACCTAACTCGGTGACTGTTGTTTTGACTTGGAAGTGCACTTCGCGTTTGCTACACAGAAGCAAAATACAAGTTGTAAAAACAAAACTTGTACACGATTTCCTAAAATAACCTATAGCTGCGAGGAAAAAATTCCTTAAATAACTTGTCGTAAGTTTTGTAATTTACAATTGTAATTGTTATTTACAAAGTAAACTAAAGAAAACGTTATAAATTGTTATAAATTTATTTTTCGACAAGGCTTTGCTTTAAAATGTACAGATTTAATTTCAATACAATCAAAAAGTTCTTGAATTTTCTCCAGTGTTCTTGCAAATTAAGCTGATTTTTTCGCTGTGTCGTTTATGGCCTCGTCATCGCAGTGAGATTGCACGTGCCTCGTTTCGTTCGCGGTGAATTAGTCACCGGTGATGCTTGAAAATAAAATTTTAAATACCTTAAAATTAAGGCAGAGGGCGAGGGCATTGGCCAACATTCCTACCCCCCTGGACCACGCCCATTTTCAAAGACCGCCTCCCCAGAGAAAGCAGTCGGAGGGGGAAACCAAGTCAAGAGGCTTTTGCACGTGGCCTCGTCACACCCATTTTTATTTTAGACGTGTGTCGGTGTATTTCTTTCGGTTTATTTTTATGTGTTGCTGCAAATTAGCAGGCAGCAACGAGCACAAATAAAAAGGCTACAACAACGACACCAACAACAGCGGTGCTTTCAATGAATTCACATTGAAAATGGCACCAATAAAGTCAGCAAAAAGAGAAAAAAACAGCCAACTTGGCTAAAAGCAAACGGAGCAAATGTGCAAAACATGTAAATAAAGCCCCGGCAAAAGTGGCACAGCAGCGAAAACAACGCTGGAGGTTATGACACACACTTATGTGGAAGCCCCCCTCTGTGGACGACGCCCCTGATTTCGTGTGCTTGTGAAATATTTCTTGGAAAAAATCTAGGTAAATGCTCGTACAATTTCACTTGGCTAATGAGTAATCATTGAGCATCATTTGACTTTGCTGTGTGCAAATTTCTAAGAAGCGAGCTCTCTAAGAAGTGTAAACTATACAATTTTGTGCCACTAATTAATTGGATTTATCAAGTACTTTGTTAATATAATCTTCTTTTAAAGAAGCTGAAGTGCTTTCAAGTTGATTGACAGTTATTAGGTACATAATAAACTTTAATATAAATTTCCCCATCTATTTTAAAATTTGTAAAATTCATTGTACTAAAACCAAAGTTATCTGAGAATTCTTAGAAAAAAACAATAAGAAATTCGATAACATCTCTGAATATTTATTTTGAATTTAATTTGCTCACGTAAGTAATAAAATTGATTACTCTTAATTTAATACACTTTATTCTAGACATGCAGCATTTAATCTTTCTGAATAAAATAGCCTGAATTTATACATTTATCGCCTACAAAATAAAAATTCAGTATTTACGCATCTTAAATAAATTCGTTTACATTTTGAATCAGTTACAACCTACTTCACAAATTAACTATTATTTAAATGCAGAATAATGCAAATACGTTTAGATATTCTTACACAACCACCTAAATGTGGCATATTCTATTTTCAGTTACTTGATAAAATGACTTCCTTACTGCGGGAGCTACTCGATACCTACCCCCCTATACTTTTTCCCATATCCATTTCGGTGGCAGTCATGCGGCATTAGATCGCTTATATAAATGTGCCAGCCAGATTTGCGAACCGAGTGAGCCTCAGTGTCTTACCCAACAGGCAACGCAGGCGGAAGAGCAGCTGGAGCCAATTGCTGACGCAAATTGTTGTGGCATAACCCCAAACTCGCGTGCCTTCCATGGAGCAACATCGGCAGCATTAGCAGCAATAAAGCACATAAAGCACCGGAGGCCAACACGTGAAGAACCCAATGCGAACCCATCGCCCCGGGGCACGTGCATTCGAGCATTCGAACATTCTCTAGTCGAACCGCACATACGATACGATATATATGTTATATGGCAATGAGGAAGTGGGAAATGGGAACGAGGACAGAGCTCAGAGAACAGAGGTGGGTGGCCGAGTTTACATAAATTAATTAAACATGACCGAGTAACGTGAGCGACTGGGCGACTCGGCAACTGGCAAATGGGAAATGGAAAACGGACTAGTAACAACAGCAGCGACATCAGCAAATCAGCAGGGGATTCTGTCTACAAGGGAGGTATCAGAAAAAAAGAGAGACAAGGCGGAGATTGCAATGAATATGTAAGACAATGTTACGTATACGCCGCGTGCGCCCATCGCGTACAAGTGACACTGAGCAAAACCTATCAAAAAAATCACTACTGCTTTTAAATTTTGTAAAATGGTTTCTAAAAAATGGGTAAAAGGGGAATGTCGTATTTATGATGAAATTTTGAATTATGAATTTATTGTAGCATACTTTTTGACACCTTTACTAGTGATTTCCAAATCCTTAACCGCCCTATATTCACCGAGTTTTTTAACAAAATGTAGTTTAAAAAAAGAGTGAAATAATAAAAAAAATAAAAAAATATAAAAACAATAAAGAATCTTTTACGAAGGTGTCCAAAAGTATGCAAGGAAAAGTAATGTCGCGTTTTTTAAGGAAACTTTATTTTCAATTTTAAATAATACAAAAATATATATTAAAGCATACCTTTAGGCACCTTTATAAGTGATTTCCAACCTCCTAGTACAGATATTTAAAGAATAAATAGAACTAAAATAGATTTCTTAACTGAAATATTTCCCTATCTGCACTTGACTGCGCAGTGTTTACTCACCATAGTTGAGCACCGAGCTGGTTTGTGTGGCGGCAGCTGCAGATGTGGATCCCGTGGATGAGGACGAGGACGAGGATGCGGTGGCTGCGGCTGAGGAGGATGAGGATGAAATGGCTGCTGTGGCCACGCCATGATGTCGCCGCGTTTCGCGCAGCTGCTTCTTCTCTGAACATATGGTGGGCGCCATCTTTCGGTGAGTCTTTTTTTCTTTTCTTTCTGGCAGCGTCTATTCACACTGAAAGCAAATGTAAATAAAAGCACAAATTAATTAGCCGCCGCATTGATTAATTGATTAAACGTTTTAGCTGCCGAACTGCACGCGCCAGACAGCAAAGAACATAAAAATAAGTAATCAACAACGAATTCTTTCGAGTTCGTTTAACTTTAAGCAATTTGATTGTTGTCCGCCACTTGCAGTGATTCTCCCTGCAGAATACTGAATACATTTTTGAGAGGCATTAAGAAAAGGCAGGATATGACGGGTCGTTAATTTTGTTTTTATATCAATGGCGATAAGAACTGAAACCGGAAGTTTACTAGCGTCATAACAATGGGTGCGTAGGAAATTCCAAAAGATAAGGATTTAAAGTTCCCAGAAAATACGATTTTCTGCAATTTTTTTCAAGATTAAATTGTTCTCACAACGGAACATTTAAAATGCTGGACCTTTTTCTTTTGACTTATTTACCCGCATTTCTCTTGATCGCAAATAATTATTTATTCTATCCCCGCTAAATCCACTTCACCGAATAATCGTTTTCTTCCAAATCAGCCAGACTTAATCCATTAAAACTACATAAATCACTCGAGCCAAACAATAAACGCCCGACCTGCCAGGGTCCAAAGTTCAGAGTCCCAAGTCCAAGTCTCGTTTCCAATCTCCAAGTTGACATTTTGGAGGTGAATTTAAGATGACGCACCCGCCAGCCGAAGCTCATTAGGTGGGCTCCAAATCCTGGCTAACGACCATCTAAATTCCATCGGCAAAGGTAAACAAACTTAAAGTGAGTTTTTGCTGCGGGGGTGGCCGCAATATTGATGGAAAGGCTGGCGAAATTGCTCAAGTGCTTTTCGGGGCTGTCAGGGGATGAGAGGCGATGAGGAGATGAGGAGATGAGCGCCCCGCCTGTCGGCAGTCAAATTCAAATTGAAAAACGCCCCAAAAACGACCGGCTGTTGGCGGCACGTGTATCTCTTGAGTGTAATTACATTTGGTAAAAGCGCTCGCGACGATGATGAAATGTTTGGGGCCCTTGACGGCATTTTACCCACCAACCAACCAACCTGTGTTCCCAGTCCCCCTGTCCGCAATATTTAAAATACTTGTGGGCGGTTAAGACGCTTTTCAGACCTTCCTCAGCCCCTAAAAACAGCCCAGTCTGTCGGTTTCAGGTCGATGTCAATGCGCCAATATGCGCTGAAATTACTTTTCATTATTTATGCCTTATCCGTCATCCGATAGTTAAAGCTGAAGAGGGCTGATCCGAAACGAGGCGATTGTATAGTTCACTGAGAAAAACAGTTGGAATCAAAAAGAGTCTTTTGCGCCTAAATGTAGGCAACTATTTATTTAAAATAGGAAAATTTAGAGAATTCTTAGGTATCTTGAAATATTATTTAATTTATTTATTTTTAATTTAAAACAATTTAATATTTAAACAAAAAAAATTATAATTTTATTAAATTAAGTGTTTGTATTTAAAATCTAATTCTGAAATTTCAAAATAACAAAAGTGGTTGACATATTGTCCAAGTGCACCTATCGTGCCCATTTGTCCCTTAAGCGGAGACCGGGAAATGTCTGTAACAAAAGACCGAAATGTGCGTAACAAATACTAAGCCTCAACGAATTGCCCCAGTGGCAAATTTAATGCGGCGCGTGCGGGCCTAAAGCGAAAAATGGGCATGAGAAGTGGTAAGCAAGGAGGCTTCCAGGCTTCCCCGACAGATAAAAGCCAGGGAAATGTACAGCGCTTAAAGCGTAGAGAAGATTTAAGGCTCAAACGGAGATTGGGCAACAATTTCAGACACGTTTCACCACAGAGACACCTGTAGCTCGCTGCCACCTGCAACTTGGAGGTCAAGTCAATCAAGCAACTTTGATGAGATTTCCCGCTGCGTGCCTACAAATTAGCCAATAATTGCTCAACATGACACGCCACAAAACAAAAAAAAAAAACCCAACAAGAAAAGAAACACACGCACAGTTGTCAGCTGTCAAAGCAAGAAGTAAAAACAAAAAGCAAAACAAAGGAATCTGCTTATGCCAATGACTTTTCACACGCCACCAGAACGGAAGGGAAATTTGATTTTCTCTTTTATTTTGTTTTTGGGGCATCTTTTCTTCTTTCTGTTGGAAATTGTTGGGGCATTGTTGCGGCAGACTGTTGTGACCGGCGGCTACATCAGAGAGACAAGAGCCAGCCAAATATTGTCAACGTGTATCCGACAAGAAATTAGAGTTCAAGGAACTCGTTTTTTATGTTTTACAGGAACGTGTGTGCCCGTCTGCAAAGGCGTTGCCATTTTGAAATTTATTTGTCATGCGTAACGCTAAACGCTGCGGGCCTTACAATGCCCCCATTGTTCACATGAGAAGCAGCACACCCTCAGACATCAGAGCAAACAAGGGTACACACAGAAAAATATTAGAAAATATAAGTCAAACATGTGACGGAAATATTCCAATGATTTAAAAGAATTATCCAAATCCAACAAAAATATTTCAAGCTTATAATGTACATATTTAAAATTATAAAGCATCTATCAAATAATTTCTTTAATTCTTCTTTAATTTCTGAAACCAAATTTTTAGACACACCATAAAGAAATGTATACTCTTTATTAATATGTTACATAACCTGAACAATAAAGCGGAACTAATATTTTTTCTGAGTGCCAGAGAACATAAAAACACTAATATTTCTGAATTATAGCCAACGTGTCTGTCCTTTGTGTGTCTGCATGTTCGGGAAGCGTTTTAAATTGCACTGGGGTCTCGTTTTTCTAAATGTTTACTTCCATCATCTTTCAGTTGCGGCATTAGCCAAAAGAGTACTTGAAATATTCATAACCCAAATGATTCGGCTTGGCTGCAAAACGCGTGTGACTACAGGTAATAATATAAGCTGTCCTTGGGGGCGTATACTTGATATTTTGCCAGCCTAATACAGTGTATTAAATTTCCCTTTCCTTTCTAATTGCAGTCACGCCCGTGGCCGTGGCCTTCTGTTCTGTTCTGGTCTAATCTCTATGGGGAATTCCATTCATTTTTGACCTTATCTCACAACTTTACACGCGCCGCACATTTTAAAGACGCCGCCGCGAACAAACAAAATTCACATCTATATACACGAATAAAACTTTCCGCAGCATGTTTACTTTATGACTGTTTCTTACATTTATTGTTTACACGGACTATGTTTGCTTGAGATTTGTGTATTTATTAGCTTAATTCTCTTTCTCTATTTTGCAAAAAGGGGTACGATCACTATTAAATAGAAACTTAATTTAAATTCAATGACTTAATAAGTAAGAAAATTTTAAAAACCCATTTTTTACTCTGAGCTTTATTTAAGAAAATTTAATAGTCGTATTTATATAAAAAAATTTTTTTTATTTTTTTTAAGTTTATGTATATTTTAGTGCTAAATTTGTGGGTACAAAATATGTACTTACAATATTCTATAAATGCAAAATCGTTCCTTATAAAAAGTAATATTTTCAGGGTACTTTCCGTTCAGCAATTACATTTTTATTGCCAGTGCACAAGTGCTCATGTTGTCCCATGGGCAAGTCATCAAAGTGCTAATTTTCCTTCTTATCTCAGCACATGCGCCTAAAAGTCAGACAGCAACAGTGACAACAGAAACTAGGAAAACTAAAATCAGCCAAAAAGGCAATCAAAATGCGTCATAATTGTATTTAGATACGGTAAGAGTTGGGCGTAAAAACGTGCCAAAAGAAGGCTTGCCAACTTTCCGCGGGAGGTAAAAATGGGAGCACTGAAATAAAGTGACAGCTTTTTTAGCCGACTTTTTTCGCACTTGATAAAACGGGCCTAGACGAAAAACAAAAATTAGCATTCTCAATAAATAGATGATGAAATTTCGGTAACCCAATTGAAGACTGCCGTCAGCAGGCGAAGAAAGCAAATAAAAGCCGAAAACAGTAAATGAGGCGCACGTGTGATAAATTATGACTTCTCGATAACAGGAATTCAATAACAGGCAAGAAATGGCAGCCATAAAACAACGACCCGGAACCACACAAACACATCGAACGACCCAGACTTAAAGACAGACAATGTCTGGCTTCCATTTGATTTCTACTCGAGACAAGTAAATAATCATCCCCGAATCTTCAGCTAATCTCAGCGGATTTATTCGAAGAATAAATGTTTATTTTTGCAAATACTGACGAGTGATGAAATTGTATTGGAATTTTTAAAACAATTTAATAACCAAAAATCCAGAAATTATAAGCAAAACAGCTGCATTTTTAAGAATTAAATAGGTATAATGTAAAGAAGTTGATAACGTTTAATGGATTTATTATTAATTTAAATGCTCTCATAAAAAGAGTCTATCTATCAAAATAACGAAGTCCAAATTCTAGTCTCGTATCAGTAAAAAAGGAAGAGCCATTAAAAATATTTGCATCAATTGATCGCTTTTGGAGACTATTTTACCGAAGAATAGACATAAAATCCTTTGTTTTCTGTTCCGCTTTTTAGCTAAACAGAAATTAATCAACCATCTAATTAGCTAAACGTCTGAATGCCTAAAGCATTAATAAAACTTTGAATGTTAAGCCCACAAGGCGAAACCAGATCTCCCGAAGACATAAAACGCGAATGTGATTGATACAGGTCGTGCGTCACTAATTAATAGACCGACATGGATTTATGCATATCGAAAAAAAGCCGGGATAGTGTTTCAAATTCCAGCTGTCTGTCGGAATATTTCCGATTTTATTGTTCACCTTTTATATTCGATTCGATTGTGACGGCTAATTGGATCGTGGGTAGAGGATAGATACAAAGCCTGTTCATTGTTCTCTTCGATTTTGCATGAATTTAATGATACGCGAACATAAATTTCATCTTACCAGACTATTTGAGTGTTTGACATTTTGTCAGCAATAATTCTGTTT
Source organism: Drosophila takahashii (assembly GCF_030179915.1). Lineage (NCBI taxonomy): Eukaryota > Metazoa > Arthropoda > Insecta > Diptera > Drosophilidae > Drosophila > Drosophila takahashii. The sequence goes on along the minus strand of NC_091681.1, from coordinate 39,278,211 downwards.
GGCTCGTTTCATTGGCACGTCATAAAAATGTTAAGCGCAACAATTAACATTAATTAATGACTTTTGCGGGCACGTGTGCCTTGTTTTGCCGGCCAACAGGACGTATACTTAATGTCGCCAAGCCAAGCTCAATACATATCAATTTGTGTGATCAGAAAAATAAAACTTGATGATAAGATTATATTTAAAAATATTAATTAAACGATCTAACAATATCTACACAATTCAATTATATTTTTCCTGCTTAGTCACTCTCTTTTCAACAAGACAAGCCCTCAAAATGATATATGAACAAAACTCAATTAACTTTATTAATTCCTAATCGTTTTTCGCAGGTAAGCTAAGCAATTATCACGAGTTCTGTATTTCTGGCAATAAAATAAAACCAATTAAACCGATATTAATTGCAATAAATCATTATCGGTTATTAACCGCAGAATGAGTGTGATAATAAATTATTCTGGATTTTGCTTGGTTATCAAATATCCGAAAATCATTAAGCAATTTAATCAATGGCATAAGGTAATTTTAAGATATTATTTAAATGGTTGGCCAGGAACATGACCTTTTTGATAATAACAATTTAAAACAGATTTATCAAAAACGAGGTACCACATTATTTAGCACATAAATTTTAAGACTAGGTCAAGGTCCCATTTGTTTCTGCGAATTAAAAACGTAGATAACATTTAAATGAGCCATAAACACAAATATTTTTCCTGAAAAAATATTGAGTTATAACTCTTTCCAGGAAACTGGAAATATTAAGTAGACAATGAAGAGTAAAGCGCTCGTGGCCTTTAAGATGGACTTACGCTATCTTGCCGAGTGAGTCAGTCAGAAAGCAACTCTTTTTGAAGATAGCCGACCAGCTTGACCCCAAGTTGGCCTAACAAAAGACTGGCCCAAACAGTTCACTGACAGTAGTCGACCGAGGGGCATCCCCAAAAGACAGAAATAAGGAAAATGACCAGGAAAAGATGATGAAGGAGGGGGGATTCAGAAACCAGAAGCGGCGCGTGTTGGCCAACTCCCCGAACCTTTTCGCCCCGCCTTTGTTTAATTTATGTTTGCCTAGTCTCTGTCTTTACGCTTTGAATGGCAGTGAAATATAATTCGCTAATGTGGTCATAAAACGAGCAAAAAATATATAGCGAAACGGGAGAAGGAAAGACAATAGATGCGAACAGCCATTGAGCGCATATTGCTTGACTTAGCCGCACGTGTGGCTCGTTTATTGGAGGAATATATATAAACATGTATATTGGGGATGGGGGGAGCGTCGGTTTACTCTTCCTGAAACGAGCATTTCCCCACACAAATAATGGCTCGTGCACTCATTTACGGTTACATTTATATTTATTAAGGCGTCGTGTGTCTCTCGTTATTGGGTCAGCAATTAGCCATAAGGCCCGGTAACGAAGCAAAGTGATTGCCAGCGAGTTGGCCAAGTGCAAACAGCTGTTGTAGGGCAGTTCAAGAGGGTACTTCGGTTGATAGCTACCACACGCTGCTCGAAAAATGAAGCTAACAAAATTGGATAGTTCTTTAAAATACACAACCTACTTTTTGTGTGGTTAGGTAAATAAAATAATAAATCGGTAATTATAGGGAAATTCTGTTTTCAGGTTTTTAAAGAACGCTTTTTAAATTTTTTTTTATTTACTTTAAATTAATTATTTTGTATTCCATGTAGAGAACTATAAATCGTGTGAAAACCCATCCATCACTCTGTCCTGTTAAACTTGGGTTGGGGGCTTATTATAACTGTCTGTCATTTTAACAACTGAACAGCGGAAATACTAGAGTTATGTCACCTAATGGTAATCATGGGAAATTCCGTTGCTAACCAAATAAATTCGGTAACCATTGCGTATACGTAATTGCTGAATAAATTTCAAGGGACTTAGTCATACGCGCATGGGTGTTTTAGAGTCTACACCCGCAGAATCCCAACCAAACAGTTTGTTCTATTAATAAACATTAAGTTCCTACCGGAAACGGTTAATTTATGCCATGGGATTTGCATAAATCTCAATGGATCCCACAGCGTGATCCCCTTAATAAGCCATTAGCCGAATTAATTATACCATAGGAAATTAGGCAATTTTTTATTGTTATATCTGCGTCTCGTGTTTCACATTTGGCATTCATGGGCACCCACAGAAGCCGTTAGTATTTTCAGATGTTACACTTTAAAATAATGCCCCCCACACACAGGGCCAGGCGCAAATTGCCGCAAACGTGCGACCAAAACAACACAGACAGATACCCGAATGACATGACCAAAAGCCAAGCGAAAAAGAGAATTAATTTTGTAGTTGCCTTGCCTGCATAAATTAAAACCGACAAAATATAAAAAAAAAATAGAAAACAGAAAACACACACAAAAACAAAGAAGACTTTGTCATTCAATCGCAGTCGACTGCGGTAGCCCACTTGGCGATAATTTCACAGACACGAGCCCCACGACTAGACAAGGGCGAAAAAAGCCAACGGAAAGCAATAAACTTGGGATCCACACGGATAAAAATGGGATTACTCCAAATTGACTGAAACTAATTTTTCAGATAATTTGCTGTACTGTTTAATGATTTTAAATAACTATATAGTATGTATGATATTGTCAACGCAATCGTTATTATTAGAAACAAACCAATTCGGAAAAGTAATGTAGTGAAACAATAATAAATTAAATTAAATTAATTGTAATTAGTAAAAAAATTCAAAAATAATTAAAAGTGGCGAAGTTTTTATAATGTACTATTTTATATTGAGTTAAAAAAATAAACACGGATTGATTTATATACTTAGATCCATATTGATAAGATCATAAATTAAAAATTTCCACAAATAAATATTTAATTAAAAATTGTTACATTTTCGTCAGTTTTAAATTTGCATTTATTTTTTCCAAATTTATTTATTTTGAATAGTATGGCCTATTTTCTCGCAGTGCATTCGTTCTAGTGTGAGGGAGAGAGATAAAAGCCGCTCTCCTGTTAATCTAAAACACAAGCCATGAGAGAGCGGCACAAAAACAATGGACACACACACGGCACACAAGCACACACACACCAGTACACGAAGGAAAGCTCACATGCCGTTAATGAACTTTTATGCTATAGCCCTATCTCCCTCCCTCCCGCACGCCCAGTGGCCTAGAGAAAACGCTCCAGTGTGAGTGAGTGTGAGTGAGTGTGAGTGTTGCTCTTGTTCTTCTTCTTTTTTTGCTGCTATTATTTATTATTTTTTTGTGTATATTTTTCTTTTTTTTATTGAATTAACGACGCACGTGTTGCGCCGTCCAAGCTGCGCGCGCTCTCTTTTCTCCGCATTTGGGGCCAAAGCGGACGATCCGCATATCAGCTTCGTATATTTTTGTTGCTGTTTTTTCTTCTACTTTGCTCTGCCCGTGTTGTTGTTTGTTTATATTTATACATATCGGATGGGGCTCATATTTTTTCCAATTTTTTTACTGCTTTTGTTTTTTGTTGTAATGCGGAACGCGCGCGTTCGAGCAAAAATGATAAATCTACGATTATGGGCGTCATGGGGTGTCATGAATGGAGCGGCCTCCCGAACACGCGCAAGAGTTACCTATCATAGATATAGATATAGAAATGGTCTGGTCGGTACCTGTTTAATGTCCACGTAGGCCTATGGCCACTTCCTGTTGAATTTATCGGGACATTAAGGGTCAATAAACTATATATTAAAAGAAATATAAAAAATAAATAAAATATTAAGTATAAAGAATTTTTTGCAGTCACAACAAATCTTTAGAAAAATATATTAATAAATGTAGTAAATATAAAAACTATTTTGAGGTATTTGTTTTTACAGTTAAAGATTTAATTTATGTATTATGTATTTTTGAGGTTTCTTAATCCTTTAAATCGGTATATTAAATGTGCTGAAACATTTGGAAATACACAATGAATGCGACCAAAAAAGACGCAAAATTTAATTTTTCTATAGCAGAGCTTATAATAAGTACTTAAGCTTACTAAGCCACTCAAACATACAGCTAGTGCTAAAAATAGCTGTCTCAGTAATCGCATTAAATGATATTTTTATGTGCTGAATGACAGTTTTATGTGAAGAAGCCTTGAATTATTTTAAAAATAATTTACATTAAATTCTACTCGAAAGAAAGATACCCATTTCAGCCTTCGTCTTGTCCCGTCGAAAAAAAAATCTTAGTTAAACAAATGCATTTCACAGTAAGTAAATAAATAAACAAACAGCTGTCAATTGTGGAAGTCACAGCTTGATTCACTTTAGCTGAGCCATCGCTTCTTTTTAGCACGCTGTAAAATGGCAGCTGCAAAAGCTGGCCCAGAAAAATCCCCCAACTTGTCTATTCTTTATAGTCGACCAGACAAAGGTCTGTGTTTACTTTGTGTTCATTTTAAGAATATTTCACACGCTTAGACTTTCGGGTTTATGGCTCGAGTGAAACCAAAAAGTATTTAAGTAAAGGAAGGAAGTACTTTTATATCTTAGTTCATGGAATTTGCCACTGAAGAAATAAATGAAGGGCTAACACACATTAAAGTTTTGTTTTGTTTAGCTAAGGCTTTTTTTGTGGCTAAATTTAAGTGCGGCTCGAAATATATGTAGACTTGGAAATCCCAGAAGCCAAGGGTGTATAAACAATGTTAAAGTCTGAAACTTTTTTCAAACTTTATGCTTTTTAGCTATTCCGGGGGGATTTTGAAGAAAAGTTTATTACATTTTTCCAGACATAATAAAATGGGTTATACATTTATTTGAAAATAATATAAACCTATTTTTGATTTCCATAAAAAAACAAAAAGTTACATTTATGAAAAAATTCTCCTTTTGAATATTACAAAAAATTTAAATAAATCAGCAAGTTAAAAAAAAATCTTGTAGGAAACAGCATTTTTAATTTTTTTTCGGGGAAGTATTTAACATTTCTTGGTTTTCTTATTTTCATTTAATGCATATTTCATCATTTCTTTAGGCTTGTACTTTAAAAGTCACATTTAGTGCGCTTAAGAAATCAATATTGCGCATACGCCATGTGACCCCGCTGTAATGCAGTTGCAAGCGCAGCCCAGAGACGCCGAAACGAAAGGCCAAAGGCCATGGTCTGAGTCATGTGATAAGGCCCACGAATCCTGACCTAAATTCGTCCTTCAGAAGGTGAGGCACAGAGCACGAGAAAAAATCTGATGGAGGGGGCGGGCATACAAAAAACAGAGAAACGGGAGGACAGCCTCTCTAGTTTGGAGCAGGAGAGCTTTCAGCATCGGAAGTCGGCTGTCAAGTGCATTTTCCTCCTCCATTTTTGCTGTATTTATTATTATTTCGCGCCGCACGTGTGGCACACACAAATGCTAATGCTAATGCCGGGAGATTTATGGGCAACCTTTTCGGCCGACTTACCCGGTCTTTGCGGGAATGATGTTCCTGCGTTGTCGTCGTCTTGTTTCTTCCGCTCTAGATTCCCTTAATTTAATGCACCCTCATCGGGAATAATGAACATTATCTTTTTTACTTTTCTTATTTTATTTTGATTTTTTTTTTAATTTGTTTTCACACGCCTTTAATCTATTCTAGGTGGGGGAATGGCGGAACGGGACGTGTGTGTGCAAATTCGCAGACGCCAATGGCAACACGCGCGCCAAACAAAACTTTCGCTTTCGTTGCGCGTGGGGCTGTCGCACCACCACACTGACACACTCACTCACACACACAGTGGCACACACGCGCTGGCAAACAACAAACACGGATATGCGAATACGCGAATGCTCGACTCTATACGACTGCAAAATACGTAAACGCTCGTGTTCAGCGCGAAAACTCAAAGCTCTCGTATGTTTTAGCTTTTCCAGTTTTTTCCCGAGAGTTGCGAACACCTCGACCGCCCAACGCTGAATGAACGTGGTCCGTCCAACGAGCAACGTTTTAATGGCAGCTCAGCCGGCCGTCGCTGTACACCCAACAAAAGTGGCGAAATTAATTAAGGGATATATTAATACAATTTTAAAAAATGTTCACAAACTTTAATTTAACGAAAAATGAAAATACGTACAGAAATTATAAGGAAATGTAATTAAAAATTGTATTTTTCTTTAATATTCTATTTAGCTTTATTTTCTTTTAAGCTTTATATCAATTTTAATTGTAAACTTTGAAGCATTTACTTTTTATTAGATTTAAAAAATACATCAATTTAATATAAATAAAATGATTAATTCTATATTATTAATTCTATATCTTAACAAATTTTTGAAAGTTAATAATGGGAGAAATATTTCAAAATTAAATATATTCAAATATGGTGAAATATATTTTATATATGAAATATATATTTATTTCATTAGTTTTCGTCCTTTAATTGTACTTATAGCCTTATTAAATTATTCCACGTCTCTGCTGATTAGTCACTAATTAAAAATTTGGACTTTTGCCCGAAAATTAATCTTTAAAGCACTATCGCTGACCTTATCTGCAAAAATACACTTGCAATCTTAAATTCGATTGCCAGACGAATTATTTATTCGCAATCACTCATGCTCAAGCATCTATCAAAATAAAACTATTTTTAGGAACCGTTGAAGAACTATTGACACACATTCCGCTTAAAAAGCCGCCAACGCATCTCAAGCAATCGAAAAATGTTTCAGCAACATTGTTGGGGCACACTGCCAGAAAATGGGGAACCCCCGGGGGTGGGTTTTGTGTTTGGCTTGGGTTTGTTTTGGTCGTGCCTTTCTGGTTGCCTAAATCCGGACCCTCGGGCCTCTCCTCCAACACCCCCACCACCTCGCACTTTCTCCGCCCCAATGGAAGGCAATTTTGTCGCACGTGTCGGAAATTTTGTTACGGCCGATTGCTTTTGCTTCCTCTCCTTCTGCGCTGCCTGTATTTTCAATGAGTTGTATTCGCGCTGACGGGTTGATGTATATATGTAAATACAGGGGAAATTCTGAGACTATAACTCATAGAAAATGCTACCTTTAAGTTGTAAAAATAACATTTAAAATGCTTAAAATAAATGTTACATATTATAATGGTTGACTAATAGATTAATATTTATGGTAAAACTATAATAACTTAAGATATTTATAAAATGTTTTGATATTAAATTTATAAATGTAAATGTCTGAATTTTTAAATTAGATTTTAAGAGAAGTAAATTAAATAAATATATTTTTTTAATAAATAAAAAGGTATAAACAAATAACTCGTTTTCGAGATACTATCAAAATCCATTGACAAAAAATTGCATCGTCAATACTTTGTCTTTTCGAGGTCCTACTAAATAGTTATGTATACAGAGTAAATTTCTTGGTCGCTCGAGGACCCACTGTCTCAGAAGATATATTTTCGCCCGGCCTTTCTTGCCGTTTGTCGTAATGAAAAGGCAATTCAATGGCCTTTGGCTTTTGCTTCTGCCGCTGCCAGCGACACTAACGGTAAACGGGGATGACGATGGCGATGGCTGATTTCCTGTTTGGCTTTAATCGTCTGCTGCTGACGAAAATGGCAGCAAAATGCGAGCAGCGAACAATAAAAGAGAAATTAGCATAACACATGAGACGAGGCGACGGAGGTTCTTCCTCCCTTCCGGAACCTCATTCCCCCCTGGATTTTACCATGTTCTTTATGTGTGAATTTAATGGGCTCGTGGGTGTCTGGGCCAAAGTCGCTTTTCTATTTCAATTGCCGACACGTGTACGCCGCGTAAAACAAAAGGAACAAGACCATAAAGGCATCACGCACATGTCTGGCCATTTGCCTTTTCAACCGCCCCCTAATTTCTCCACCCTTTTGGGGTGTCATTTAATTGCCATAAAGCGAAGGGGCGTGGTCCCGCTTTGCGTCAATGCAAGAGTTGTTCCATAAACACAATCGTAACATCGGGCTGTCCACCCTATCAAGACGCCCATAAAATAAGAGTGCGTAATCAAATCTAATGCCAAATTTAGACCAAAAAAACACGCGTTGGTCACACGGCATTGCCCACTGATTAGCCGGTTACGAAAATAACCTGTAGCGAAATAATCATCTAAGCATTCAAAAACAAGGCCCATTCAAAGTCAAGACTATGCAGATTCCAGTAAAGTTCGGGGTGTTCTTATCAGTTATCACCTATGTTCATTGTTCCCTAATTTTAGAAATTGTTTTTAAAAATGGCTCCTTATTGTGTGATGAAGAAATTTGTATTGCCTACCTTCAAAGTGTTTTCTCTCGTATAAATAGGAAATGCGCAAAACACAATCTGCAATAAAAAAATGATGCCATTAAAATTTATTTTGAATTAATAACCACATTTTTGCACCTTTATTGTGTGAGATTTGGGTTATCTTATCGCCACATCATAGTTTAATTCAATTGATTAAATAACACCTTAAAAAATTCTAAGAGCCCAATAAAAGAAAATATTTAAAAATAGTATAAACAAAAATCTCCTTGAAACCCAAATAATCCCCAAAAGAATAAAAATAAATTATCTTTGTACATTGTAACTTAAATCATTTATTATTAAAAATCATTTTTACATCACTATTCTAATGTCTTTGCCCCTACTTATTCAACATATAACACCAATATAAAGCTAAAAACAAGAGAGAACGCTATAGTCGGGTGCCCCGACTATCAGATACCCGTTACTCAGCTAAAGGAAGTGCGAAGGAGATCGAGATAAAAACTTTGATCTGCCGTAACTTTTTAACGAATGGTCCGATTTAAAAAATTTCTTCTACAATTCGATAGGTATTGATAAACACCATAAAACTGCATTTTTACTTTTCCGAAATATTGAAATTTTTAAAATCGTATATAAGCGATTGTGGGCGTTAGAGGGGGCGTGGCACCCTTTTGAAACAAACTTGCGCTGCGTAGGAACTCCCAGAATCTGCATGCAAAATGTCAATCTTCTAGCTTTTATAGTTTCCGAGATCTCAGCGTTCATACAGACAGACAGACGGACAGACGGACAGACGGACAGACAGACGGACAGACGGACAGACGGACATGGCTAGATCGACTCGGCTAGTGATCCTGATCAAGAATATATATAGTTTATAGGGTCGGAAACGCTTCCTTCTACCTGTTACATACTTTTGCACGAATCTAGTATACCCTTTTACTCTACGAGTAACGGGTATAATAAACCATAATTTCCATGGCAGTCCAAGCTAAAACCACAGATTGAAATCCAACTCTGTGGTTGATAATCGTAACGTTAACACACTTATTTGTCAACACTTTTTGTTTAGTGTAAAGCGATCGTGCTTGCCAAAAATAATACGTATTTGTTTTGTTTTGTTTTCGACTCGGAATTTCTTAGGAACACAATTACTCGGCAGAAAAGCGGTTATCAATTGATACGGCGGTCAGCAGGGAGATGTTTTATTTTTAGGAATATCAGAGAATCGAATTTGCAAATGCCTTGACCGCATGTGTGTGTGTGTGCAAGCGTGTCCACTGCGATTGTGTGAGTAACAATAACAATAACAGTAACATGCGCCGACCGCTCGGTACTCATGGTACTCGTTTTTTATTTTTTTGCCGGTTTTTTTTCCCGGCATGTGTCAGATTTTTTTGATACTCTTTTGAGGGGTATTTTAAATATCTGAAATGCTAAAAATATAATTTATAAATTATTAAAGTATTTTGCAAATTTTCAAATGTCTTTGCAATAATATATAATTAATTTGAAAGTGTACTAGTTTTTAAAAACGGATTAATTAAATGATAGCCCTTTATAAAAATGAATAAATAAAAGTTTAAGAGCAAGCAATTTTTAAATCCGTTTTATTTAAACTAAATTTATAGAATTATAACTTTATGTGCATAAAAAGTGTATTTATCTGTTGAAATTTCCCCTCCAAATATTTACGCTATCTTATGCCTTTTATAATTATTCTTTTTCCTCCGCAGTTGACTTTTGTGTTTCCCCCACATACAAATGTCCAATGTCAAGGCCTCTTCCATACAACCGCGAAAACCCGCCAAAAATACGCCTGTGAGTTAATTTGCATACAAATATTTGCATTATATATAGCCGTTCTGAATGCAGGGTGGGAAATGGCGGGGAAATATATGGAAAGGCCAGCCACGCGCCTCGTTATGGGGAGCAGCAATATGCTGAAACACAATGCGTGTGGGCCAAAGCCGATGGCCCCCAGCGGATCAACATACAAAAATACATATAATACTCGCTGATACCGACAATTTGATAGCGTTTCGGCAGTGGAAAACAAAGTACGCACCTGCTGCAGAACACCTGGCAACAAAACAGGTTTTTCAAAATTTTTTAAATATATTTTCATTCATATTATTTTTAATTCATCGGAAATACTGTAAATGTATTAATTTTTGTAATTACAAAACAATGTGTAACCATAAATAATTTCTTTTTGTATATCTTATTTTAAGTTTATTAACATTTGTTATTTTTTTTGTGACTAAAATCATTAAATTTTAAAAACATATATGGTTCTTAGATGAGGCGAGACTGTGATGACTAACTAAGAAGCCAAATTTGTTGCATACTGCCTTATAACTTTATAATGATTATATTTGTACAAGATCACATAAAGCCGCAAATGCGTCAGAGAAAGCTATAAATAAAAAACCAAACAGCATTTTAACAAAGATGCTGTTGAAAAACTAGTGAATGGCAAAATAAACACTTAATATTTAACATAGCTATAGAACATATATTTTTTAGACACTAATATCCTGGTTAAGTTTAAAGTTACCTAATTTCGAATCTTAAGTCATGTAGTACCTACTTATTTCAATACCTAAATTAATAGAAGTATTTTTTTCAAAATTCGCGGGCTCAAGCAGTTAGTTTTTCCAGCTTTTTATGATAACCTGTTTATTCTCATAATTTCGTTTAGAGCTTTGAGACAGAAAGCTCTTATAATTAAACACTGCTTCTTTTGATGGTAAGCAGTTCAAGGCGGGCAATTTGAAATGTTTAAGGAAAATCTTTTCGATAGCAGCAATAAAGACCTAATCATTATATTTACCTTTAATTTAATAATTGATTTAAATTAAATTTCTTTATTAAGTTGTGATCATGTTCCATTAAAAACAATTTGTATAATGATTTAAATTGATTTAATATTTTGTAGGTATCCTTTTGTCTTTAGTATAGTCTTTTAATAAAACTGCCGACTAAAGAATAAATTGTAATTTTAACTCAATGCATTCGCCTTGTTAAATTCTAATTATCAGATCAATATAGCCACATGATTGCCGTTTGCCGCCGGGTCGTATAAAAGTCAATTGCTAAATTAAAACATTTCAATAAGTAATGCTAACAACATGAAATCTGAGTCCAGCCGAAGTCATTAAACTGGCTCTTCGCCTTCGAAAAAAAGCCCAAGTATCCAACCGCGTCTGAACACCCAACAAACATCAATTTTGCCGCCAGCGAAGATCGAAGGAGGCGGGATCAAAAAAAGAAGGAGAAGGAGGTCTGCCCCACAACAACAATGTGAAAAACTAATCAAAGCAGAACTCATTAAGCATAGTAAAAAATTATGCTATTGTAATAAAATGGTTAAGGCGAAGCCGAAATCGCGTTGGCAATCGAATTAAACGGCCGATGGCCAAAAGGCAAACAAATTGCCAGGGAAATCCCGGCCCTGCGCATCGGGTTGCAAGTTAGTTTTCATCGATAGCGAATTTATTATGCAAAGCAGAAGCGGTGAAAGATCAAAGCGCAGCGATAGCAGATAACACGCTTTGCAGACCGCAAAAGGCAGCCTCTGGCTGCACTGGGATAAAATTCTAGTTGATTGTTTTTATTAAAATATTATTAACATTTTTTTGTTAAAGGTGCTTTATAAAAACAAATACTTTAAAAGATGAGTAATAAAATAAACATGTTAAAATAAAAGATAAACATATTGTTAAAATTAAACAAAATTTCTATTAACTTACAAAAAATGCATAATAATTAAAAAAAATCTTTTTTGATAATATTAAATCTATAATTTGTTTGTGGGTGGATTTTAAAACCACTTTTTTTTTGCTTACTTCATGAATAGCCGTGTATGCTCAGAACTAAGCCATCAACGTTCAAATACTAAAATTATTTATTTCAAAAATAATTCTTAATTTCTTTCTTTTTTAAAAAAATCTTTAAAAACATGTTAAGATTCTGGACTTAAAGTATTTTATTTACCCAGAGATCTTCCTAATTTCCTGAGTGCACTAACCGCTTTTGAAGGATGCGGATGAGCCCCGCGATCGGCGACCGACTAGGCAGGCGGCCCTTTTTGCCGCACAAATAGATTAGTTTCACATGGCCGTGGAGCTGGGGTTCCAGGGCGCCATAATGCACACAGAGGGCCGCCAGGCGCTGGCCGCCGCAGAAGTTATGAAAAATTAATAATAATGTCGAATCGATTGATTTCAGAGTGGGCCGGGGCCAGCACCACCAGAAACATCTGAACCACCAGGGCAAGAGGCTTGCACCACCTAGACGGCTGGTCGTCGTCACCACCATCGTCGTCGTCATCGTTGAAAGCCAGGCTCTGTGGATTGAGGACTGAGTGCTGAGGATTTGAGGATTGTCTTGGCCAAGTCCCAAGATCCAGGCGACCCCGGGGCGTCTGCTCGGCTATCTTGTTCTCGCTCTCTTTGGGTGTGTGTGGAACTGTAACTAAATAAGAGGAATGGCTTGGCAGAGGGACAAGCGAACAATTGGATACTCTATGACTGCAAATATAAAAGTTAAAAGTTTTTATATAGAGAAAAGAAGAAATTTCTATAAGCTAGAAAAGTTCTTGATTGATTAAAAGATCTGAAAAATTAATAATTAAATAAGTTCGATAAGGATTTTTAGACAGTGAAAACAATGGATTTCAAAATTGATTAATATCACTGTGCAACATTTTTAGGGTTATAAAATGTAACCGCAATTCTGATTTCATTGGCGGAAAGAACTCATCAAAATAAGCTAAAACCCATTTTGGTTTCTTTGGCTTAGCTCGCGTTTACCTTTTATAGCGAGTTAAAGTTTTACATACAAAATTTATTTGTAACGGCCATATCTTGTGAACCGATTAAAATTTTACTATCAAGTCTTCAGTGATTATGTAGCTATGAACCCAAGGAACAAAATTGACAAGTGACTCTTGCGAAGACGTACACCTAGCGCGTTAAAAATCGAAAAATTAGGCAAATTTGTTTTTTAACGCGCTAGGTGCACTAGGTGCTAAGTGCGCAATAGTCATTTGTCAATTTAGTTCCTTGGGTTCATAGCTACATAATCACTGAAGACTTGATAGTGAAATTTTAATCGGTTCACAAGATATGGCCGTTACAAATAAATTTTGTATGTAAAACTTTAACTCGCTATAATAGGTAAACGCGAGCTAATCCAGAGAAACCCAAATGGGTTTTAGCTTGTTTCGATGAGTTCTTTCCGCCCATTAAATCAGAATTGCGGTTACATTTTTCATGTTGCACTGTGTATTTCTCTGATTTCCTTCATTAAATTTGTTTAAGCACAATAAAATATAAGATTTAATTTAAATATTTCTAAAATTGTTTCTTTTACTTTTTTTTAATTTTTGTTCCATTTAGGTTAACATAGAATAAAAGAAAATATTTCTTGTGTTATTAGACTCCAAATGTATTCAAAGTACTTAAGACTAGAAACTAATAATTAAAAACGTATCCCAAAATGAAATTAAAATCAATTTCAAGACAAGAGCTAGCAATTTCGTTAAATAAAGCCCACAATCACCCCCAAAAGCTAGATAGCAAAATATACCCTGACCCATCCGCATCGCCATAAAAAGTGAAATATTTTCTGTTCGCTCACTTAGCGCCTCGAGCCAAAGTCGTACATTTTCATCACCCTGCCGGGAACAGGATCAGTCTCGTGGTCTTCTAGGCGAAGCCACAAAAAGACCAAGTATCTAGCCAAGTTCTTACCGAAGTTCTTACCGAAGTTCTTACCAAGTTGTCGTCGTCGTCGTCGTCGTCTGGCTGCAAACGTTTTATGGTCTGCGCCCTGGTCAAGTGATGCATTTTTCATGACCAGTTTGTACGATTTCCTTTCCGCAAACGCATCGAGCATTTTCATGTAATTCAATTCTGAATTTTCCCGCTTCGCGCTCCTTCCTATTTTTATTTTTTTATTTTATTTTCTTGTGGGCGCATTGGGCCCGATGTGTTTACAATTCTATTGGCGCTGCGGCCTGGGATATTGGTTTCGAAATCGGAATCGGCTGTGGGGGTTTTCAGAGGACCAAGACACCGCTGCGTTAACATGAGTTGAGCCTAATGAAATACGACATTTGACTCGTGCTGGGGTCTCGCTGACGTTTTATAGGCGTGGGATTGCTCTGGGCCAAAATAATAAGGAAAAACAAGGAAAGGTTTAAATGGAATTCAATAAAAGTAGAGCAACGGGCGGGAACAGAAAAAACTTTATAAAATAAATATTACTTGTTCGATTATTTTTTTTTTTACACTTATTATTTTAAACATGTTAAGCATATAGTAAAGAAACATTTTACTTTTTTTTTTAAATAAGTACAGAATAGCTTTGGCTATATTTTAATAAAAGTTTATAAAATTAGTAAAACTATTATAGCAAAATTAAAGAGATTTCAAATAAAAATTTTGTATTTAATATTATAACAATCTTTGTATTTCAGAAATGATATCATATTTTTTCAAAGTGTTCTAGAAAAGGGGTACTTCTTACCATATTACCGCTACTTCCAGCAATTATATGGTCAGATCTAGTACCGATCGGTTAAATCAAAAGCCTCGAATGCAGCGCGTGCCTGACTGACTGACTGCCAGACTTCCGCCAACTCGAGTGTCTGACCCAAAACATTTCGATGCGGGATAGAACATTCTGTTACCTTTTCCCCTAGTTAATATTCAAGCTGTCCTCCGATAGTCCCGACGTGTTTGAGTCACCAAAAGTGCAACCGAATGACTCGTTCCTGAGACACGCGACCGCAAAGAGTTCAAAGAGCAAACCGAAGGTTTTGACTACGAGTTAATGTATGCTTAACCCAATGGCAAATGACTCATCATTGATGGTTAGTAGGGCTGTTAAAATATCGTTTGTATTTTATGGAAATATGTTGCTCTTTTCTTTGAATTCCCACAATAACTTTTGAAATATTTAAATATCCATTAATATAAAAATACATATTTTTTGGCATTTTATCGGTTTTCTCAAGAAATTAGTTTTCACACTAAAAATAATGATCAATATTCTTAAAATTTATATATTTAAATTGATGACATTTCTGCCAAGTCAAATTTACTTCGCTTACTGAATAGTTTAAATTAAGTTCTTCTTTCATTTAATTTTATACATACAAATAATAAACAAAATTATTCTTTATTTTTCGATACAGTGTTTAACATTAAAATTCAAAATTCAGCTGTTCAATTTTTGTAAGATTTTCCCAGCAAAAAACGTAACTGAAATATTTTCCATTAAAAGTAATGATGAAAGTTAAGCAAGAAATTATGCAAAAAAATGTCAATAAATCGTTCCGGATTCGGCAGCGTAGGCAATTAATTTAATAATTTGTATTCAATTGTTGGACGCTTGCTGTCTTACACCTCTACAAATCGATTGGCCTGAAACTCTTTTGGCTAATCGAATATTCATTGCATATAACGCACGACTTGTTTATGCTTCGGTTGGTTAAATGGTAATTTCCTTCCATGTTCCATAGCTGAGATTCTAAGCCACCAGGTAAGAAAGACAAAAAAAAAGAAAGACACGAGTCCTGTCCCCAAGTCATTGACAGCAATTTGATTTTAAGTATGTCTGCCACTGTTTTCGAAAGTCGTGATTTATTCGACTATTTAGGCCAGACCAATACATTAAAATAAATCAAGAAGTTAAATAGGTCTGGAAATTATCCGAATTCATATAATTGATTACATTATCCTCTCTATAGAATTGTATTTTTCCCTTTTCAAATAAATGAAACAATTTCACTTATTTTCAAAACTTTATTTGTGGAAACAAGTACTTAGAAATTTATTTTAATTCTGGAATGCTGAATAAAAAATTGATTTAAGCATAAAATATAAAGTAACCATCCCATATCAAAAGCTTCAACCCATCGTGATAAAAGTGCTCTACATTTTCCACAATCATAATCTATCTCCATTCCCACATTAAAAACCCCAGCCCAAAGTCATTTAGCTAATCGAATGCAATTAAGCTGGAAAAGTCTACAACTAAGTTCCACCGATATTCACTCACACACGCACATGAGTAAAAAAATGAGAAATAAAGAAAAATCTGCTAAAATCAGATTGCGATTGGCTCGCACATTTCAGCCGCCTTTGTGTTGACCACAAAACTACGAAAGTCAAAGCAAAGCAAAGCGAAAAAGGCTAAAAAAAAAGATGTAAATAGTTTTTAAACGAGCATAGCCACTGGCAACCAATCAACGATCAGCTCAACACTCGCGCACTCAAACTCAAGTATGTGTTAGCCAAATAAATGAGCAGAGTTGCCAGCACATCTTAAAGTTGGCCTACCACGAAGAGCCGAAGCTGACTAAGCTCTCAGTTAACTAGAAATTATGTAAAATATTCACAGATTATATCTGTATTTCCCCCATGCGGCTCAAGTTTGGATTGTTTTATTATAGTATTTATCGGCCTTAATTGATTTATGGCTAATTTGAATAGATTTACAGCTGAGGGCAACCAAAACCGGCAAGAGTGGGCAGCTGTGTGTGTGCGAGTGTGTTTACCTGTTGTTGTCGGTGTGCAAAGAGGCGTCTACAAAATGATCGCTTCGCTGCTTGTATTGGTCAATTGGCCAAATTGGTAATAGTGTGAGTTGACTTGCTTGTGGGTAGCGAAGCATGATTAAGCCAGGTACACTGAACCAAAATAAGGGGATCTGGAACCAATAAAAAACCCTTTATAATGAAAAACGAGAAACAATTATTAAGTCTTTAAACCCCACTGATTTTTATTGGATATAAATTATTTTTCATAAATCCAATTAAATTTAAATGATCGTTTGAGAGCCATAAAATACTTAAAGAAACTTACAAAATGTAATGTTCTGTTTCATTAATTTACAAAAAGTGAAAAAATGTTGTCGAATTCAAATTTCCTAAGAACTCTTTAAATTGAATATTTATCTTACTAACCGAAACCATCTTAAAATATTATTGTTTGGTTTTGATAACGCAAATCACTTAAGACTTTAATTATACGTGATATGTTTAATAGACAAACATTTTCCAAAAATTAATATAAAGAAAAGTATAAAAAATATAGGTAAAGCTAAATGTGTTTTATAAATTCATAACTTCACACCCGAAATATCAACAAATCTTCACATAAAATATCATAAACGAATAGCTTCTCCATACTTTTTTTCTGTCAGTGTCTGATCAGCAACCTCATTGGGTGAGCACTCCGCTCGGCACCAACACAGCGGCACTTTAACAACAGGGACATGCAGAGCCCGGCTTTGGATGTTGGCCAGATCGGCAGACAGACTGAAACTGAACGAAAGCCACCTTACCTGTTTCGAAATCAAGTTTGCCGCTTCTGTGTCGCTCCGGTGATCCGCACAGAAAGGTGCACGCGCGCATTCAACACGGTTGTGTGGCCCTCGATCCGAGGTTCTTTAGTGTGATTTTGTGGATTTATACGATCATCGGAAACGGAACGGATTTGCTTTGCCTTGCTCGAGCCCCAGAGACCCCAGAGGTTCAGCTGAGCCGCAAAGCCGTCGGTATTTTATTAATCTTGTGATCGCAAATCGGTCTCTCGTTCGTCTTTTCGGTCCTATAAGTTATTATTTAACGCGATTCATCTACACATGTTGTGCGTCACTCGGCCCATTTGATTTGCAAATTCTAAGCTGAGTTTTTCTCGAAAAGAAACCCATAAATCTTGATTTAATCAAAGTGTTGAATATGCAATGATTCTATGAATACCTTTGTAATGGCCAATAATAATCAAAGCAAATATATATTGTGCAATAGAAACCCCATCACATTGGAGCTAATAATTTAAGTAAATACCTAGATAAATATAATAAATACAAGTTATTGTATTCAAGTGTCAAACATTGTGGCTGATCAAAAGTGTATTATGAAATAATCATTTATGCCAAATTGGAGCTAGCTCTATAACCAAATGGATATCGCAAATTGAATCTTTCGAGCAGAGAGGTAAGTTGAGATCAAGGTCTGCTCAAATTCCCCACACCCGCACCCAAAATCGTAATTTACCAATTTCATTATTAACTTTTGATAGAAATCAAATAACAAAATACTTAAAAAGCGAGCAAAACCAAAAGCCGTAACCCCAAAAAATAATCAAATATCAAATAAATACACAGAGATATATCTGTGGAGTTCTTCATTTCATTCAATGACTTTTGGTGGTCCCTATTCAAACAACTCCAAACAAATTCAAGCATCGACTCGATGACACTCGAAACGTCAACTCGAACAAATTTTTTGTATCTCCGTCGTCGTCTTTGCCTTGCTTGTTTCCCTCCTCGGTGATAAGTTCACTTGACAATGAGTTGCAGCAAAGACCCAAAAAGCCAAAGCAGACGGTAGTGAATACTTTGGATACTCGAGATGGAAATTTGAAATTCACTTAACAAAACTAATTTCAATTGTTGCACTTTTCGGCCGCGGGGGCCAAGTAGAACCCAGAAGATTTTTTTGAGATTTTTCTTGGCGCCATCCCAAGTGGCCTGGAAATGTGCCGTATTTGTTTTGGGGCTTTAAGGAAAGTGATAGTGGGTTGGTTCTTTTCTTACACAGGGGAGAACTGGCCAGGAAAAATGGATGAATAATATGTAGGTCACTGCATTGAATATGAGTTATGAAATAAGTATATTTTTTTAAACATCGGACATTAAATTAAACGTCATCTTTACTCATATCCCTGACTTTAAAAATGTAGAAACACGGCATATTTATATAAATATCAGGGAAAATAATTAAATTCAAATTGATTGAATATATGCGAATTGCTGTTTTGGTTATTAATTATGTATTTGAGTTCATTTGTTACTTTGAATATTACTTCGTTATATTTTACTTATTACAATATTACGAGAATATTTTTAATGAAAGTTAATTTTATTTGAGTTGTTACAGACATTAAAAATCGAACGTAACACTAATAAAAATAGGTAATTACTGTTTTTACTGTGAATTTAGATTGACACAAATTTGTTTATCCAAAGCTATTCAGATTTCCCTTTTCTCGAAAACATTTATAAGCCTCAGCCGCTTCTCGGAAAGCCAAATCTTAAATTGATTGATCATTATTTAAGACTTAACGAGTTTCAAATACGATCAACACAGATCTTAACCCAACGAGTGTTTAGTATTTGTGTTGTAAGACATTTCATTAACCCCTAGTTACTTATCCGCCATTCGGAGGAACCGAAACGCCGTTGCCATAAATGCTATAAATCATTATTTTCAACTCCTTATGCAATCGAAGTGGCCAAATAAAAAATCCATCAAAAGCGCCAACTCATCGGAGGGCATTGGGAATACACACCGAACATACAGCGTGGCAATTGTTCAAATAGGCAATATAACAATACAAATCAGTTCCCTCAAAATATGGCTCTTTTTGTGCCGCAGACAATTCAAACAATATCATGGACTATATTCGGCTTATGGAAAAAACAAACCTAATCAGCAATTGTTGTTTCATTTCATTAGCAATTCGAAAACGCTAGAGTCTGCAGACTTTCATTAAGATCTACATATTGATTGATATTATCGTTATATTTCCCATTGTGATTGGCCAAAGATTTTTGCCCAAATAACCGTGACAATCCGAGCGCTGTCATTTCTTGCTTTTTAGAATTGGTAACAAATATTTGCAAACGTGCGATCGACGAAATGTATGCGGATAATAAACGTGGCCTAGACAAGGTGACGGCAGCGACCCCGCCCACCCACGCCCTCCAGCAGCAGCAGCAACATCCCCACCAGCAGCAGCAGCACTTGCAACATGTCCTGCAACTGCAACAGCAACAGCAGCAGCAACACCTACAGCAGCAACATCATTTGCAGCATCAAATGCATACGCATCATAACTTTCAGCATGAAACGCCGGCAACTCTGTCGCAACAGCAACACATGCAGCAGCAGCAGCAGCAACAGACGACACAGCAACATGCAACCCAGCAGCAACAGCAACAGCAGCAACAACAACAGCAACAGACAGCCGGCATGTTTACAAGGTAAGTTCTTAGCGCCAACATTCTGGCTTATCTCCCTTTTCACACAGCCACGCATCACAAACCGCACAAACATGCAAACTTTTAATTTCAATTTGTTTCGCACGCTTTGATATTTGTCAATTCGAATTTGAAATACGGGGCCAAGTTCGCATTTGGCAGCAGCGAAACTCCTTTCGGCCCTGAGCTCCCAAGATCCCCAGACTCCTTTCAATTTCTTCGTCGTCGTTTTCCCTCAGTGCCTCCTGGATTTTCACTGCTTTTGTTTTTTTGGCTAGTTCTTCCACGGAGTATGCACCTCAAAAAAAATAGGGTTTGGTTTTAAATATTTAAGGGATTAGATGTGTTTTTATTGAACAAAATAGATTGCTAATTAAAATCATCTGATTTTGTAATTTTCAAGCTACAAACAAGGAGGATTTTATAAAATTATAAGTATTTAAGGGTTAGTATAAATGTAATTCATCATTTAAAAGAGGGTTAACTAAGAAATTCTTGATAGTTTAAATCGAATCTAGGGACCCAAAAGTAAACTTATTTAAACTTTATAAAAATTCCCTATTTATCAACTTGAGTTACTTGTGAAAGTAATATTAAGACTACTAAGAAAGTTTAACCAAAATTTTATATTATAAAAAATGAGTATATTTGAATTTGAGGTCTTGATATTAGAAGAGAGTTATTTGGTCAACTTTTATAGGCTAGAATAGAGATTTCTAATCTGATTTTCTCTCCGTGTACCGATGCTGCTGCTCCTGCTGCCGGTTTTAATGGCCTCTTGTATTGGCAACTTGTAGTTCGCAGTTATCTGGCTCTCGTAATCTCTCCGGTCGGTCTGCGTACCCAATATCCAGTACCCAATATCCCATCCCAGTGTACCCGTACCCCCAGCGCCAATTTTTATTTTCGCGAGGAGCCAGAAAAACGCGCAAAATTCACTCCCAGCTAAACTGAACCGATCCGAACTGCGCCGCGCCGCGCCGGAGATGCTGTGCCATTTTATTTAGCTCCAATTAATTAGTGCTTCAAATGTTTTGCCATAAGTTAAACCCGCACAGTGCGATGCGATTGACATTACCACGTTGGCAATCGGACGTCCACGAAGACGACGACTTCGATGGGGTACCAAAAAAGGCGTCTCCACAGCAGAAAAAAAATCAGAAAAAAGAAACCTCGGGAATCGACGACAAAGTCGGGGAGATGCCAGTAAAGTTAGCCACATCTCCTGGCTGCCGTTGCTTCTGAAATGTGTAAAACTCACGTGTGATGTTGTTGATGGCTCGTTCTTTGTCTGTTGAGATTTTCCTTGTATTTTTTTCTTTTTTTTGGACTGGCGAAATAACCCGCCTTTGTGTGGGAGATCCTCGGGTAGGTGTTGCCCTGATCTTGAGCTTTTTTCGTTTTATTTTTTGGGTGGGTGTCGTTTTCTAGTATCTTCCGGATGCCGGCACTAAAATTAGAGCATTTTGTAGTAGCAGCTCGGTTAGGAAAATTAAGATAATTATTTGTAAGCGTTTTATTAAATTATCAAAATAAGTAAGAAACTAAAATGTGATCAAAATTCAGAAATTAATTTCATTCATATATTAAAAAAAAATGATTTTTGTCTCCCCTAAATAATTTCCGTAAATAAGAACTTACTAACTTAATTTAGTTCATTCATCTGAATTTTACGGGACCCATGAAACTATCAATTAGCATGTGGAATTGTTGGAATTCCCAGCCATCGAACTATCGAAAATTAAGCTTCAAACCTTTTTTTTATTTCTCTCCACTCCACTCCAAAAAAAGTTCATTGTTCGCGCGCCAAAGCACGCGCTTCTCCACACTCACAGATACAAATAGTTTGTAATATTAGTGGGCTATATAAGCATATAGTAAAATCGGGCGGATTTCTATAAATATTTTCCATGCTCGAACGAGAAGTGCCAACAACACGCCTCGCGCACTGAAACAAACAACCGTTAAACAACGAAAACTATATCAATATGCTCTAAATAATAAATGACACTAATTAAAGCCGAAGAAAACCCGGCGTTTGTTGTTTTTAACACATCCCAGCCAGCAGAGTCAACAAACCTGGAGCCACTACAAAAAAAAGAAGATACAAGTAGAAAAAGGCGAAGGAAGGAAAAGTCAGCTTTCAGAGTCAAAGCCAAAAGATACAGATTTGTAAAGTGCATTTTGTTTTTTTTTTGTATGGTACGATGCTTCCTGAGTGAAACTAACCGAAACCGTTGCGTACGGATTCTGTTTGAGTTTGAGTTTGTATTTGCTTTCGGGCCTGCGCCGTTGGTGTTAATTTTGGTAATTAGCATGCCGCGGACACTCGGCTAAGATACAATTTCGTTCGGCTATCTGTAACACACTGCCACTGCCACTGCACGGGGCTGCCAGCTTCGCTAGCAATTTTATGCTGCTAATTTCATTAACACATTTCACGAGAAAAGCGATCAGCCGAGCGGACCAGGCTATTTACTCGGCTATCGGTTGCAGTAAATGCTGCACTAGATCTCAGTATGCCCAATGCACTGGGAAAGATTCTTTCAGAAACGAGGAAAAATTTAAGATTTATTTAAGTTAAGTTACTTAAAGATCGGCTTATTTAAACTCAAAGGTACTTCACACAAACTTAATTCTTAAACCCTTGTTTTTTGTAAAAATTATAATAAAGTAGTTATACCCGTTACTCGTAGAGTAAAAGGGTATACTAGATTCGTGCAAAAGTATGTAACAGCTAGAAGGAAGCGTTTCCGACCCCATAAAGTATATATATTCTTGATCAGGGTCACTAGCCGAGTCGATCTAGCCATGTCCGTCTGTCCGTCTGTCCGTCTGTCCGTCTGTCCGTCTGTCCGTCTGTCTGTCCGTCTGTCTGTCTGTATGAACGCTGAGATCTCAGAAACTACAAAAGCTAGAAGGTTGAGATTTCCCACACATATTCTTTGGCTTCCTACGCAGCGCAAGTTTATTTTAGCCGAGCGCCACGCCCCCTCTAACGCCCACAATCGCCCACTAACGATTTTAAAATGGGTCCTGCGCCCACATCTTTAAAGATTTCCGAGAAGTATAAATGCAATTTTGTTGTGTATACTTATACCTATCGAAATGTAGAAGACATTTTTCAAATCGGACCATTCATTAAAAAGTTATACGATTTATAAATTGTCAACATATATCTATCTCCCTCGCACTCCCTTTAGCTGAGTTACGATTATTAGTCGGGACACCAACCCGACACAGCGTTCGCACTCCCTTTAGCGGAGTGACGGGTATTAGATAGTCGGGACACCAACCCGACTATAGCGTTCTCTCTTGTTTTTTATTCCTTTTTAATCGTTATACTAAAGTTATTTAACACCAGAAATTATTCCTGTATTTTACCTGTATTTTTTTTATACATTTTATGTCCCTAACATCCTTATCATCTATTGTTATAAAAAGGTTTCTCCTAAAATCTTAATATTTTATTAAATACAGCATTTCCATTTTTAGACTTATAATTAAGACTTTAGGTATTTCTTTTTTAATAGATACACAAATTTTCCATTTCCAAGCATTGACTGATTTTCCCCGAATTGGTTTTCTCGCTGTGGCTGACTTCCGTTTCCATCTAATTCTTAAGATCAATATTTGGTGACTCGCGTCGAAATCGATTTCGGAATGCCCCCCTATACGATATATATGCTATGACCAGGCACTATCTGAATCTGCCGAAACCGAGACCGTTCGACTACGCAAAGCTGAGCAAATAAGTGCGCCACCTCCGCCGCGGGTTTTTATTTTCCAGATCGATGAAGCTGCCCTGGGGCTTACCAAATTATTTAGTTGCGGCATCCCTGTGCTAATTGCCTGACGGTAAAGTGCAACGGCAGCAGCCAAACCATCAATCCCGACTGGAGTCCCAGTCTCAAGCCGATGAGCCATGGAATACCACACCATACTATATACCATATACCATAGTTGGGGTAATTTCTGGCCAAGCCACCGCCGGGCACAAAAGTATACAGAGAGACCAAAGAACCAAGTCATGGGAAAATTTCCGTACACACACAATTTGGGGCTTGGCTTACGGGCGGAGGAAGAAAAAACTCAGTTTCGCACGCAAATTAAGATAATCGAAAGCAAATGCAGCAACGGTAGCCGCTCTCCATGGTTAGGCTCAAAAAAAAAAGAAAAAAAAACCTAAAGAAGAAAATCGGCAAAAAGAAACGGGTTTGGTACCCGGTAGCAACAAATCATAAAAATATGAAAAATTATGCGGCGGCGTCGGAGGAGATTCGGAACTCCGACTCCAACAACTCCCAACTCGGCGGAGGATCTCGCTCCCCGCAAATGACGATGTCCAAGAGCCAATGCCAATCATCGAAGTGTGCTTTTGGCAGTCCATCATTAAATTGTGGCTAAGATTCCAATCAAACATACAAGAGCATCGAAGACGGCAGACGGTAGCATCGGAGCATCAGCTTGATTTCATTTCTTTTCAGGCAATGAAATCTCAGCTGCGGTCTGTGGTTTATTTTCGGCATGGGTATCGGTGTGGTTTAGTGGTCCTCGGTGGTGTGGCTCGCATTTTTGAAATATATGCGTCAAAATAAACACAGTAGCTGCCCGCCAGACTTCTTTATGAGCTTTTGAGAGCAGTAAATTATATGGCTGCGATTTACGGACACACAAACTCATAAGTTAACTAATTGATTGAGATAATTGAAGGATGGGGCGAAGGATATAGGATACAGATTATGATTTTTCAGCGAAAGTGAAGATAATTCTGGTTTTGCTATTTTGCTATTATGAAAAAAATAGTTGAAAAGGGGAAGATATTTCTGGATTAAATATAAAATAGTTTTTTTAAAAGGAATTTTTTCTGATTTTAAGGATTGCAACTAAAAGGAGGATCATTGGAAAAGGGAAGATTTAAATTTAATTGGAATTAGGATTATTGAAAAAGATATTTGTAGTTTAAATTTTATTCGGCAAATTTTAAAATGTTATTATTTTTACATTGTGATAATATTGATAAGTTTTAAGATAAGCAGCTAACATTAATTTATTAATTTAAAATACCTTTGAGCAGCAGCTTACATTATGGTAAACTAACATTTCATAAAATTACCCATTAAAATCGAATAAAAAATGTGGTCTCGCTTTTCAAAAGTTTTATCTTTAAAATAGCCTATTTGGGTCGTAATCTTTTGGCCATATTATAAACATAAAAACTGGCTGCAGAGCGTATAACACTCAAAGCTCACCCGGGGCGACTTTTACCTATGGTCTGGCATATAATTTGGCTAAAGGCCGCTGAGCTCCCCATGGTTATTAGATTGTTTTTTTTTCAGCTGTTTTTTATTTTTTGTCCAGCTCTTTTTTCTGTGCTAAACGTCGCCCCGATGCTAATCTGTAGGTGTGCGTTTGGCGAAAAGGTATCGATTACTGCCACCGACTTACGCAGAACACAATGAGAGGCACCCGCGAAGTTTCAGTTCTTCTCGGCAGACAAAAAACAAGTGTTTGGGCGGCAGAATAAAAAATTCCAAGAAATCCTCGAAACCTGGAAACCTCGAAAAAAAGAAGGAAAAATGGAAAGCATTGTGCGGCGGCGCCTGGGCAATTAATTTGCTTTTGAAACTCGGAGCCTGGAACTCGGAACTCGGAGAAACCAAAAACACGGTGTGGGTTCAGTTTGGGTTTAGGGTTACTGCCCATCAGTTTGAGAGGTCTGGCATTCATTATACGCCGTTTTGCACTATTTTTTTCCTGCCCCAATGGCCGCAGTCCGAAAGTCGAAAGGGCGGGGCGGAGCGGAGCGGGCCAGAAATCATTAGAGCTGCCCGCAAGCCCAATAGCCTGGCCGAACTATATCGTGGGAATATGGCAAATAAACTCGCCCAAATTACACACACACAGAGAGCGCTAGAAATGGAGAAAGATCAGGGATCTGTGGGGTTTTCAGAGGGAGTTATCTAGTCTGCGACCAGACAATTCGCACAAGTCAAGTCTGCAGAGAGAAGAGTGAAGGGTGGAGAATCGAGACGAGACGAGAAGACAAGACGCTTCAGGAAAAAGTGCAATAAAAATTTGCGCAAATTTCGTGTTTCTCTTGGCCTGCAATTGGTATTGACTGACTGACTGGAACTCTGGGACTCACTCGAGTGGACTGAGGATCGGCATCGGAATCGGGATTCTCCGAAACCCGACTGACGCCCCTGATGCATATTAAAACTCGGCTTTGGATTGATACCTGCACGGCGAAAAAATTAAATAAATCATAAAAAATAGATGCGATGCTTTTAAATGGCGCTCTTTAAGAGCCTTTTTATTTCTTTGTTATCTGTTTACATGAACTTTAATATCACTTAAAATGATCTTTAACCCAGTTCACTTTAGGCTTATTTATTTTAATTTTTTTTGTTCCTAACAAGCATTTTTATGTCCCTTAGGAGTTTTAAATGGTACTTTGGAGAGGTTATAAAATGTTACTTAAAAATATTACATGGCATTTTGAAAAGGATAATTAAAAAAAACTAAAAAAACTATTGTGTCTAAAAACTATTGTGTCTAAAAAAAAATATAAATAATATTGTATTAATAAGAATTTTCTTATTTAACCTTTTAATCTTCCAACCTTTAAATTTAATTTTTACCTATTAATCATAGATGAAATTTCTCTCTGTGTAGCCCTAGCGGGTGGAGTTCAGTTTTGGGGTGGGTTGAGGAGTTCAGTGGTCTTGTGATTTATTCGCTGCCCACATTTTTACGATGGCGCTCTGAGGGCCCGGGCCCTCCATAAAAAGTCAGTCGGAAAACGAAGGATCTGAGCCTCTCAGCCCCATAGATGCGCATTTAAAATCCATTTAAGTTAATAGTTTGGCATTATGTTACCCCGGCGGTTTATGTGCTAATTAGTGAGGGACAGCGATTGGCATTGAGATCACTGAAATCGCAATTGGAATTGGAACCTGAAATCTGGGAGAATCGGAAGAATCTGAGCCAAACAAGATTTGTGCCTAATTTCTGTGGAGCACGTTAAGTTTTCCATCGTCAGTTCACTGTTTTTTTGTTCTTCTTTTTTATCTAGTCAGAGGGCCGAGGACCAGAATTCAGGCTGGACCAGACTTGATTAAGATCTTTTCCACTGCGCCAGAGGATCCCCAGTCGCAGATTAAACATGTGGCTCCACACAGTGGCCACTGGCTGTGGATGATCCCACAACGCCTCGCTAAGAATCGTGTTTATGCTTTTAATTAGCAACAACAACTTGTACAGTAGTTGCCACAACGGCGAACGGCCAACAAGTTGGTGCTACTTAGTGCAGATTTCAAGGTAGCGATAGATATATTAAGAAATGTTGACAAGTCTCGCTCACTCAGATAAATTTTGATGTAGATTACAGCCAGCCAGTCTTC
Organism: Drosophila takahashii; assembly: GCF_030179915.1. Lineage (NCBI taxonomy): Eukaryota > Metazoa > Arthropoda > Insecta > Diptera > Drosophilidae > Drosophila > Drosophila takahashii. The sequence continues at coordinate 39,250,554 of NC_091681.1, read as the reverse complement.
CTCCATCCTCCAACCTCCAACCTCCATCTCCACTTCCATCCACCCGCTACAGCTTTATATATCTGATATATCTCTGCCTGCCCATTAACACGTTTTTGGATTTTTATTTTCCTTATTCTTTCGGCCATGCATTACGAAAGGCTGATGGCATTATCATATTATCGCCTGCACCGCTGGCATCTTGTTTATGATAAATATTTGAGAAACTTATTAATTATGCCACAAATAGCCAGCCAGATAGCAGATCGCAGAAGCCTTTGACATTTTTAAGTAGCTAATTGGGAGAGGAACGCGTTCCCAGCTGAGTATGTGTGGGAGGATCGTTATGGATTGTTATGTTTTGGCTGGGGTTGAAATGACCAAAGTTGGATCTTACAAGATACTAATCGAGTGGGGGTCAACCAAAAGCAAAAGCTGAGTCGGGGAATTCCATTTATAATGCACAATCGAACTTAAATAATATATATATTATCTAAGGATTTATAGTTTCTTATTAGTTCTTATTAGAAATGAAATAAAATTTTGTATTTAAGTGCTAAATTAAATGGCAATTTTAATCAGTTAAATTTTTTATTTTTTTAGAGTAGAGAACTTTTTTTTTAATTTAAATATACCCACAAAAAAGGAGTCTATTGAATTTTCATAAATTTTTAGATGTATTCTTTTGTGAACCTTTCACCACAGCCAGCCCACACAAAACGAACGCCCTGCTGAAAAGCTGAAAAGCAAACATATATGTCGGCCTGACCACAAGAGTGAGAGACTCGCAATCGCAGCATTTAAATCAATATTCATTTTAATTGTACAAATCACCTTGACTTAAATGCGCGCCGGCTCGCAAGTGAGTGTGAGCCCCACTCGACCACTCAATTTTCGATTCTGCTGGGACCGGGCTAAAACTGTTCTATTACGGGCCCGTTTCCAAGATCCAAGATCCAAGTACCGAGTGGTCAGTGAGTGAATAGGCCTTATGCATGAATATATTTCAAAGCCAGAAGGCGAACGAAGCGTTCGATTTGGTCTCAGATTCAGATTCAGTTTCTTTTTTAGTTTTATTTTTATTATTTTTTTCTTTATTATTGCATGCCTCTGAAGCGGTTGTTGCATGCAACTCACAGTCACACGGACGCAGTGAGATTGTTTTAAATGTTAACATGGCCATTTAGAGGCAATAACAGCGGCAAAATGGCAGACAGTCGAACGAGGAAAGCCAAAAAGGCGCGGGCACTTGCTGTTATTACAACAATATTACCAATATTTATCATACATAAAAAAGGCTTGCAAAATAATCGCCAACAACAACAACAACAATGGCCGAGCAAAACGTCAGCATAAATAACTAAAAAAAATAATACTCATACGCCGCATGCGCCGCCGACGCCGACTGCATAAAAAGACAAATTTATGATTTATGATTTCAACCTTGTAAATAATATGCTCACAAAAGTACACACGGACAGTTTCTGCTAAACGCTTGTGCCGCTTGTGCCCAAAAGCAGCAACAACAATCGTTGCTGACCAACCTACTTGCACAATTTTTCCGCACAAGGCATGTGGCAAGTGTGCCCCACATCAACCACCGCTTGAAAACCACCGAGAAACTGCAGAACCACTGCATCTGAACCCACCAACTGAACCACAGCCACATACCGCTGCTTGCATGATTTTTAAATGCGCGATGAGTTATTTATGCATCGGGCATCGAGCGGCGGTATGTGCGAGCCATCCTTAACCCATTGTGGTCAGCCGATCAGAGGGTAAATAAATTGATCTTAACTGAATAATCACTGATTTTATTCGAATCGAAATTCAAGAGAATTAGCAGAGATTTGATGATAGTATAAAAACTATAAAAAATAAGGAACCACTTTATCTGTATCTTTTTTTTATCTTTTATTTTATATATTTTTTGGAACACATTTTATTTAATTTAATTTAAAAATATAGAAGATACATTTTATTGCTTTTGAAAATCAAACATTTAAATTAATTTAACACAAATTTATTTAGAACATGAAAATATTTCTGATATTTAAAATCAAGGAAATCTACCAAATTTTAAATTTAATTACAATGCTCTTTTACTAAAGTTTGGTTCTGCCTTTAAATTAAAGTGTATAGTTATTTCTTAAGGTTTTTATACATTTATAAAATTAAGTAAATATTATTAATATTTTTGTTTATTGGTATTTGCTTTAAGTCTTTTAAAATTATTAAAAGGAAATAACGAAAAATTTTTAGTAGGATGAAACGAATCAGTATATTCTTAATAGCCAAGTTTTTCGAGCTTCTTTATCAAGTAACGTCAAATAAAAATGGTATGTTTAATTAGCTAAATGACGGGTGTCCGTAGAAGTTGGCTGTACCTTGGTATTAAGCCCATTAAAAGCAAATAATGTTGGAATTCCACCTCGCAATGGGTTAATAAGCCCGAGAGCGTAGGAAACACACTCGAGTGTTCGGCTGTGAAAACACATGCCCCATGGATATGTTGCATTCAGCCTGTCCACTCTGCAGTTATTAAGCCGTAGCTGTGAACAAGAGCCCATATATTCTAATTGTTTAACCATATCCCATTGCAGATTCGATGCCAACAAATCGACGAAGGGCGCCTCGAAGATGCGACGCGATCTCATAAATGCGGAGATAGCCAATCTGAGGGATCTCCTGCCTTTGCCACAATCGACGCGCCAGCGCCTCTCGCAGCTCCAACTGATGGCTCTGGTCTGTGTCTATGTGCGGAAAGCCAACTACTTTCAACAAGGTAAGTCTCTCCCGGGGTCTAAAGGAAAAGAGCCAAGCCACAATTCCAGTACCAAAAGCCAAAATACATATATGCATGCTGATAATTGGCTGCACGCTGATTGAATATGCATGAGTCATGAGCAGATGGAGATTGCGGCTCTGTGATTGTGATTGTGACTCTGTGCAGCCGCGAAGATTGAGACTGCAGAGTGCAGGACCCACCGCCGTTGCACTTCAAAAATGCAGTTGCCAAAAAGTTCAGAAGGTGTACAAAATATTAGGGATTTGTCTTTATTTATTTAAGAAAAATGTAGAATGTTTACAAAATTATTACTCGAGTAGTAAGCAATTGGTTAGCACATTAACACATTGCTTAAACTTTTTCATATGATTTTAATTTGCACAAATAAAATTATGTAGATGTTACTTTAACCATTTTTGATAATGTAAATTCAGCAAAAATTCGTTTACCCTTATACGAAGTTTGTAATATTTAAATATAGGTCAATTAAACCGTATACAAATTTTCAAAGCGCTTTATTGTGGAAAAACAAAAGAATAAATACCATTTAAAAATATTGAAAGTTAGTTAAAATCGTACAGAATTCTTAAGAATATTAACCAACGGACTGTTTCCTGTTTTATGGGTTTTTAAATCCCTATTATAATATCTGTTTAATATAAACCCCTTTTTTCGTTTAGTGCACCGCCGACTTTCGTTTAAGCCGGAATGAAAAACCGCTAGGCGCATGGCTTCGCTTTGGTTTAAACCAACATCATTCATATGTCGAGTGTCCCTCTATCATGCCCCCAAAAGCCGAAAGCCCGGCTGAAATTGTTTTTGGCCAAGTAATTGCCGCAGCGTCTAGGCACGCACCCAGAGCAGCCAGGCGGGCCAAAATTGCTGGGGGCCCCCTCGAATGAATACCTCAGATTCAGAGATCCTCGAGTCCATTCGGATCGGTCCCCAGAGGTCCCATCCTCCTTTAATGCGCATGCGCGCAGGTCAACGCGCAACCGAACAAGATCGTTCGCTCTTTACTTACCTATTTGCGCTGCTATTTTTTCTGATTTTTTGTTTTTTTTTGTGGATAATTACGAAAATTGTTTTTCAAATTAGCGTTGTGCGGTACATAGGCCCATAGATAACACACCAGACTGGGGAACTCTTAACTCTCGGCTCGCATCTCTAGGTGCTCAGTGCTCAGCTTGCAGACAGAAACGAAAAACTGGAGGAAACCCATGTGAAACTGTTGCAGATCCGCGGCATCCGTACTATACCTATACCATACCATACCATACTATCTCAAAAACCACCAACTCCTCCAACTGCAAACTGCAAGTCTTCTCTGTTGGCCAGGCAATTTCACAATTGCAATGGTAACAACGAGCGTCTGCCTGGCATTGCTATAAATATTGCGATAAATCAAAATGTGCGATTTATGTGTTCTACAAATTGCAAAAAATTAAACTTAAGTACTGCTCTTTTCTCCATCCATCTCATCTCTCTCCTCCGCAGAAATTCCCAACCCATCGTAAGTGTGAGAAATAGTCGGCGTTTCATGGGTGCCTACTCGTTTCGTATCTTTTGGGCTATTTGGGTGTGTAGTTGCTGTTTTTGTTGTTCATTGTCATTGCACCGTTTAAAAGCATTTATAATCACAAATTGTGTTAATATTGGCACGCCATCGAAATCGCTTTGTATCGTTTTTTTTTTTCCGTTTTGTATCTCCCATCCAAGTTCAATGGATTCGTTTGCTCTTCGTCTGAGTTTTTTTTATAGATATATGTCTGTGGGTGGGTGTGGCTGGCCGGGCGAGATAGTCGCGATTAATGAAATACATATTTATAAAACGAAATTGAGTTTTCAATACAATGAGATTCTTTCCGTTTTTTTTTTACTTTATATGCAAGATCTTGAGCCCGGCGGCTTGGCTGTTGGATCAGATCAGATCGAAGAGCGTATAATTGGCTAGCATTTAGTATTGTCGTGTTTGCTAGCGAATCTCACAAGAAAAGGCAAAAAGCTGTGAAGTGGTCACAGATTAAAAATAGTTTTCGGTTGTGGTTCAAGGTGTTTGATTTATGCAGGTTGGTCCGCTTTTACATTTTAAATTACTATAGTTTAGTAAAGAATACAGAAACTCAATTTAGTAAAGCTTATCCTAAAAAGAAAATTGTTCCTATTTTAAATGGATAAAATGTCATTAGTGTTAATATTTTACATTTTATTGGTAATTAATATGCCACTTAAATATTTATCAAAAATTCTTTAAATATTCGTGGTACCTTTTAGACATTTTATCTTTGTTACTACTTATTTTGAGTTACATTCAGTGAGATAAATAATAAAGTCAGCAACATTCCCTTGCCCTTGTATATTACATTGTAGCCAAGTGGAAAAGCATTGAGCTGTTGCTGCCACTCCCCTTTTATTTTTATTTTGGCTGAATCAGGCACCGCTGACGACAGACTTCTTGGCAAAACGGATTTCTGAGTATTTTGCCCGGATAGTGGGTAATATTAAAGGCCCAGCGAAAAATCTGACTGCATTCATGGCCTTTCCGTTCAAGTTCAATGAAATTACCAGTTGCGGTTGCTGCTGTTGCAGTTGCTGCTGCTGCTGCAGTTGCTGTTGCTGTTGCCGTGGTGATTGTGGCCTGATGCTGATTTTGTGGCTGTTTCTCTTCGGTTTTTTGTTTTGTTTGCCAGGTGCGGGAGTATCTCGTAGTGTTTTAAAAATAATTGATCTTGATGCTGCCTGCAATGCAGCTGCAAAACAGCAATTGCACTCAGCGATCGCAGCCTGATGTTGCTGTTGCCACTATCGTTGATGTTGCTGCTGCTGCTGTTGCTATTGCAGTTGCTGTTGTTGTTGTTGCTGGCTCTTAGTGACAATGACACATTTTCTTTTTGTGATTCACTTGTTTTTGTTAGGCGGCAAGCAAACATCGTTGCCTCATTGTATGTAGAATATAATCAATGAATTAACAATCACAAGTGCACCTAACAATCGCCGTCACAAAGTGAGCAAGAGGGATCCGAGTCTATTATTAACAGATAGTTTTTTAATTAGCCAGGCTTTTGCATACAAATTACCGCCATGGGAAAATACTCATATCCACTTAGTGGATATTATCCCCCAACTATTTTTTATACGGATGTCTTGATCGGCAGGGCGCGCCTGCGCAAGATACACAAAAGGTCAATTAACTTAATTGGCAGTATTTTTTTTAAGAATCCGTTTTCTTTCCTCCTCTCATTGCAGTTTTCAAGCGTCACAATGCGATACATCATCTCCATCACCAGACAGCAACACCAAATATTGGCTTCTCAAAGGTAAGAAATATGGAAAAACTTTACATTTAAGATCCTTTTCGAATTAAGATATATTTTAAAATAGACATAAAATAAGAAAATATTTTTTTACATGTTTTAAAAATTACCAAAATATATTTCTCTAATTGTAGGTTATTTAATTAACTTCCTAATGGTAGAAAAAGCCCTATCTTGAACACCGAAATAATCTTAATTTGCTTTCTCATTTCCTTGGAAATATTCCCCAACAATTCATATTCAATCAGTGGGTAATTAGGGGTCCGATTGGCCGATCTGCGTTCATTTACCATATAACCTGGGCAATTTTCCATTTCCGATGACATTTCGATTAGGCTTCCCAGGGAACCGAGAGAAACAACTCAATTTAAGCCATCGCGGTGACAACTCAACCGAAAGTTCCCGGGAAAACAACTCTATTAATGGCACAAAAGCTGGCCATATCATAAGTCAGAAATCGTTTTGCTCGCCGCCACTTGCTGCGCCAAAAGCGAGAAGAGGAAATCAGCCAAAAGCAAAAGCCAGCGGGCCAAACAATAAATGCCCGGGAAAAGCCAACAGATTTACAGGAGCAGCAACCACCAAACAAAAAAAAAACAAAAAAACTACAAAAAACAGAAGACAGTAGTCAGTCAAGCTGCCTGGCACTGACTGCTCCAATCCGGGCGAGATTGATCTACATACCTGTGCACACTCGTGACTGAATTAAATACTATAACCACAGTACGAGTACTACTCATATACCCAAACCCATACTCCCCCTTTTCAGTTCGGTTCTCTTCGGAAGCTTTTTTTCTGCCGGTTGTCAACGTGGGTTTTGTACCCAGGCTTTTGGGCTAACAATTTATTAGTGCTCAGACGCGAAAATGAATTTGCATTTCCAACACAAGATTCAATTTATGCTTTTTCAAATAGAGGGTGTTGAAAATGTAGTAGCTTTTATGCCTGATAAGGCGTTTAAATTAAGGAGACGTAAAAATAATTGCATTTTAAAATGGGTAATTGAAAATGGAAGAAAATAAGACGGTAAAGACTTTCTATCATTTAAGAATATTGGTATTCAGAAAAAGATGTAAAATCATCATAGAATATTGATTATCCCTAAAAATTGCTATGGATAATTATATAAATTTTTTTAAAAGTATAAGAACATTTAAACAATTAAACCGAAAAAAGAGTTTAACATTAAATATTATTATTAATAATCATAATCCATAAGCAAATCAATAGAACTCTTAAAGATTTGAGAATTATGCTCATCCAAACAAAATTCTTTCTAGGATTAAAAACTAATATTCCTTAAATACTTTATTATTTTAGGAACATTTTTAAAGCACAAACAATCACCCTGTACTCACATTCGTATTTGTTTTACAGGCACTCTCCGGCTTCTTGATGATGCTCACACAAAATGGCAAATTGCTCTATATATCGGATAATGCGGCCGAGTACTTGGGCCATTCCATGGTAAGAGATTTTTTGTTTTTTTTTTTTAAAGACTTTTGCGAAAGTTGCGGATTGTTTTTGGGCTGGTTTTGTGTTTCGGGGGTCGCAAAATAGCTACAACCGTTGATACAAATCTCTGACAAGCGACAACAGGCAAACGACGATGCCTGTCGTCGTCGTCAGAGCATGTCATAGTCTCCCAACAGCAGCAGCAACATAAGCACAGCAGCAACATCAGCGTTGCAGCAGCAACAGCAACAGCAAACATATTTGTTGCACTTTTTGTGTGCTGTACTAGTTGCTGATGTTGTTGCTGCTCCCGTTGACAAGTTAGCAACTGTCTAAAGACCCAAAGAGACCCGATTCATTGAGCTTATATAAGTCGCTTGGTTTTGGTTCCTTAAAAACCACACAGCTCCGTGTTTCAAGCTTTGTTTATTGCACGTTTATGCCGCTTAAATAGCAAGGTTATACATACTTATTCGTATATATAGATAGAGTTGCATATGTACTTGGCCTTTCACTTTGCATTTTGAACTGACGGTCTAAATAAATCTAGCCAACCCGAGAACATGTGACATATCTCTATTCTACATACAGAAACAGAAATAACAGAGCCGACATTGACAAAGGTACCTGAGATTGGGCGACCAGGTGATTGTCGGCTCTTCGAAGTCAAACGGGGCGTATGTGTAATGTCTGCGCCCCACTAAAAATTATGCCATAAATCACAGACTGGCCTGTGATCCCAAATAAAAAACCTGATCAGCTTCATATCAATAGGAAACGCTCCACTTGTTTTTTTTCTTAGCCAGACAACCTTTCATATCAACTAAATGTTACCCCCTCTACAACTCAAAAATGTAGACAAGAACAAGCCAGCGGCAAGACAGGAGAAGCCAAAAAAGTTAAGAGGAAATATATAGAAGGAAAAAAACGAAGTAAGCCAATTGGCAACCATGACATTTGACAGCCTTTTGGCCTTTGTGCCGAGCGCCTTATCAGGAGTTCCGAGGAGCTAAGAGGAGTTCCAGGGAGTGGAGAACCCAGGGAGACACCCACAAGCCCACCAACCCACCGAAACCGAACTAAATGGTCAGTGAAGTTCATAAATTCACTCGTATGCCATGTGTTGGCATAATTACGGGCACTATAAAAAGCGCAATTGGTATGGTGTGTGCTCATGGACAGGCCCAAAAGTGGCTTGCCCAACCTTTTAATTTGTGTGGCAAGGCTCGGAGTTAGTTAGCGGCGGTAGAAACGGAAAAACGGAAAAAAGAGCTACAAAACAGCAGCAGCCAAGTTAATTAACAAACTGCCAAAAATGTCAATTGATCTTGGCAACATTGTGGTTGCTGTGCTGCTGCTGCCTTTACTATTGCCGATGTTTCTGCTGTTGTTCGGGCATCATAATTCGAATTCGATTTTTGCATATTCCCATAACAAGTTGCCATTGTCATGTGTCATGTAGCGACAGTGGCCATAAATAAATTACAACCACATCTTGGCTTGCCATTATAAATTGGTCGATCGGTTCGTTTAGTTTCGCTTCGTTCCGATCCGATTCGATCGCTCTCTCCTTCGCTGTGGCCATAATTGTCAACAATAATAAAAGCTCATGACATAAACGGCCAGCAGGCAATTGGCCACAAACATCAAAGCAACATCGAAGGCGATGAGCCAGCGAAATCCGTTGACACATCATTAACAAGTTACAACAATAGACTGACTAATTGAAATTTAATTTGAGAGGAAAGAAAAGGATCTCAATGCTTATAATATATTTAAAAGAAATAGATATTTATCAAAATTGATTTTACAATTTTCTTCAATTTGTTTAAGCGTCGTAAAATATTTTAAATAAATTTGTTGTATGTAAATCTTTAATTTGAAAATGCTTTTTGTGAATAGTTTATTTCAAAAGTAATTTATTTTATTTGCCACTGTTTTTTATAACTTTTAAATATTATAAAAATAATTACAAACATTTACTTTAAATATTTAAAAGGTATAGTTACTATAATATTTTAAAGCTACATAGTATTGTAAAGCATCCCTGGGATATACAAAATTATTATTCTGTGTGATTTAAAAATCTATCGAGTTTGTCACCTTTAAATCTTTCGCTAAACACCACTCGCATTAATATGGTAATGCCCAACTATTTGCTGACCAGTGTAAACCCGTGTTAACCATGTCCCCAATGCCGTTCTCGTTACAGGAGGATCTGCTGATACACGGTGACTCCGTTTACGATATCATTGACAAACAGGATCACGCAACCATCCAGGCCGAACTGAATAGGAACGTGCCGCCGCAGCCGGGTGGCTCGATCTCGAGTCAGGCGAACAGCGGTGGTGGTGCCGGTGGTGCTGGTGGTGCCGGCGACTCAACGTCCAGCAATGGAAGTGCCGGCGGTGGTGGTGCTGGTGGCGCCTCCAGTCTCGAGGGCGAGCATCGCATGTTCCTCTGTCGCATGAATGTTAGCCGCAATGCGCGACGGCAAATGCGTTTCGGCGATCAAAAGGTGAGTGTCAAAGCACTGAGAAGAAAAACGGAAAATTTTAGGATTTCCTATTTAATTTTTTAGAAACATTCTTACTCAGCTAAACAGCTATCCTTGTTTATTTGATAACATAACATAATATTTGATTACCTAACATATAAATCTAACCCATTTGATCTAAGAACTTATATTTTTTTAAATCTGAAAAACGAGTTGGGAATTATAAGCCATCATTAATGCAATTTTTATATGGCAAACAATAAATAGGCATTTATTAAAAGTACTTCAACTTTTGCCTTCTTTTAAACACTCTATATCGATTCAATGATACATTTTTAATTAAAATCTAGTTGATGTTGCCTAATTTTTTTCTGCGTGCACGTTTGCGTGGATGAGTAAGCGCGTGTAAGTCTCTGACAGGAATTGATGAATGAATCACCTGGGAAGCGTGTTGCGTGTAACACTTTACCACACTGCAGGCTCCTCCGATTCCCCGATCGTCCGCCGCTCAACATCGACATCTTGCTCCGGCATGAATTATGCATGAGGGCAGGGAAATGGAGTTGGAGTTGCGAGTTTGGAGTAGAACTCTTCGGAAACTCATGCGTTTGAGCCGGCGGCGGCCAACTGGTCATACATCTTGCCAACGAGCCGGGTTTTCTATAAGCTGACAAACGATGACAGTTGATGGGAAACGGGTGGGTGATGGCTGTGATGGTGCCCCAACCCACCTGGTTTTTTTTTCGCTCTTTACCTGCTCTGATTGGCCGCCTCTCGGGCGAGATGATGATGATGTGAATAAAACGAGGCGGCCATATGAAGTTGTCTTCCCAGCCATCTCAACTCAATTCAGCTCGGCTCAGCCGCAGGTTGAACAAGACAAGACCAAATCTGTCAACGTGTTGAGCGAAGCGTTGGCTGTGGCAGCAGCTTTTACCCGTTTTGGTCATGGATGTTGAATATGTTGGCTATGTTGCCTCCGTTGGCTCTGTGCTACTGTGCACCATGTGATGTGGTGGGCGGTCGCTTCACTTTTATTCATATCTCCAGCGATCCGAGACGCGTCCATTTTTTTTCTCTGTTTGCACTCGCTTTTTTGCGCAGATGTGCAGTGAGCAAAATTATGGAGATAAGCCCAGGCGTTGACAGTTGGCTGAAAACGTTTTTAATTAAGTTGAGTGTTGGCAGTTTAATGAGGTGCAGGAAGTGCAGAGCTGAGAGATTTTTATGGATAAAGGTGTAAGACTTTAACTCGGGGTAGGCAATGCAAAATAAGGAAGTGAAAAAATTATTGTACATTATTTTTTAAAATAAAGAATTTACCAATTTATTTAGTCCCCTAAATAATAAGACAAAGCTGTTCCATCATAGCCATTATTTTCTTACCCTGAGAAGCCCCATAAAAACTAACCGAAACTAATATGGCACAATAAAATTAAATGTATCAAAAGCTATAAGGCAATATCAATTAGAAACCCCTCTTAAAATGTAATAACAGAATGTTAGAGTTTTGGAATGTCCAATCCATTCCCAGCCTTGCTCAGAACATAAGTGCCTAATCTAATCCCAAGCACACTCGACGCTCAAGACCCACATGAACTGAACCGGCGATAACCCCGCAAAGTCAAGCCTTTTGGCCAGAGCCAAGCTAAATGCAAGCACATTCACTCCCAGGCCGGCACTCGTTAATATGCAATAAAAATGGACCAATAAATAATTATGAATGAGGTCAGACATAGTTCAGAGCTAGTAACCAGTGGGCCAGACGACAACCGTACCCCATAGACAAAAGCCCAAAATGAAAAATTCGAAAAAATAAAAACAAAAGCCAGGGAAAAAGAGAAGAGACGGCGGCGACAGCGCCGGCAGTGGCGCCTGGTCCCCAGTCTAAGGTCGTCTCATTTACCAAAAACTGAGAAAAAACTGAGAAAAAACTGAAAAAAACAAACCCCAACCGACGGGTTTTTTTTGTGGGGGATCGGGTGGGTTTTTGGTATCAGGATCGTTGGGCTGGCTGCATTTGCATTTAAGCAGAAGAAGCTGCGACGACGGAGGCCCATAAGCCTCGAAATTGCAATTGCAGTTCGAAAAGACGACGAAATAAATGCAGGCACGTTTTAATTGGGAGACAATGGCTCCGATTCGACGAGCCTGAGACTGCCTGGTGGGTTTTTTCTGTTTTTTTTCTGATTTTTTCCTCCTCTGTGGAGGAGTTGGCATACAAACATTTCTGTGATTGCCTTTTTTAAATTATGGAATCAGAGTAAAATGTCTATGAGAGAGTGCGCCGGCATGCCGGTACTAAAATGGCCATAGTAAGTAGGTACTCCCCCAGAGTGCCCCACGTTGGGCGCCAATTTTCGTGGGAGCCAATGCACAGAACAAAGCTAAACGCGTTTTTTCTTCTGTTCTTTTTTTCTTGCAGGTTGTCCTCGTCCAGGGCCACTATTTGTCATTCCTGCCCCTCTGCAGTCGCAACGAGCCCGTCTTTTTGGCCACCTGCACTCCAATTGCCATGCCCGAAACGAGGGAGTGTGTGGTGCAAGGTGCCACCAACGTCTTCACCACCATCCACTCGATGGACATGAAAATAGCCCACATCGACAAGAAGTGAGTAGCGGTGATAAATTGGTAGATGAAATTCGAGATAAATACTTAATGCTTATTGTTATTTTATTGCTTTCAGTGGCGAGTTTCATTTGGGCTATGATAAGGCCACGCTACAGGGCACATCCTGGTACAATCTCATTCACAGCGAAAATCTGAGGGAGGCGCAAAATAAGCACAGATTAAGTAAGTGTTTACTTCATAAAAATTAAGTTAATAGCTCAGTGCTTTAAAAAATATTAAATGTTGATAATATCTAATATTTAAATTTACATCGGAAACTAGTAAATATGTAAATATAACTTCAAACCAGCCTATACGGCATAAAAGCTTTCAAATGAAATATTGATACTATTAATATCAAAAGCACATTAAATTTATTTATAATATCTACATCTTAAATTATTCAAAATTCAAAGCTGATACACTCGTGTTAAACCTTTCTATTAAATGGTTTTTTTCCAATGGTTGTCGACAAAAAATATTTAAATGTATCTAACTGGAAACCTGTTGAGTCGCGAAGGAAAAAACCATTTACAGTAGATTGCTTTTATACAATAAGAATTATATCTTTAAATATTTAAAAAATATCTTTCTAATCTTATAAATTTATCCCCGTTAATAGTTACGCAATCGGAACAGGATCGCAGCTGTATCCTGCTAGTGCGAATGCAAAGATCTAGTGGAGAATACACGTGGGTCCACGTGGTCTTACAAGTGAGAGATAGTCCCGATTCCACTCAACAACCTGTTATTGTATGCACCAACCAAGTACTCAAGTGAGTTTATCAAAAGTTACTTCATTACAATAATAGTAAATATTTTTTGTTAGTTTGCAAAATATAATTTAAGATCTGAAATAATTTTCAAAAAGTTTTTTTGGATTAGTTTTTAAAATTTCGTTTTTAAAAGTAGTAACTAAAAAATGATTTATAAATATTTACAATATATATTTTCCCTCTATAAAACCCCTTTAAATTTCCCTTTTCAGTGATCGCGAGGCCTCGATAATGCTGGCCAACTCCTGGCTGTATCACTACTATACCGTCCAGTCGAAGATCCAGTTCGGCATGCCCTTGGACAGTGGAATCCGAGTGCCACCGGGAACCCCCTCGAGTGGCTACTACAGTCCCCATTCGTCCCATCCACCGGCCACTCCGGGAGGAGGCGCCACTCCCACCCTCGGCATAGCCAGTAGCTTTGGCAGCCATTCGCACCATCCTCATCACTCCCACCACCCGCACCACCACCATCATCACCACCATCCTGCAACGGCCTATCATCATCATCCGCATATGGGAACCTATGGCGGAGTCTATCATGCCGAGGCGGCCATCGAACTTAAGGAGGATCAACCGCTGTTTAGCTTTCAAGAGCCCGTCGACTACAGCCAGGTGAATAGCCAGGTGAATCCCCCGGCGAGTACTCCCAATCCACCCGCCTCCAAGTCGGCCACGCCCCCGCCGCCCAAGAAGCGAGCTCGCAAATTGGAGCCCCTATATCTTCACGCCGAACGTTCTCCGGCTGCTGCGATAACCCCCGAACCAGATTGCTATGCCATCCATACTCACCCGGCTGCCGCCTATGCCACCTCGTCGTCGGTGGTCAGTAGCGATGCCTCCGTTATATATGCCACCATAGTTCCGACGAGACCGAGGCTACCCAATAAGTCACTGCCACCCGATCCGGCGGATTTCATCGAGCAGTGGAATCCCAGTCCCCCGTGGTCGGAATCGGCGCAAAAGGCTTCGCTGGACAGTTTTGGATCCTCGCACGAGCTGAGTCCCTGCATCACGACCACGCCCCCCACGCCCACCAGTGCCACACCGCATCAGAGTGGCTTGGGCACCACCCAGACCATTGGACCTGCCTTCAGTTTCGAATGGATGTCGGATCCCCTGGTGCCCGTTACCTATCAGCAGTGGCCACCCACCGGGGATCATCATCAGCATCTCTCGCAGCACTTGAGCCAGAGTCAAAGTCAGAGTCACCAAAATCCTCTCCAGCAGCAGCTTCTCCTGGGAAATCCTCTACAGCCACATCTCCACCAGCACCAGCAGCACCACCAGCAGCAGCAGAATCATCAGCATCAGCCACATCACTTAGCACTTCATCATGGACGTGGGGCGGAGCACTCTTTGGAGGGGGAGAGTCAAGGGGTGGTGGTGGTAGGGCCACCACCGATACCCATTTCGATACCGATACCCACGGCGGCGGTGGCCACGGGCCATGGGGATGCCGGCGAACCGGTTGAGGATAGAGGTTAGTATATTTACTCTGTTTTTTTATTTAACTTCTGGCACGATTTCCAAAAAGCTGCGGCCAATTCGCACTCGATTGCTAAGTAATTAAGGCCGCCGAAAACAAAAAAGGCCGAGAACTAGTAAAAGGCAGCTTAATTATTGATAAGCCATGGGCTTCCGCCCCAAGCACATGCCACGCTTATGCTAATGCTAATATCATATCTATATCTGTATCATTTTTTCAGATCCCAAAAATTAGTGAGTAGCTTGGAAAAAGCTTGGAAATACCCAGAGATCACAGATCGGAGAGCTGCCAGGTGATAATCACACTTAAATTAATTGCCACTTGTCATCTTAGCGTTTAAATTATTTTTATCTAACAAAGAAAAAAAAAGAGAAATAAACGCAAAACGCTATAACACATTCGTTTCTCAAAACAACAGCTAATTTAAGTGATTTCCATATGCGTCCCTTTTGTTTTCCAATTCCCATTTTGTATGTGCAATCTTGAAGAAAAACACTTAAAAATAAGAATGAGTAGCGCTTGGAAATTAGTTTCGCGATAGAAACAAAAGCAAATACCATATTATATTCCAAGCCAAGCCAAGTGAGCTCTATTAGTTGTAGCGTTTTTATTAGCGACATTTTTATGGCGCGCGCTTAAAGTTCTTTTTACGATTACTCGTATTTCTGTATACCGCGTATTCGCAACTCCGCAAATATCTTTATATATACATACTTCTACATAGACTATTTAGGTTAATTATTTTATTTTATTTATTAAACGTTTATTTATACACATATTTATTACCATGCTTTCGTATTTTGCTTATTGAATAAACAAACTTGTAAAGTATTTTCGTTTGAAGGAAATTCCATGAGTTGTTTTTATGAGTGGGAAGAGAATGGACTGCAGAATATTTCCGGCTGAATAAATTATGATATGTGATTGCAAAAAAAACTCAACAAAATTTTCTTAACTTTAATGGGCAATTATAGAAATCTTATGGACAATAACTTCTTACTGTCTATAAAAAATCCATTTATGTCGGAAATGGTTAGAATATTTGCATTTTACTTATGTGCACAAATTAACAATATAGAGATTTTATCTTTATTAAGTTTTCAATCGAAATAACCAACTTGACCCAAATTCCAGCACATGTCTTAGACAAGGCAAAAATCTCAGTAATGCGCCTTTTAATCAGTGATCATAATATGATTACCATAATGACGAAGAAAAGCGCGATGGAAAAATGTCATGATTTTCCTCACGGGTCCTCCATTAATGCCTTGCACTCTGAACCAGCAAGGCAGAATTCGAATCATTCGCTTTCGCCCAGAAACTAACCAACCGAAAATCCCAAAAGCCACTCCCCACACCGAAAAAACGCCAAGTTTGGGTTAGCATTCATAGACATTTTCAATTTCAAAGTACTCGTACTGGGGGCACCACTTCATGGTGACGACGAACCGCCGATGAAACCGATGGAAACCTCTATGAAACCCCTTTGAAACCTCGGCGACGACGCAGAACAGACGCCAGACAGTTGGATTTCACACACAGGCCCACTCGAGAGTTGCGGCGATGAGGAGGCTGGCTCCTTTTTTCGGCTGCTGCTGCTGCCACGGCTGCTGTTGCCAAGATCTTTTGGTGATATCCAACAAATATTGTAAGTAGAATGGCCAGCAAAATAACCAAAAACCAAGAAAAAAAACAAAGCAAACAAAAAACCCAGAGAGAGGAGAGAAAAACCTAAGCTAAACGGAACGGAACGCTGACGATGTAGACGCCGCAGCTGGCGCGATTGAATGACTCCTCGTCGTCGTCCGTTGTCGGTTGTCTGAGATACTGACTGGCCATGTGACTATGTGACTGGCTATGGCTATGGCGAGCTGGATCGGGAAAGACGGCACTCGCAGAAATAGTAAACGAAATCGGGAGTCCAAATAAATATATTCTATGAAGGGGAAAATATTTATAGGTCCTTAAAACATCACTTTAATAGTCATTTGAAGGTCTAAAATTGATAAATGTAAAACAATACAATATCTAGGAAATATTATATACAAATATACAATTTTTTTTTAACTTTACATATTTTTAAAGTACTCTAACTATAATTTTACTTTCGATAAATATTTTCGATAAATAGTTAAGCCTTTTTTAATTCAAAATATATTTTTTAAGCTAAATTTATACTTAATTTAATTTTTAATTAAAGTTAAAAATTTAAAAATAAAATTTATTATTTTTAGAACAAATAAATATCTTTTTTACTACCATAACATAAACATAACAAACTTAAATATAAAAATAAATATAGAAAGGTATATTTATTTCTCCCTGTGTACCACTGAAGCTGCAGATGGAGACTTGGGACTGGACGAGGACGACACACTTACAGGCGACGACGTTGGCCAACAGCAGCATTCTCAGAAATATTGGTGTAGGTCACAGTCGCAGATAACATACAGTGCTTAGTCGAGGGAGGGGAGGAGGAGGGGGCTCTGGTAGAGGGGAGGGTGTGTGCCGCAGTCCTGGCCTCATTGTATGCAAATGTGCCACGATCACCACCCGCCCAGGCCGATTCGATGATCCTCCCGTCCGATCCTCCCATACTCCCATCCCCCCCAAAAACCCAAACCAAATCCAAATCCATCGGCCACCACTGCTCTTCATGGGTGCCAGAATCGTTTTGTGTGCAAGTTACTCGAATTCGCATTCGCGTTTTCTGTATTTCTGTTTCTTTGGTTTTTTTGTTTTTCTTTTTTTACGATTTTTTTGAGTTGTGCGATTTTTGGCATTTTTGCATTTCCTTTGTTTTTGTCCTAGCCAAGAGATGCTTATGTAAGCGACAACCGAGGAGACGACGACTCCTGGCTGAGGCTGCAGGAGCAGCACGAGGACTGTTACATATTTCCCCATAGCCTTTAATATTAGCCAAAGGCCAAATGACATAAAATCATGGTGGTAGTATGTTCTACGAATAGTTTATACTCTATCTAAAATCAATTACTATTTAAATTATGTTACAAATATTTTGAAGCTTATGATTTTTAAATAGTTTCAAAAAATAGAATCTGAGTAACAAAAAAATTTTAAATTAAATAAAATAATAAAAATTAATACGAAGGTACTTTACAGTTTTTAATAGAGGAAAACTTAATAAACAAAAAAAAAACCAAAAATACTGAACAATATTTTTTTAGAAACAAACAAACTATTTAAAGTTTATAAAAATTGTAATAAAACTTGAATTACTTCAACTTATTTTTTTCAATTTAAGAAAGGTCTTTCCTCTGTTTATTAGCTAATGTATCCCAGTCAAAAGTGTATTTCAAAAGGTAAACAACGCAAAGAAATTTATAAATAAACGTCGACGACAATGGGAATGCTGGGCGCACAAAACCAAACATTTCAACAGGAACAACATGTAATTTTTGTACCGTCCGACCTCCTCCCGATCCTCCAGCTCCTCCATCTCCCCCAGCTCCTACTCCTCTTAAAGCCTCCCACAATCCTGGCCATATGCAATGCCTTGGCCGGGGTCACGACACTTTTTGTGGCAGCAGCAACAGTCGCAGCAGCAGCAACATAAACAGTCGCAGGAGCCGCAGCGATCCGAGTCAAATAGTGGGAGAAGTATGGCAAAAAGTCCCTCCTTTTGCAGCTTATTGTCTTGGCCACAAAACAGTTGGCCCCGCTGGATAGCTTGGACATTTCGAAGACCCTGCAACTGAACCCGAACCCGAGCCCGAACCCAAAAACCCAAACCCAAACCAAAGCAAAGACCGAGGCGACTGCCTGGCGTCAAGAGAATGCGTTGAGCTTGTTGCCTTTTGGCTTTGATTTCGCATTGTGGAACTTTTCTTAGGAAAAAAATGTTACATGAAATTAATAAATAGGCAAATAAATGTTAAACAGCTGCTGTTTTGTACGTGTTCTGTTGCACGCGCACGGTAGCCATTGTGCTGCACACAGGGTGGTGCCTTTTGGTGGTGCTATAGTGGCCATAAGGCTGGTGGTGATTCTGCTGCTGATTCTGGTGGCGATGATGTTGCCCCAGGTATTTGCATAACACCACGGCGAGCTTAAGGATTCCCGAAACCAAAATTCAAACCGAAACCCAAGACGAAGCAAAAGCCCATTTTGCTATGGATCTTTCCCAGGCCCTAACCATTTACTTCCTGCAACTAGCAACTTGCAACTAGCAACTGGCAACCACCTACTAAGCAGTCCCTCGAGGAGCTGGATTTCTGGATCTCTGCCACTGCATGCCAAATCATTTTTATGCACTTCACAGCAATTGCCAATGGAACTAATGCCCCAGCTCTTAAAAGCCAAATATATTCCGCTCCGCCCTCACCGAGAGCAATGCCTGAAAATCGTAACTAAAGAAAACCAATAGCCAACGAGGAGAGTTGACCACTAGGATGACCTACAAGAGAAGGGGCAGGGCATATGGGTGATATTATAAATGTAAAAAATTAAATTTAAAATTAGGAATAGGATTTCATCTAAAGATTATTTGGTAACTTATTTTACTATACAAAAAATACATTTTGAATTTATTCAAAATATTAAAATATTTATCTATACATTTATATGTCGACTATTTTAAATAAAGCTTGAAATACTTTATTTAAAATAGGTTAAATACCAAACCTAATAATTCTATGCAGAACCCCCACCCCGATTTGCGAATAATATTTCAATCCAACTTGGATTAAAGCCATTCACTACACACACTTTCCATCGTTTGAATTTCAAATGTTAAGAGGCGGCTTTTTAGTGCTATATTAATATGTAAGCCACTCCAAAGCCGAACAGCAAACATAATAATTCGTCTATAATTTATACACAATTGTGGGTAAAATGTGTACAAGCATAATTTACACATAAACAAGCCAGAAATCCAGGCAACAGTGGCTAGCACACACACACACTAGTAAACTTAACAAGGCTTAGAAGGGGAAGATAAAAAATACCAGGTAGAAAAGAAGAGGACCAGGGGACTGAGAAATTGATCAACGCTGTGGCGGGACATAAACTAAAAGCTTATTTAACATTAATTTCGCCACGAAAATCACAGAGCAATTTTAAACATCAGTTACATGGGTTTTTGGCGAGAAGAAGGGGCCTTTGGTTTTTCCAGGGGGATTCGCCGATCCGTTTGGAAGCTGCAGTCAACATGCGAATCTCTGCTTTAGCCCCCCACCCAACCCCACACACCTGCCCATCGGGATCCCGTGTAATCTAAGCTGCCATTAAACAAAATACAAGAAAAAACTTACGAAAACATATGCTACATATTACCTCTGCGGGAAGGTGAGGCATTTTGGGAATAGCCATGGGGATGAGGCGAGGTGACGGAAGTTTAGAAGCGAGCTGCACCATGGGATAAGATCTTATTTATTGTATAGTAAAAATAAACAGAATATTCTGAAAATTTTTACATTTTTAAATAAAGAATGTATTGTTGCTCAGGTTGATATTTGGGATTTTTATACATGTATTTTATTAATACTTGGTATTTCAATCCGAAAGCCAACCTTTTTTTGGGTATTCTAGTTTCAAAAGTGATTAAAAAAACGGAATATAAATAAAATATAAATAAACCAAATTAAAGGAAATAATAAATTATTTTAATGTCAAATTTGTAGTAGGGGAGAGTGGGGGAATTTCGTCACAGGGGCAATTTCGTCACCTGCAATATCTCGGAATCCATAAGTCGTAAAAATATATAATTTTTTTGTTTTAGTCCTTCAAGACTGCCAGACACAACCAATGCATTTGTTTTGCACAGAAGGCCAAGATAATTAAGCTATAATATTAAATGTGTTTTAACAGTTCAAAAGCTACATTTAGTTCTCGACGAAATTTTTTCTGTATGCCACAATTCAAAAGGAATAAGATACACGATTTTTTATATAATACACAGTGCTATAATGTGCATTTCTGCGTCAGTGATTTTTAACTTCGCGCCTAATTTCGCAAGAAAAATAATTATTTCTAAAAAAGTACGGTCTGGGGAAATTTCGCCACCCTACGCTAAGGGTAAATTCGCACCTATTTTAAATACATATTTTTATATTTGACGAGCTGGCTAACGAACAGACTACCAGCAGCAGCAACAAATATAGGACGTCAACAAAAATGGTACGCTTGATCAGTGTAGCATATTTTCAGGCGTTAAACTCCCTACATTTTTCAGGTGACGAAATTTCCCCAGTTGTGTGGTGATTTTACCCCCCTGTGTGGTGAGATTGCCCCAGTATATTGGTTTTACATTTTATTTTTTTATAAATCACCAAGCTAATTAAAAAAATAGGGGAATGTCACATTTTAAAGCTTGGTGCTAACCGCATTCAACAATAAAAATAGAAATATGATAACGTGTCTCAAGATGGACAAAAAATACCTTTGAAAAAATGCTGACGAAATTCCCCCACTCTCCCCTATTAATCATATGAACAATTAATACATATTTTATTTTAAAAACTGAATTGATTGGTTTCCTATCGAAAATACTTATGGTCTAATTTCTAAGAGTTTTTACCGAATACAATTATTTTCTTTCTACTATTCGAGATTTCCTTGTCTGTCCAAACTTTAAGCAATCGAAAAACCCTCAAAATATTTAGAGATATCACCCATTGTTCAACGACCTGCCTCGCTGGTTGCCATTTGGCTGTTTGGCAGGCACTCGGGTAAGCGCATTTTAGTGGGAGACCCGTGCGCCGCAGAAACATCTCTCCACGCTGAGCAATTGCACCTGCCTGGGCCAGATCTCCGCTGCTCTGGTTTGGTTTTAGTTTTGGCTTTGGTTTTGGATTTGACTGGGGCTCCAGTAGGATCGCTTTATGGATGGAGGATGGAGGATCGCAACCGGCAAGCGAGCTACAAAGATTTAGAGCGACATTAGAGCAGTCAATCCATCATGACTGAACATTACCATAAATTACACAGAAATAATTGATTATTACGAGAGGACGGAGCCGAAAGACGGGGCCAACATTTTGCACATGCAACTTTTGCTCCCACCGCAGCAGCCTCTCTATTCGCATGTGAGTGTGTGTGCGTGGTTTCCCCGTCCGTGTTAGCCATTACACTGGGCCAGACTCCTCAACTTGGGGATCAACTGGATCTTTCGGTGCTCTACGCAGTTCGGCCAGCGAACCGATTTAGTTTAAATTACGCTGGGAAGATGCGCGGCGACCCGGTCAACAAAAAGGTAACTCCCCAGTCAAGTCCTCCACTCAGTGGCAAATTAGCGAACCCAGCGAAGGCTAAAATTCCTCGAAGTGCACTGAAAAAAAATGTTAAAAATAAACTAAAATATTTGAATAGAATGTACTCGTTTAAAACATTCTCAGGAGCTATATAACGTAGAACGAGTATTATAGATAATACACACATTTCTTAAGTATTCTTATGTTGTAATTTTTCATAATAATTTAAAAATATTTTGTAGACTAAGGATTGAAAATTCGTTTTTTTTTAACTATATCGCAAGCTGAAGTCAAATAACAAACACAAAATATGCATACCAAAAATGAAAATAATATTTGTATCCATAACAACCCTAAAAACTCACTTTATTTCTTTCTGTGTGGCCTGAGCTCGAATTCTTTTCAGAGCCTACTAAGCACTTTGAACTCAGAAAAGCAGAAATTGCAGCCAACATGGAGGGTTTTTCCAGACATATTACGCCCGTTGAGTAATTGCAGAATGAAAGCGCTTTAGACGGCGAAATTTAATCAAAGTAAACAAACAAATATTTGCCAATACTTCAACCGAAGTGATCTATCAGCTTTAACTTTACCGTTTGCCCACTTGGTTAGTTCCTTTTTGGCTAGACAAATTACCAGCTATTTGCTTGATGTTTAAATGAAGTTTGAGTAGAGTTTGAAGGAGATTTAAATTTAATTGGATTTGCTTTTGGAAAGGCGATTTTTCGGAGAGCTTAATTTAATTACTTTAATATTTACGATGTAAAAATAAAAGCACATATTATGACATACAATTTTAATAGGACTGACCTTTCAAGTGACACTGAAAATTCCCCTTTCAACCCTGCGCAAAAAACCCAACCACAACTCAAGGTTATTTACCCTTAACAACAAAGTAAAATTTTCCAATTTATACCAAGGAAACCCAAGCTTTTTGTATTGTGCCGCCTTATAAATACCCACTTTATAATGAGCTTAACAATCGTATGCCAAACAAACCGATGATATCTGAAAATGAAATCGGAAAAGTAAAAATAGAGATACAGATACGGGGACCATTGACGAAGCACCGATGAAACTTTGAATGATTGCAAAACGGCGATAAAAGGAGTAAAAGGAAAAGGATATTGGGACTGTCAGTTTGTCAATCTGCGATTGCTTTGACACTTGAAGTTTATTATCCGCTGACATTTCAATTCTGATTGGAAATGGTATTCCGAAGGTTCGAACTTCGAAAACAAAAGCCCAACTTTCGATGGGAATCTGCTTCCCCTTGATGGCTGATATTGATTGATCGTTGAATTTTTATTGAGTGATTGATACAAAGGGGGAATAAATATATAAGTGAGCCCAAGCCAAAACAAAACAATAGTTTCAATTACAAAGGGCCATTCTCCAGTTGAAGAAGCTGGATATGTAAACCGTAAGAAGTACAAAACCACCATCTAGATGAGGGCAGAAAAATATTATTAGGCAATGAAATATGGTGTTTCCAAGGTGTTTGCACGCTCAGCTTCAAATCGACTTCTTCTACTTCGACTTAAACTTTGGCTGGAGTTCAACTTTAACTCTCCACCAGATTCAGCTAAAGAAAAAAAATGCTCGCCTGCCGTTTCTCGGCTTCTTATCAAGATGCTTTCAATGTTTCGTTTAGGATTTTCATTTGTAGCATTTAGCTGATCTATAAAAAAAATGCCCAGGCGACTCCTCTTCTGCACATAAAAAAAATATAGTTGTGGCCCGCTTTGGCCGACACTCGTAAATTACAATAAATTATGTTGAAACTGATTATTCCATACAATTTATGGGGCCCTTTTAAGTGGGCGTGTGCACTTTTATTTTATTGTGAATGATGATGTAAATGATGCTGGCTGGCTTTTCGAGCAAAAGTGGAAACCTCGAATGCTTTGCCAGTACGTTCGAGTTGAGCCGGGGTCAAATTGTTTTCGGGGGGGCCGGTGATGGGTTAATGAGGTTCAAGTTCTTGTTGAGCGGCCAAGTGCACGTAATGGCTCCTAAGATTGTGCCGCAGAAGAAGCTGATTTTGTTGGGTGTTTTTTTTTTGGTTTTTTGGTTTTTCTGTTTTGTTTTTTTTTTGTTTCGCCAAATTTGTGAATGCACTTTTGGTGGGAGTGTGTTAACTGCGATGCCAGCCTATCATGAGCTGAAAATCAGCGACTGAGCCAACAACATTCGACTTATAAAACACACACATCATCCCCACCCCCACCACATTATCATCGTCGGCAGGAGCCGGAGGATCTGGATCGGGAATAGCCTTGGCAAGCGGCGTAGCAAAAAATTTAATTAAGAAAATCAAGTCAAAGGCCCAAAAAAACAAAAACAAAAAAGTAAAACTGCGTTGCGACAACCGCGAAGACGCGCTCCAGCTTTCATATCTGATTGAAAAGCTAAAGCCCAAAGAGCCAACGAGGAGATGGAGACCCGCTTGAATGGCCGTGTATCCGAGCAGAGGGAAAAAGAATAAGAAATCCAGGGGGAACAAGAAAACTGAGCTGAAAACGAGTGCAGCGCAAAAATTTGATGCGATTTGGATCAGTGCGACACAATGAGGCGGCCAATGAGGCAGGGACCACCAAAAGAGGCAGGAGACACAGGGCCATTTAGCGCAACCTTACCATTTCTTGTCCTGCACGTAGAAAAATCTGATTATTTTATATGTCTTATATGACAATAACAGATCCGAACTGAGAGCCAAATATTACAAACAAAAATCTAAAAAATACTTTAGGAAGATTTATTTTGGAATCCATATTATATTGCTAAAAATTAACTATTTAAAATGTTTTTTGAGATAAATAAGAAAATGTAAGGAAATTAATTTATAAATTTTAAAAGTTTTTACTAATTTGTTAATCTATTTTAACTTTTAAAAATAAAACAAAAAATATTAAAATTTAAGAAATTATAAGAAAAGAAATAATAAAATTGTATAACACCTAATTCTAGGTTTCCCAAACACAATTTACAAAAAAGAAGTGTTTAAATATTTGTTTTTTTCAGTGCACTTTGAGCTGTTGTTTGGTTTTGTCAACGAACGGATTTCGATGATTATTCATTGGGCATGGCAGCCCCACAGGCCCGCACACAAGCACACTTGTCTGTGGCAAACAATTTCAGCAATTAGAATATCAAGCTATGCAGATCTTTCTCTGTTTTTTGTCGGATCTCAGCGATCCGCGGGCGATGCCAGCAATTGACATTGGCTCAAAGGAGATCAAAAAGCAAAGAGGCTCGCACACCCAGCACACGAAGATCTGTGTGGCGCTTTAATGACATTTCTGGGGAAGGAAAACAGCGTACCCCCACCGTCCACCTTCAAACCCTCCCCCTTTGCGGCTCCAATTTGGACTGTGTGTGGCAGGCCGAAACGAAAGACTTAGGACACAAACTTGCAAATTAAAGAACATTAATTTTCGCCCAACTTGCGCTGTAAGAGGGATCCTGAACTGAAAACCGAAAACTTAAAACCAGACCGGGAGTACCACCATTCCGTAGCTCCTCCTGCTGATTGATTACACCGGCCAGCCGGGGCACAAAAAGGCAGCTCCACAGCGCGCTTTTTGGCCTGGGAAAAAATCATAATAATAATGATACATAATAAAAATGGAAAACTTCTAGACGCCATATAAATCAGAGCAAATATGAATTGCTGTTTGTGTCTGACTCTACTGACTGTTTATTTGTTTGTTACTCGCCTTTTTGTTCTTTTCACTGCAGTGGTTGTTGTTTTGTTTTCTCTTTTTTTTTGGTCTTGGTGCTGGAGTACTCGAGCCTTTTGTCAATTGCTATGGCACAGTGGTTAGGGATTATGAAATGGTTGTAATAATAAAGTTCTTATTTAGTTTACAAAATTAAAAATAATATTTTATAAATAGTACCCATTCATTTTGTGAAATTAAATGGAATCATTTTTATGGTTTTAATGGAACTATATCTATAAAATGGAGTAAACAATTAAGTTACAATGAGCAATGAATAAGGAAGAATTTAATTACAAGATAAATGTCATTGTAAAAACTTTAAACAAATGTTAAGCATTTAAAATTAGATTAAAAATAAATACAAATGCATTAGGATTGAAAACCAATTTTTTTAAAGTACAAAAATGAAACCCTCAATAAATGACCCACTGTATTCAATTGAACTGCCTGCATTTCGGCATTGTTCCGCAGCCCTGCTCTTGTAATTCTGTCTGGCTCCTTGGGAGCTTTTGTGATCGCTGCTGCAGTTGCAGTTGCACTCGGAGTCGATACTGCAACGCTCCTCATATTGCACACGATGCGGAGAGATCCGAGACGCAAGACCACAGACTCTCGGCCAGACCAACCGAAGAACCAGCCGCAGTTGTCGCCGTTTTGGCCCATTGTCTGTGTGGGAAAAAGCCAGCGACTCTATAGACTGGCCAACAAAAAACCAAAAAAAATAAAAAGGAAAACCAAAAACACAATGTATGCTAACCGATAGTTTTCAATGCCAAATGGTTTATGCATTCGACTGCTCATGGCAATCATAAAGCGAAAATACTTTGGCCAATGGACAATGCTTAAACGCCGCATAAATTCACTTTAAGCATCTCCCGGGAATCGGATAAGCATATGCGGCCAGTTTAACCCACATCTTGGAGCCCGATTTGCCGTAAAGACCCCATCCTCCAGCCGACCATTGGTGCCAATCATTATATTTTAACAGCTTGTTTGCTCGCTTGTTTTACAAATTGAAATCGCCAACGAAAATGTTACAATAAATTTAAATAAACACAAGCATTTTGCCGACAACGACGATTGGCGATTGGGGAATACTTGGTGCCGTTTGTTGTCCGTCCGTTTGTCCGTTCGTCTGTCCGTCCGTCCTGCCTGGTTTTATTTCAACCAGACCAGACCAGACCGCTGTATCCCGAACCTAATCGCTGCGTTTAATTTACTTAAATTATACTAATGATCTTGAGCTGCCCCGGGTCCCAATCCCCAGAGCAGAGCCACTCGAGCCTCTCGAGCCTCACAACTCGGAGTCATTTGTTTTGGCTCGTTTATGGGGGAAGGCGGCTCAATTGATTTGGCCAAAGCCAAAGCAGCCGCCAAAGAGAGCCGACAACCGGAGACCACAAAACCAGGAGATGTCCAAGTCCAAGTCGCAGTACCAAAGACCAATCCGATCCGATCCAATCCCCCGAGCTAGTGCGAATCCGAGTGTTGCGAGTGTTGCGAGTGTCGCTAGATATGGCCTGACATTTAGATGAAGTGTCTGTGAATCTGAGCCGAGTCGGCGGCCTCTCGATTTCCAGCTGCGTTGGCCCGGCCAAGCTGCTCTTTTGGCCATCTAAATGTCGTCGTGTAATTCCATTCATAAACAAAACTTTAATTTTATTGCACACTGGTGAAATAATTTATGTAAAACAGGGATTTTTAACTGGATTATAAAACTAACTTAACATTCACTTTTTATATTCAAATTAAATTTCAAATATTATTGATGTTGTTAAAAATAAATTTTAATTTATACTTTTAAGATAAAAAATTATTAAATTAAGGATTCAGTCCGCATAAAGGTATATTATTATTTTATTTTAAGAATATTTGTTTATTTAATCTTAAATGGCTATTGATAAGTATCTTAATTCCGAAATTACTTAAAAAGTCTCGAAAGTAAGTAGTGAAAAATAGTCCTAATCTTTCATAATTTATTTCACCTGCTTTTTAAGCAATATATTTTAGACAAAAAATATTTTAAGATAAAATCGTAATATTAAATTTATAATTTAAAGGTCTTTAATTTTTTTTAAATATTTATTTTAAAAAGGATTTTTATTTTACCAGTGCACTTTTAAGTTGACATAGTCTGAATGCTGGATAATGTGAAGGCGTTGGCTTCGTTTGGATGCTAGTTGGTTTCCACTGCCTGGCTGGCATCAAAAACGATTATCATAGACCTCGAAATGGCTCAATTAGTTCTCATGGAGCCCCGAGAATTGAACTCCCCGCGGCTTCTCTGTGCGAAAGTTTATTGATTGGCACTGCATACCTGTTGAGTTGTAGTTTCTGCATAACTCAAAGTTGTTTTCCAGCTGCAGGAGAAACTTTTGTGCATTTTTTTCGGGGCTAAACACACAAGAGGGAGCATTTTCCCCCACTCACTTTCAACATTCCGAGGACATTAAAATCCGATTCCATGGGAGCTAAGTATGCCACATACTAAGCCATGCCATTGACACCCATGCGATTGTTGTTAATTAATTAAAAAGAAACACTCATAGACGATTGCGTTGACAAGATAAAATGGTAAAGCCACACACAGATTCAGGCGAATAAAATAATACAAATAAAAATGGCAAAACACTCGCCTGCAAGCCGAATGCAATAAATTGTGACAAAAAACAAAAAATCGGCTTCAAAATCTATATATTGGCTGTGGCAGTGGCGTCAAGGTGCGACATTGACCCTGGTGTTCCACTGGATTTGTATTATGCTTTTGTGTTTCTCGACTTTGAAAGTCTTTGTGTGTGGCACAAATCTAAAACAACAAAGCTGCAAAAAAAAATTATAACGTTATCGGTTCAACTGCAATAATGCATTGCATTTAAAAGTGCATAAAATGTTTACTGGAGTTGGAGTTTTCGGTTTTCCACGCCACGACAAATGAACTACACTGGACTACAAAAATACATTACAATGTTGGGGCGATACTATAATTCAACATTTATTAAAGAACTAGTAATCTAGTTTTCTATTTGGAATTATTTTAGAATTTACGTATATTTTTTAAATTTCTATGTCAAACCATTTTTGCCTTCGTTTGATCTTCCCATTTAAAAAAGGGCTATTTTATAGTAATTTAGATTAAAACGTAAATGTGTTGTTTATAAGAATTTCATAACTTACTAATAATCTTCTTTGTGTTCTTAAAATTCTTTACAAATACAACTTTTATTTTTAAGAAAATATTTTTAAAAGAATTTTGTTACTAAAAAATAAATTATTTATTTTACTCAATTTTTTGTATTAAAAAAAATTCTAAAAATGTACTTTGCTAACCAGTTTTATCAGGCAGTCAGGGCCAAACTTAACCTTGCTAAAGCAGTTATTCTTGCCGTTGCTGTTGTATGTTGCTGGTGCCGCCGATGTTGTTGTTGCAGCTGCAGGCAATGCCACTTGCAACAACAGCAACTATATAGAACACAGCTGTGCAAAGCAAAAAAATAATAAAAAAAAGAAGAAAAAATGATAGCAAAGTATTGGTACTTGAAGAAAAAAAATGTAGAAACAATTATTGCCATTAGCAAATTGGAAATATTTTCTGCTGTTCGAATTGGCGGTGGCTTTTTTTCTCACGGCTCTAGGAAAATACTTTGCTTTCACCAGACTAAGAAAAAAATCATATTTTGCCAATTGGTTTGTCAATAAGCACAATTGAAATCAGCGATCATCTACGTAATTAGCCAGCAGCGAAGAGAAAAGAACCACCAGGCCAGCAAAGCCTGCAAAGTGGTGCTAAAACTCGCGAGGGCGAGAAGAAATGTAATTTGTTTTCACACAACATAATCAACATGATAACCCCGGCCGAAAACGTCTTTAGATTGAGTCTAATGATGATAAACGCTTTTACTGTGAGGTAACTACAGACTCCTGACACCGACGCAAGAAACTCTGTGGGATGGGATCCACAGGCACCACCGAAAGATGCAGATAGGGGGGAGTACGAATGGCTGACTGGCTGGCTGGGCCAATAATAAGTCAACATTCCAAGGCGTGTTAAGAGATGCTCGATTAAATGCCTCAATTGTGGCTCATATTGAACACCAACGGGCAATGGGCAATGGGCAACAGACAGTCTGAGCCAAAAGTCGACGATCCGGGCAACATCGACACCACACACCACCTGTCTGCAAAATACAAAAATATATAAAAAAAATCAAAAAAATAAAAAAGAGTGGAAGAAGCAGCGGCAGCAAATAGCACGCCCCCACCAACGGTCAACTTGCAACCTGGTGGGGCACTCCACTCGGTGGTGCAGGCGGTGGTGCCGTGCTTTTCTGGCCTGCCTGACTTTTAGCACCGCCGAGGACTGGGCGAAATCGTTTAGTGTCGTACCTAACTAAGAAAACGTATTTTCAATATCGAAATTATTATTATTAGCTGACAGCAAATCGCAGTTTTCAGTTTTCAACTGACTTTCCGCAGTTGTGTTGCCAGTTGTTTGCCGGCTCATGTTGTAATAAATGGACAGGACTCGAGTACCAGCACTCTCTGTGTATACACTTTGTATGATATGCGAGTGCTGAGGGTAGGGTTCCCTACATTTTGGAATTTTTATCGGGTCAATTGCCAAATTGGGTAAATGGAATCCTTAAAACTTAGGATCGAACAAATTTTTAATAGAGTATTTAATAGCTCAAAGAGAATTGAGATCGTTTTCTAATTAATATATGTTTTCTATCGGTGTTTAAAATAGGATACTTCTATCAAAGGAAAATTTTAGGAAATGGAAGAAAAGTAAACTAAAAATACTAAATGGTGATCAAATATTAAAAATAATTAAATATTATAAAAACCAAATTTAAATGATGTTCATGTATTTATAAGATAAGTAGATAATAAATCATTTAATATTTTTTTCAATTAAATAATTTTATATTATTATTTAAAAGGTATTTAAATAAATCGAAAATATGTATTTATTTTAATTAATGTATTTAAAAGTTCGACTTCAACAAGCTAATAAAATAGCAAGTAAGCGTTTTTCACATTTAATAGGTAAATTCTCAACTTACTAAGAAACTAGACAACTAAAGATATTATTAAACAATAATTGCCTTGTTTTTATAGCTTTTAATTTAATTATATGCCTTATAAAGGGTATCCACATTACCACCACGTTGGAATTCACTGAAAAGCACCGACTGCCATCAATTTTGCGCTCGTCCCTGGCTATCGGAGACTTTGGGGCCGGCTTCTAAAGGTGAGAAACTGGCCATATTGCTGGCGGGTGTAAGGCTGCACCCTGGTAACACACACACACACACACAACCGCCCGTAACCCAGGTAACATGGGACCACAGAGCCAGGCCGGCACAATTATATGCCATTTGGCTAAAGAAAAAAAAAACTTTCAATAAAAATAATCATATCCAAATGAAATTTATGCACAACTAAGCAGGTGTTTAGTGACGAGTCAAGCGGTGGGTTCAGTGGTTTCGATTTTGGATTTTCGGCCAAAGGTGAAAAGCGCAGACTCCCTCGCGGAGTTCCAGCGGTGGAAATTCGTTACAGTTGTCGATTCATCAAACAAGATAATCCCGATGGTTAAACACAAAAATAACAAGGCGAGCTGTGATAAGCAACGCCGTTGTATCGAATTACCGATCTTCCAATTAACTGGCCAATAATGCGGCGTGGACCTTTTAATTTCTTTCAAATAACTGCCAACTCACGCACTGCCCACTAGCCACTAGGAAATTTTCATTGGCCATTGCAACCGCACCGAACAATAGACACATTTTGTAAGCAACAACGGGGGGCTAATCAACTTCAAACGAGAACAATTGCGCCGAGTCGGTTTTTTGACAGGATCGATGGGAATTGCAAGTGGTTGTTGGCCAGTTGGAAGGGGGCAATTCATATATAGGGAACGGAACCCGCCTCAAACGATGCAAAATGATTGAATCCAATAATAAATACAAAACAGTGCTTAGATTGCTTAACGGATATCGCTGCGGAAAATTTAAATTCGATTCGATTGTTAGGAAATTTGTAATATATTCATATATTTTAGTTATGAGAAAAATTATTACTTCATGTAATAGGATGTCAGCAAAAAAAGTATTAAGATTAAAAATTAAATAAAAATACGTTTTATGTATACATTTGAGTATTAAATAAATTCCTAGTAAATAATACAAATTCATTAAAAGGCACTATCAAATCTGGTTTTAAATTGCGTGTCAGAACAGATTGGTTTAATCTGAAATCTCAAAAATGTGCATTAATTTGAAAGAATTTTAAATGAATGCAAGGGGTCATAAGGCAAGATAATAAAAATAGCGGCTAAGCAAACATTGAATATTTATAGATTAGGCATTATAATATGAAATTACTAACATATTTAAATATAATACAATAAGGAAATATATGATAATTAATACAAAAAAAACCGTATTTATTATCATTATTATGTTAAGTACCTACAATTAATCCTTTATTGCTAGCTAATCAACAATAAGGAACCAAACAAATTGCACAATTCTAGATCAAAGCGATCAAGTACTCGTACTTTGAAGGGAGGATTGAACAGAGCTGAATGACTACCGAGAACCCATTTCCATTTCCATCGATGCAAAATGATTGAACTCAATATGGGACTGGCACTTAACATCCATCAAAACACTAAACGAGGAGTATTTAGAACGGCGGCAGCGACCAGTTGTTGCCGGTTGCACATGCAACATGTTGCCGGTTGACATATGAGCAGCAGCAGCGGCTGAAAAAGAAGAAAGGAACTTTTGCCGCCACACCAAAGTCCGGTGTTTTACCGAAGAGAGAGCGGCTACTACACAGAAATCGCCGGACTGAAGACCTAACAAGCCGAAGAAGCCGGCCCAGAATTATGTAACAACCATCGCACTGGCAGTGGCCTGCAAATTTGCAAGTCAAGAGTCCAAGAGTCACTGGAGATGTCACTCTGCGCGGATGGACAACTCGGCGGACAGATGAGCAAAGCGGCCGCCGCCTGGACTTCCTTCTGGGTTGCTCGTTTCGCTTTGGCTGTTGAACTTAATCCCAGCATGATGGTGCAACATTCGACGTTGTCCTGGCAAGGTTGTTATGGACGCACCACCACCGCCGCCGCTTGTTTGTTTGTGGTGGCAAACACAGGTGTTTATTGGACTTCGGCTGGATTAAACAGTTAGAAAAGCAGCACTTGTCGAACGAAAAACCACCGAAGATGATCTCACGACGCGACAAATTGCTGCAGCAGCCGTGGGAGCAACTGCGGTACGCCCAGCACCGCGAGAAGGTCATGTCCGCCCGCCCGGCCATCGACACCCACACGCCCCGCGCCCACGAGCACGTGCAGCGCAAGTGGAAGAAGCAGCAGGTCGAGCGGGAGCGCCAGCAGCAGATCGAGCGGGAGAACCTGCGGCTCCTCCAGAAACTGGGCGACATCATGCGCACCAAGCGCATCAACAACCTCTGGCTGGAGCCGCGGCCCAAGTGAGTAGGCTGTAGACTCTTTTCATTTTAGATTCTTTACATTATTAATACATTTACCTAACAATCTTTTAAAAATATTATTTTTAACATCTTTTATTTTACTTACATTATTAAAGGATTATCAGATTTATAGATGCCAATTTGAGGCCATAGTAAATGAACTATTTATAATGCCCCCTAATTTGTTCACCCTAGCAACATATTTCGAATTGTAACCAATCAGACACATTTTTAATTACTTATTGCTGTTTGGTTTTTCGAACTACTATTTATACGTTCTCTGGATTCAATGGATTTAATTAAAATGTTGACTCTTTCTCGGATTTTCCAGCAATTTAATACTAAACTTACTTCATCATTATATAACTATTTTTTAAAAAATAACTACATAAAGGATTAATATGCTATTCATAACATTCATTAAAATGGCTGATCAGAATATATTGGCTACTTTTGTTTTATATCCCACATTAGTATTGTTCTCATAATTAATTAAGTTATCATCATTTTCCTTTTTTTGATATTTTTTACACTTATTTAACTGTAAAATAATCTAAATAAATATCTAAACTTTAAAAAATCTGTATCTCCGAAGCTAACCAACAGTCTTTTTTATCCTTATGTCAGTTTTCTGAATCGCGAGAAGCTCTTTCCCACCCGCCCGTACTCGAGTCTCCCGGAAATCGTCACCATTTACGGGAAACAACCGCCGGGACCGCTCATCTACGGCATGCTGCCCAAACCAACGGTGGTGGGTCGGTGTCCCACCTGCAGCGGCAATCCGGAACGCACCGAGGTGGCCATTCCCGAGCAGCGGACTCCCTGGGCGCCGGAACGGAAGTCCTGGAACCGAAAGACCCAGGAGCAAGAGAAGCAGCGGCGTTGCTACCACTGCGGATTCGTAAGGACCAGCGAACGCAAGTTCTTCGAGGAATTCTCCTACTCTTACTCCTACGACGAATGATGAAGCTCGTGGTTTGTGGGTCAAATAAAAAGAAATTCAAGTTTATTCATCAGGCCTTGGGTATATTCGGTGGCAGGGTGGCAAAGGTGAGGAAGCCCGTGTGGCCGGGCAGCGTTTGGGGATTGCTGGAGGTCAGGTACTTCTTCACCTCCTTGGACGCCTTGCTTTCCTCAACATTGGTGGTCGCTTCATCGGTTTTGGGCAGTTTAAGGAACTCCAGATCGATGACGGGCAGCGTGCGGGTCTTGACCACATTCTCCTGCTGCAAAACCTCCAGGGAGACAATCTCGTTGAAGCCCAGCTTGGTCAGCTCCTGGATGCAGCGCTGCGACTGCTCAATGCAGGGCGAAAACGAACAAAAGCGGCCGCCTGTGGAAAAAGGGAAGGGAAATCAGGTTTACAGAGGGTTTTGCTTAGATTATAAATAAATATAATATGTATAAAATATATTTTTAAATATTTAAATTTGCAACTTTGTATTTCCAACCTCAACTTTCCCTAACTGCCTTTTAAGATGTTGTTCCAATGCAGCAGTACCCTAGCTCCGGTCCAAAACCTGCTGAACAATTGAAGTTCCCATCCGCCTAATGACAAACTCACCCGGTCAGCCTGCCTTGGCCGCATCAAGTGTCAAAAGCGGGCTCATTCAATGTCAAACACGGTGAAATGGCAGCCCGACTGACTAGCTGACTGGATCTTTGGCTCGCTGGATGGATAACTGACTGACTGACCGACAGTGTTGGGGTATATAGGTATTGTAGAATATATTTTCTTGACTAGGTACATTAAAAACTCTTTTGGAATATCTGTCTTCCTTAAAAATAAAGAATGTAAATCCTTTTTTTATAAATGACTTAAAAAAAATGGTAAATAAGTTATTGAAAGCAGGGCATGTTCCATTAAATAATATATAAATAAATAAATAAATTTGATAAAAAGTACCAAAAATTGGGTTTAATTGAAATACAAATTACTGACCGACAGTGTTGGGTTATATAGGTATTTTTGAATATTTTTTCCTAATTAGGTACATTAAAATCTCTTTTGGAATACCTGTCTTCCTTAAAAATAAAGAATATAAATCTTTTTCTAATAAATGACTTAAAAAAATGGTACAAAATTATTGAAAGGGGCATGTTCAGTTAAATAATATTCTAAATAATATTTTTTAGGTATTTCTAAGTATTAATAAATAAGTAAAATAAATAATGATAAAAAGTACCAAAAAATTGGGTTTAATTGAAATACACATTTTTTTATGGATTTTGAACTAGGGAGTACCACGAATTCAGATTTTTTCTGTGTTCTAACCGATTTTCTGGTCTTTCTTACGTACTTCCCTAGGTACCCAGGATATTGTACCTAACCCAGCTATACCCAACATGTACCCTGTCACCACTAGCAACCCGACATATCCGCCTGATTGCCGGATTGCCTGTGGCCGCAAAAGGGCGCTGACAACTAGTTGTCAACGCGATGTTGGCCACTCACCGGACAGCTTCAACGCCTTGAAGGCGTGCGGCACGGCGAGATCGGGTGCGGGCAGATCCAAGAAGACCGCATCGGCCTTTCCGTCGAGCTCCTCGCCGAAGCCCAGATTGCAGACATCCCGATGGTAGACGGTGACAAAGTCGGCGATTCCGTGTCGCCGGAACTCGTCGCGTGCCTGATCCGCTCGAGCCTCGTGGAAATCGAAGGTGTGCAGGTGGCCGGTGGGTTTCAGGGCCCTCAGGAAGTAATGGGATAGGGAACCCGATCCTGTGCCCGATTCAATGACCACCGCACCGGGATGAACCTCCAGCTGATGGATTATCATGCTGATATCCGGGGTGTAGATAATCTGGGTGCGATGAGGAAGCGTTTGGGTCCACAATTCCGGCGTGGGCTGAAGGACATGGGCCCAACCCTTGGAGAGCTCCACTTTGCTTCCATACTCCACGCCTATTATATCTGTAATATGGATTTCTTATAGAACAAGTTCAGAAACTGGGAATCTTTAAACTCACTTTCCACTTTTAGCGATCCATAGTTTGTCTGAAAGATGTGCGGTATCGTTTCCCCCTTTTTATTGACTATTTCGGGAACCGCTTCGATGGCATGCATGGAACTAACACTCAAGTATAGGATAACCACATCGCCCTTCTCTATGTGGCTCTTGGGTTTCAGAAAACTCATGTTTTTAGTCAAAAACTAAAGAAACTCGCGTTTATTTACAAAATAAGCGCGTGTTTAACGATTAGAGATGGTAGTTCCGCACAATCAACAGGCTATCGATATGTTTTACTAGGGCTGCAAAATGTTTGATTTTTAATTGGGCTTATAATTGCAATTAATTAGTTTTAAGTTTTAGAAGATTTACTCAAAAACTAATCTATTTTAAACCAGTTTTTGTTTTTATGGTCAAGTAAAAACTAATAGTGATGAATGTTTCTACGAGTATCGATAGTTTTTAATAATAATCGCTTTATGCCCCAGCTCTAGCTTCTCTTCTTCCTTCTTTTGATTTCCGGAAAGGTCTGTTTTTTAATTTTTATAGCTATTTTGATGGCAAAAAGCTTGTACAAAGCTGCAGAAATATGAAAACTATGCACCGACAAACCACTTATGCTATTATCTCTTTGTTTTTTGGTATTTTCCATGATTTGTTTGGGAAAAATGAATGTTCTGGATGATAATATGGAACCAGTAGCCTGAAAATGGTGCAGCGTTTGACTCTGAGGCGACGTCTGTCGTACAACACCCGCTCCAACAAGAGGCGCATGTGAGTATCGTATATTATAATAGATTGCCAGAGTTACTAAAGGATATATCCCATTTTCTATATAGTGTGCGCACTCCCGGAGGCCGTCTGGTGTACCAGTACGTGAAGAAGAACCCCACTGTTCCACGCTGCGGTCAGTGCAAGGAGAAGCTCCACGGCATCACGCCCTCGAGGCCCAGCGAGCGTCCCAGGATGTCCAAGCGGCTGAAGACCGTTTCCAGGACCTACGGCGGAGTCCTGTGCCACGGCTGCCTGCGCGAGCGCATCGTTCGCGCCTTCCTCATCGAGGAGCAGAAGATCGTCAAGGCGCTGAAGAGCCAGCGCGAGGCGCTGGTCAAGCCCGTCAAGAAGGTGGTGGAGAAGAAGCCGGCGAAGGCCAAGGCGGCCGCCAAGAAGCCAGTGGGCAAGTCCGCCGGCGGAAAGCCCGGAGCCAAGGTCGCCGGCAAGAAGCCCGCCCCCAAGGGAGTCGTCAAGTCCAAGAAGTAAACCAACTAAACAAAGGGATCTGATTTTTGACTACTTTTTGTAATAAAGAAACTACAAACTGGACTGGTTAACACTACGTTTTAATCGGCAATTAAGAGTGATTCAAACTATCAAGTTTAACTTTGTTTCGAACTTGGTAATACTGCAGTAGATAGCTAAAAACTCAATTTTTTTCAATAGAAATTTTAAAATTTTAGGAAATATCAAAAGGGCGATTTTTTATACAAATATTTAAGAAAATCTGAAAGAAAAACTAAAAACTAGCCTATGCTAAATCGGTTTTATTAGATACATTTCCGCACCGATTGCTTTTATTTATAGATTAATTAATAGGATTTTTAAGTTAATAATAAACCTTCTAATTTCTCTGCAATTTTTAATTTTTCAAAAATCTTATATATTTTTATACAAATATTGAAGAAAATCTGAAAGATAAAAACTAAAATTAACCCATGCTAAATCGGTTTTATTAGAAATTGTTTACACAATAAATTTCTGCATCGATTGCTTATATTTTTAGACTAATTAATAGTATTTTTAACTTAATAATAGGCTTTTTATATTCCTTGTAGCTTTAATTTTTTAATAATCACATTTGTTTTTGTAAACAGCTGTTTTTGAGGTAAACAAGCGGCATTTGCTTCTTCTTCTTCATTTACCTTTGCCATTCACTTTCTCCGCTGACATGTCACTGCAAATTGGTTAAAAACATTTTATGATGCCTCAAATATCTTATAAACTAAATGAATCGTAAGTTTAAATATAATTTAACATAAAATCTACATAAATTAAGCAATATTTTATCTACCAGCACAATAAGAGTGCCGTTTGAGACGCCACGCCTTGCGGAGATTGCCTACCGAGTGCTGAATGTCGACCAAGAACCCCGTCGGAATTTCGTGCAGAAAACTTTGAGTTTGGATGGCGATGTCCTGGTCGTCCACTTCCAAGCCGACCAAGTGAAGAGCCTGCGCACCGCCATTACCTCGTTTTTCGAGGGTCTGCTCCTCTGCCAGGACACCATCAAGGAGTTTGGCGGGGATTCCCAGGAGGAGAAGCCAATCCCCGAGAGAAACGAAGCAGAAAACGATGCCGGAACACAGTCCGGCTCCGACTCCGCATAGGGCCATCTATGGATTCGCCTTCTATATGCTGTTCACCGTCCTGTTCTTCGTCTACGTGGCTTGGGCCCTGCTGCCTTTGGAATTTGGCCTGCATTCCTATCTGCCCGATAAATATTTCGCTGTATTTGTGCCCTTTTTGGTGCTGGTCTTCGCCTGGTTCTTTGCCTTCCTCATCTACCCAGCTATTAATCTCTCCATGACCGTGGATGTGGATTCCATAGCCTCTATAGTCGATCCCAAATTGGTTTTGCCTAAGGGCACTGAGTTCACCTCCTGGTCGCAGTTGCAGGGAGGCAGGAAAAACCAGGATAGCACCTCTAAAAAGTCCTCTCCAGTCCATTGCAACCTTTGCAGGACCTTCCATCAACCGGTGACAAGGGAACCCATAGCACCACTGCGTTTTCTGGACCTCCAGGAAGTAAATACAGCGTATTACAATTAAATAACTAACAGGTTTCTGCTTTTAATATTCCAAAAGAAGTCTATTTTCTTCGCACGGTGGTCCAGCCATCCTCGGGCTCCACGAATTCCTGGGCCTGCTGCTTGCGGGTCTGCGAACGGGTCATCCGCCCACTGCTAGAAGGAGCATCATCCTCTTCCATTTCATCATCATCCTCCTCGTCATCGTCGTCCATATCCTCATCGGAGGAGGAATCCCCATCAATAGGAGTATAAGTGATCTTCACATCCGGACGCAGCCACTCTTTGCCCGCAGGAAGCTTACTCAATTCAGCCTCGATCTGTGGATACTGATTCTGCTGGGCGAGGAGCTTGTAGCGCAGCAGATTGCGGCAAATCTCCGGAATGGAGTCGTCGTCGCAGAGGGTATTGAACTCCTGGTCCATCAGCTCCTCCACCACCTCCTGCAGCTCACCCTGGGTGATGTTTTCATTGGATACACAGTATTGATAGGTGTAGTCCATGATTTCTATGGCCACCTAAGCAGAGCATCAAGATTAGGTTAGAAGGGAGGCAATGTAAGGGGTATGTATGAACCCACCTGCTGGCCATTGCGTCCGCCCATGCCATGCTCCACTGCCAGACGGAGATCCTGCCAGTGGTTGAAGATCTTCTCCACAATCAGGCGGAAATTCTTTTGGAAATCGGTTTGTTGTGCGGCTGCCATGCTGTTTGGAGTAGAGACATTCACAGGGAGTAACTAACAACAGGTTTTGCCATTCAAAGGAAATCAAGAATAGATTAATGTATTTTTGAAAAAAATTATAATAATAAGGGTTTTACTTTTTTAAGATCTTTAATTTTTTAGTTTAAAATAGTAATACATTTTTTATTTTAATTTTTTTAGTGATAAAACTAGTGTTGCAAAACGTTTACACTGCCATTCCCAAAGAACCGCCAACATTGCGCCAAAAACTTTACCAAAATAAACAAATAATATCCAAAAACCATGTCGGATATAGAAGATGTGCCCGAAACCCAGCTGGAAAACGATGTGTGCGATGGAGCCGGATTGGAGGAGGAAGATGACGATGATATGGAACAGATCACGGCTCAAAAGGTGAGAAAACCCCTCAGGGAAACCTTCAAAACCCCAAGAACTAATCCCTTCCAAAGGTTCTAGAGATCCTAGAAACAGCCTGGATCAACGAGATGTGCGCTCCCGAGATCCTGCCCAGCCAGACGGACATGCTGGAGCTGATGGTCTCCCAGGTGGCCCACATGGAGGAGCAGATGCGCGACCTGGACAAGAACGACTTCCGGGCGGTGGTGCACTCGATGGAACTGGAGAGGGTGCGCTACATAATGGCTAGCTATCTGCGGTGTCGCCTCCAGAAGATCGAGACCTTCACGCAGCACATCCTCAACCAGGAGGCGAGTCGCGAGACGGATGACAAGCGCCTCTCGCCCGAGGAGACCAAGTTCGCCCAGGAGTTTGCCGCCAATGTGGATGAGTACTTCCACAAGGTGGCCACCCAATATATGCCCAATCAGCAGAGAGGAGAGGCCGAGCAGAGGATCGTGACCCCCAATCTGATGAGCCATGTCTTCCTCAAGGCAAATGTGGCGGGTAAATGGTCCCTTGCCATCTTAATTAAGATAAAAATACTTATATATTACCCCTTTTAGTGCCCGCCGTGATCGTGGGCGTCGATGACGAGGAGGTGGACATGGCCGCCGGTTCCCAGCACATTATTCCCTACCAACTGGTGGCCGACTTGATACAGAACAACCAGGCGCAGCTAATTTAATAGGCTTACTTAGCAGGTAATATACGTAATAATAAAAAGTAATTAAAAACAAATGCTGTTGGTAGAACATTTTTTAACTTATCATAAGCAAAATCTGAAAATCTCGAAAGTTCCGTCAGGTGTGTAAAATTTGTTGAGTTCTGCTCCACAAAACAATTTTTTAAAATTAAAAGTAGACTAAAAGAATTAAAAAACAATCATTAATATCAATCATGAATATCATCATAAAAAACCATCATAACAATCATTAATTTGGAGTTAGAACAGAAAAAATAAACAAATAAATTTAAGAAATGTGTATTGTTAAAATTCCCTACATATTTTCATATTTAATCTAGACGAACGATGAGTTACAAAAACTCTTAATTTCAAAGGGTACAAAATAAATCAAAAATGGTTGAAAGATAAATAATTAAACAAAATCTTTAAATGCAATAATAATATTATTACACATAGAAAAAAACCGAACAATATGGAACGGATACTGTTTAATTTTTCCATAACAAAATGGTACAATTTCATATCAATATAGTACAAAATCATATGTTCGGAATTATCAATTTGATAGTATTTTCTGACTTTTTTTCTCTGTGTAATAAACCAAAAACCGGAAGCAAATTGCACAAAATGTGCCATTCAAATAAAAGCGCCAACATGGCCAGTGTTGCCCAGCGCCGGCTCTCTTTGAACAGCTGCGCTTGTGCGTGACGTCACAGAGTGTTACGTTTCCAGTGGAAGTTGAGTGGTGAGGTGTATTTCGCATACGTGAATGCGGCGCCCAATACACACACACCGCGCTCACCCGATATTCCGAAATTTCCATTCGTTCACTCGTCAATGTGGCGCGCTTTGGCACAAACGGCATTCCGAGCGGCAGACAGGTCACCAGTAGCGGGAATACTGCCCAAATTACACCCACCCACAACGCTGACGCAGCACCAGCAGTTGCGACATTCCAAGGCCACTCAAGCAAAACAGCAACCACCTTACAAAATCGGCATTATGAGTGGAGTGGAGAAGCCAAAGGTTGTCTTCGTTTTGGGAGGCCCGGGAGCTGGAAAGGGCACCCAGTGCTCCAAGATAGTGGACCGCTTCCAGTTCACCCATTTGTCGGCGGGGGATCTGCTGCGCGAGGAGCGTTCCCGCGAGGGATCCGAGTTCGGGAACCTCATCGAGGATTACATCCGCAATGGAAAGATTGTGCCCGTGGAGGTCACGTGCTCGCTGCTGGAAAACGCCATGAAGGCGTCGGGAAAGTCCAGGTTCCTCATCGACGGCTTCCCGCGCAATCAGGATAACCTGGATGGCTGGAATCGCCAGATGTCCGAGAAGGTGGACATGCAATTCGTGCTCTTCTTCGACTGCTCCGAGGATGTCTGCGTCCAGCGGTGCTTGGGACGTGGCCAGAGTGGCAGTGGACGGACGGACGACAATATGGAGAGCCTGAAGAAGCGCATCTCCACGTACAACAACGATTCGCTGCCCATCATCAAGTTCTTCGAGGGCGCCGGCCAGGTGAAGAGGATCGATGCCAGTCCGGATGCGGATGCCGTTTTCGAGGAGGTGGAACGGGTGTTCCTCGCCAGCGGCTTCTAGATTTCATGT
The DNA here is from genome assembly GCF_030179915.1 of Drosophila takahashii. Taxonomy (NCBI): domain Eukaryota; kingdom Metazoa; phylum Arthropoda; class Insecta; order Diptera; family Drosophilidae; genus Drosophila; species Drosophila takahashii. The sequence goes on along the minus strand of NC_091681.1, from coordinate 39,208,057 downwards.
AGCATCTTTGTGTGCTGTCTTTACTCTTCAATTTGTACTCCTCCTAAAAATATATACGCTTGTTATTAGTAAAACGGAAGAGGTACTTTTTCTTCATCGCGATAAGGGTATGGAAAAAGTACACAGAAAAAAAATGGTAATGGTCAATTTGATATTTTTTTAAGATCAAGTAATATCATTTTGATATGAATAAAGATTATGTTAATCTTTTTTCATATTATTTGCACAAAAAATACTAAGTTTGGTATATTTTATGATATGAAAAATATCATGTTGATATGTTTGAATATCGGCTTTTTATTGATATAAAATAAGGTAGAAATAACCCTATTTCACATCGGTTATTTTTCTGTGTATACATAACTTTGTTGGTATCAGGTTAAAAGGATTCTGAAGACCGCGCAGGAATTATTTAAGGAAATTGTATGATTTTCAGCTAGTAAATGTTAAAATCAATAAAAAGGTTCCACAAAAACACCTGTTCCACTGAAATATGATTATTTACCTGCGATGTGTGGACAAGTGTTATCTTTTCTTGCCATTTTTCACCTGTAAAAGGTTATTTTTTCTTAACCAGATAAGGTAGAATCAGTTATTTAAGTTACCTATTTACAAGAACTTAAGATACGGAATTTATCAATCTAAAAACTTCTGCTATTTATCATATTTTATAAAGAAAAGCTTATTTTTCTTTATCCAGATAAGGTACAATCGGTTATTTAAGTTACCTGTTTATAAGACATTTTCAATCTAAAAACTTCTAATTTTAATCATATTTAATAAACAAAAGTTCCTCTTTCTTAATTTTATTGAAGACAGGCATGAAATGTATAAAATATCGAATTTGTGCATAGCGCTAAAGTAACAAGTATTGCGAATTTAGGGTAACTACCTAATACATCCCATTACAGCTCGTAATTGGTAATTAATCATCGATTTTTCACAAGCATTCTCTTTAATATAACATTCGCTTAGTTTTTGGGAGATACAAACGGGAGCAGCGGGTGGTTGCGGGTTCTCTTATATAAAAAGGGGCAGGCAGTGGTGGCTCAATCCTTGCGCAGCTTATCCAGGCGCGCCTGCAGATCCGCATCGGCATCGGACATGGGCGACGAGGCGCCACTGCCGCCGGAGGCTCCAGCTCCTCCGGTGGCGCCTCCACTAGCTCCTCCGCCTGCAGCAGCAGCTCCTCCACCGCCTATTCCGCCAGCGGCCACCGCCTGCGGTCCCTTCTGCGCCACGCCACCGGCAATGGAAAGGGAACCCGAGGCGGAGGGCAGATCTCCCAGCTGCTCGCCCAGCTGCAAACCCAATTCATCCAGCACCTGGGAGACCACGGCATCCGTCTCCTCCTCGTCGCCCTCATCCTCCATGGCATCGTCGATGGCGTCGTTGATCATCTCCTCCTTCATGTCCATCATCTCCGACTGCTTCTCAAAGTCCTGGAGGATCTTCTGGATTTGCGGGAGATTCAGCTGGCGGTTCATGTTCTGCATGGCCTTGGTGACGCCTGAAAGATGAGATTATGAGATAGTGAATCATTTATAGGACAAATAGTTACCCTTCATGGCCTGCGCCATGGTATTCTGCGACTTGAGCGTCTGGATTTTGAGCGACACCGCCTGGATGTTGGCCTTCATCAGCATGAATTTCTTGGCGTAGCGGCGGGTGCGCACCAGATCCTTGGCCATGATCTTCACCGCATCCATTTGGCCCTCCTTGGCCATCTTCTTGATGTCCGCGATGATCTTCTTCTCCTGCTGCTCCATCTTCATCCGCTCGCGATCCAGGTCCCGCATCGCCTTGTTCAGCGCCCGCTGGTTCTTGCGCAGCATCTCGTCGGGGCTGATCTTCTTGCCGAATAGCCAGTCCATTTTGGGGGATTTGCTATAGTAAAATATCTAATTGCGAAGGAATGACGAAGTTTCTTGGAGATTCTCAAAGATTACTCATCAACCAAAACAATAAACGCAGGGTGTGTGCGTTTGTAGGGTGGTTAAGGCGTGTTGGCGCTTCTAAGGGAATGGTTGTAGTAGGAAGAAGAAGATGTACCGGTGCACTCGAAGTGTTCTCACTGCTGTGATTTTTTGTAATTGAAAAAGCAACAGGTGGTTGAAGAAAATTAATTTATTATAGAACTATTAAATATAATTAGGGTGTTCAATTGCGTTGCAAACTTTGTAAAGTGTAAAAGTGTATATCAATTCCAACAACAATTTCTATACAAAATAGTTTTAAAGGCCTACTTTTGAAAATTTTTTTGTATAGAAATTGTTGTTGGAACTTTGCAACGCAATTGAACACCCTAATTGTATTCTAATCACTTGGTAAAGCAAAATAATTTACATCAATTGATTTATACAAGATCTTACTAAATTGTGATTTAAATTTTAAGCCATAGATGATACAAAAATATTCTGTAGAAAGCCATTTCTATTAACTACACGGCAGTAATTAAACATGTTTTTTAAAATAAGCTTATAAATATCTCATTATCAAAATAAGCTTAGAAATATCACATTTTGTTGTTTGGAAAATATTATAATTGAAAATTATTAGTAAATGTAAGTGAGAACCTTGTATTTTCGTTTGTTGACCCACCTTATTTTTGTTTCCACGTTTCCCTGTGAATGGTTCTTCGTCAGCTGCAGTTTACGTTCCAATTAAAATCATGAAGGAGTTTGACGATTTCAATTTTAGCGTAGAGAAATGTAAGTTTTTCTTATATTTTTTAACTTTATAAGATCTGTAAAGAAGTATACCTTCCCCAGATACCAAAGACCTCACCCGAGAATGCGTGGGTGGCAGCGATTTGCAGCAGCGAAAAAAGGAAATCGAGGCGTACAACGAAACAACGGCCGCCACTTTGAAGCAAACATGCAAGAAGAACTACATGGAGTTTATACAGACGGCCAAGGAGATATCGCGTGGGTTTACGCCCCTTAAAAACTATATAATTTCATTATATTAATCCCCTGCAAACCACAGATCTCGAGTCGGAAATGTATCAACTGTCGCACATTCTGATTGAGCAGCGCAACATTCTGGCCACCATGACGGATGGAAAGACCTCAAGTCGCCTGAAAGCCGAGAGTTTGGAGGTGGACACCTCGACGGCGGCGGAGGATGTGGAAAACAGCCATGCTACGCGGGCTGTAAAAGAAATGGTGCAGGGCTTCAATGGCAATCTGGAGGGCAAGACCTTCCTCAACGAGGGAGCCCTCATCGAACTGGATGGCAATGACTATAGGCCCATTCAGCGGGTCTTCTTTTTCCTCTTCAACGATGTGCTGATTGTCTGCAAGGTCAAGCATGATAAGTGGGTCTCCCTATACCAAATATAATCTAGAAACTAATGAAATAAATCCCCTACAGACGCCTGGACTTCCTCACCGAGTACGATCCCAAGAAAATAGCCGTGATCAACATCAAAGACCTGGATGGCGTCAAGAATGCCATCAATATCATCACACCAGATGGCTCCAAGATCTACCAAAGCATCACGGCGGCTGGGAAAACCGAGTGGATCGAAAAGCTCGAGGAAGCCTTCCGTTTTGACCAGCAAAAGGGGAAACCCAAGAAGGGTCAGGCTCCACAGCCACCTTCGCGGGCCAAACAGCAGTCGAAAGCCTCGACGCCGGAGAAGGAGACCACTCCCCAGAGTCCCGGGGAGCCCAAATCCCTGGAGGATGAGACGCCCGAGTGGCTGAGCACCGCCAGCGAGGAGATCCAAACACTGGTGGCCCAGCGGCACTTTGAGAATGCCCAGGAGCTGATCAAACGCACCCAGGACTTTATGCGGAATGATAGCAGGAAGAAGGTTCCCCAGGCGGAGGCCATCGAATCCAAAGTGAAGCAGCAGGAGCTCAAGCTGATCAATGTGCTGCTCAAGGAGCTGTCCAATAGCCACAATCGCAATCTGCAAATCGCTTTGAGGGCCGCCAAGAGGCCTCTGAAAATCCTAGTCGAAATGGGACGCTATCGGCAGGCGAGCGCTACGCTACTGAAAGTCTGCGCCGTCAGTTTGAGGGTCGCCCAAAGGGAGGCGCGCAGGAATAATGCGGATATTTCGGAGCTATTCTTCTGTGATCTCACCCAGGTGGCCTGCGATTTCCTCACCGCCTTCGAGAAGCAGCCAGCCTGCGTTAGTGGTTAGTTATATTCCTAATAGAGCCCTGCATGAATGAATTCAATGAATTATTTTGAATTTTTTGTTCTATATGAATGAATTAATTAGAATTTTGAGTTTAATTCCGAAATAATTCAAACGACACTTTCTTTAGAAGGAGAAAGAGCCATCATTTTGTGATTAAATCTGCCTGAATTTTATTTACTATACAGTTAACATTGATTTCTTAAAAATTTTCAACTTTTTGTTCTTAAAAGAAAGCACAAAAAAAAATCTGGCAAATTGAAAAAATTCATAAAATTTGTGTATTTACCATTCAATTTATTTCACATAGATTTGAATTAAACAAATCAGAAATTTCATGGCCTACTATGTTAAAACATAAATTGAATGATTCACGCAGGGCTCTACTCTATATTCCTATTGAAATCCTTTCTAACCCATTTAATTCTTGCAGCCCTTGTGGTCTGGTGCAATGCCGAGCTGCAGTACTTTGCCAGCCAGCTAATCAAACACTACCTGACCAAAGGAACCTCTTTGGAGTCGGTGGCCAAATGCGTGGAGCGAGTGCGCAAGCCGTCGACGAAGCTTACGGAGATTGGGCTGGACATTAGCTACCATTTGGAGGGTCTTTTACGCACCACTTTAGAGTCACTCATAGAGGAGTCCAAGGAGCGACTGCTGGACTCCGTGGGTCGCACTGAGGAGAGCTGGCAGCCGTACAACCTGCAAACCAAGTCGAATCTGAAGCGTTTGCTCCTCGAACTGGATGTCTTGGGCATCGATGTGCGGGCCCAGGCCACTGGGGATACCTGGATAAACCTCACCCAGTCCACGGTGGTCTTTATCCGGCACTTTCTGCAGCTCACCGAGTACTGCGGCTGTTTGGCCAAGTGCGAAACACTCCTACAGAGTCTGGAACTTCTACTAAAAGAGCTGTTTATTGCCCAGCATTCATTGAAACCACCCAGCGATATGGCCGTGGATGTGAGTTTTACAAAGCATTTAAGAAAATTCCCTTTTAAAAACCATTATTTTACAGCCCAACTTTGTGATGAAGAACAAGATCTTTCTGGTGGACAACCTGCTGCCCATTGCCATCGACAAGTTCCGCCAGATTTCGGGTCGTCAATGCGAGGGACTAAGAGAGTTGCACACCAAAATGTCCCGCCAACAGGGAGCTCCATTGCCCCGCCAGCGAAGCGTCTACACCACAGATGTATTTTAAAAGCAATCCATGATGGAGATTTACTTTCGATTACATATAATTTTTTATTTTTTCGTTTTGCTTCAATTATTTATAATATAATTATATACATATATAACCACAATAATAATAATATTTGTAAAATTAAAAATCGAAGCGTGTGCTGCACTCTATCTCTTGCTTATTACAATTTCGCCGTTCGCATTATATATTTACTCTAAACACTAAACAATTTAGCGGTGTGTTCTACTTTTCGGTTTTGGGTTCTCTTTTAATGCGTTGTTTTTAGCTGCTCAAAATATAGGATTTTACAGTTTGGTTCTGAAGAGTTTTGATTCACACGCCGCACACACAAGTTAATCCACTCATTGTCCTCAATTACATATTTTCAAATTACAAATTACAAGCAAAAGCTGACCCCCAATGCGAGTGAGTGTTGAAAAAGTTGTTTCCGTGTTTTAATTTATAATGTAAAACTCTTAACTAAAATGCTTACTAAGTATATTTAATTATATTTATATATTTATACCTTCTTTTATGCAAATGTTGTGTATGGGTGTGTTTTGTGTATAGGTGTGCTGGGTGGTTGGGAGGTAAGGAAACTGACAACTTAAAATTACATTTGTTGTTGCATTCGCTGTCTGACTCGTCAGCTAAATTACAAAAACCCTTCTTTCTTTTCACATTAAAAACAAACTAAAAGCACTCGCATCGTATTAACTCTCTTCTGCTCAGCTGGTAATCATAATCTCAACGCTTCTGTTTCTGCTCCTGCAATTGCAATGACTATTCCACTTATCCTTCTATTTGTTTTTATTTTAAGATGAACGTAGGTAGGTATCGCCGACTGTTTCTGTTTATGGTTTTTCTCTTTTTGTTAATTTTACAACATACTCTCGTTTCGTTTCTGTTGCTCGCATGCATTATCATTTTATTTCGCTCTGGTTTATACTTTTTACTTGCAATTTGTGTGTGTTCAACTTGTTGGTTTGTTTTTATTTATTGGACTTAGCTTAGGCTTAGTAGCTACAAGTACGCTTAAAATTTTAGTTTTCCTTTTTTGTATATATATTATAGAATTTTCATTTTTGCTTCGCTTTTTTGATGCGTTGCTACTGCCGCCTTTCGTGTTTTTCTGTTTTTTTTTTACTGCCGATGCTGCTGCCGCTGTTGGTTGTTTCTGTTGTTATTTGCATGTAGTTAATTGTGTTGTAATAAAAACTATACGAGCTTATTACAAAATGAAAAAACTGCTTGGTTTGTGTGGATTTAATAAATAACTTCGTAGACAGTAGCCTTCTTATCGCCCGAACCCGTCACAATATACTTGTCGTCAGTTGATATGTCGCAGCTAAGTACGGATGATGTTTCCTTCGACTGGTGAAATAGAGAGAAGAGTATTATAATTCTGATTAAATGGTTTATAAGCTATAGAACTCACCTGGAATATGCTGGCACCGTAGGGTGTTCGCCATGCGTTAAGCAGGTTGTCTTTGCCGGTGGAAACGAACCATTTGCCGCAGGCGGCAAAGCGCAGCGACAGAACGCAGCTCTCGTGCAGATGCAGTTGATACTTGTCCGGTTTCGATGCGTGCAGCACCTCTACATGCGAGTTCTCCATACCCACAGCCAGCCAGTCGCCTAGATTACAAATAAAATCCAGTTAAAACCATTTCACAAACAGAAAAGTTATTATTATTAACCCACCTGTGGGACAGTAGCCGAGCGAGAAAATTTGAGAGCTAAAGTCGTGCTGCTGCAGCTGGCGACCCTCGCGCAGATCCCAGGAGCGCACCGTGTTGTCCAGGCCGCCCGTCCACAGCCGGGAGCCATCCGGACTGATGTCGATGCACGAGGCGCCGTCCGTGTGCCCCTGGAACTGGCGGACCAGGATCTCGTTGTGCAGGTCCCACACGGCGATGTTGCCGTCGCTGCAGCACGAGAAGCACACCTTCGAGTCGGGACTGATGGCCAGGGCATAGCAGGCGGGCGCCGCCGATGTCAGCTCGGCCTTGATGCGGGGCGTCGGGCTGGCCAGGTCCCAGATGGACAGGTTCGACGCCTCGCCGCCCACGATCAGCGTACGGCCGTCGGGCAGCAGCTTCACCGAGCGGATGTAGTTGTCGCGCTGCAGGCAATCCAGTTGGCTCACCGGATTCTTGTTGCCCGGCTGCGAGATGTCCCACACCTTCACGCAGCCCTTGCCGCCCGTGTACACGTACTTTGTGGGATTGGAGATGGTTACCGCACAGACGACCTCGCCGTGCGACAGCGTGTTGATCTGACGGGCGTGCCGGGGAATGCCAACGCCCACCAGCGCGTCCGGCGGGAAGGGCACCGGCTGCAGGCTACCCTCGCCGTTCATATGGAAAGAGTAAGCCCTGAAAAGGAGATAATAGAGTCAGTTTTAATGATAACACAATTGATTTAATGTAACTGTTGCTTATAAAGCTAATTTCTCAATAACCTATTTTCCTTTTGCTCTACATCTTAAACAAATTCAAGCACCTTTGTGCAATGAGCGATAGAAAGTAGAGCCCTGCATGAATGGATTCAATAAATTATTTTGATTTTTTTGTTGTATATAAATGAACTAATTTGAATTTTGAGTTTAATAGAATTTAATGAATTTGAAGTTTGAGTTTAACAGAATTGAATGAATAAATGAAGAAGAAAGGGCCATAATATTGTGATTAAATCTGCCTGAATTTTATTTACCATGCAGTTAACATTGATTTGTTAAATATTTTCCACTTTTTGTTCTCAAAAGAAAGCATAAAAAAAATTGGCAAATTCAAAAATTTCATAAAAATTATTCATTCATTCATTCAATTCGAAATGAATTAGAAAAACATTCAATTTATTCCACATAGAATTGAATTAAACAATTCAGAAATTACTACATTCCAGACAAATTCAAGCACCTTTGTGCAAGGAGCGATAGAAAGCAACTGAGCAAACTTAAAAGTGATAAGCATTTTGCCTTTCCTAATCTCTATACAATTGTGCAGTGCATTTAACACTTTCTTGATTATACGTTTACATGAAGTGCTGTCTGAAAACCTCACTTAAAATTATAGTAATCACTTCAAGTACTGTTTGAATACTACACTTTCATAATAAACCTTAAGAACTTACGGCTTTCCACCCGTCAGGGCCGAGGGATGTGGAATGCCATTGGTTCGCACATGCGCGTGCGGATCGTACGGCATTGGCGGCGGTCGTCCATAGGCTGGATCCGACGGTGGTCGCTGGTAGGGATCGGCTGGCCGCTGATACGGTGCGCCCGGATATCCAGCTGGCGGTGGTCCCTGCGGCATCATTTGTTTAGGATTAACGCCTGGCGCCGGAGCAGCGGCGTTCGGTGTCGGTGTGCGTGCCTTGGCGCCCGGTGTTCCCGGCTTTTCCATCTGGGAAAGAGGATATTTAATTAGTTGCGATACTTTATGGGTAAAGGGATAAACTCTTCTCACATCTTTTGTCTTGAGGCTGGGTGTGGAACGTGACGAACTGGAGCCGGAGCGAGAGGGCGGACGTTCCTGCTTGATGCCACTACTGCTGGGCTTCTCCAGGCGCTCGCCATTCAAGCTTTCCCGGTCGCGCACCTCCATCGACACGTGCTCGCCGTTTGGGCGCGGTGAGTGGGATTCCTGCAAGGCATATACATTTTTTTAGTAATATTTTTAAAGTGATTTTATAGCAAAGGTGTGGTTTTGGTTTCATTTCTTTTTTTTGGGATTTTTTTTGGGATGGTTGCATTGAATCTGGGCGCCGACACTCAACTCACCATTTCATTTGCAACATCTACGACTAAATCTTGATCGCTTTTCTCGCCTTCATCCTCCTGGAAATAATTTTGAAAAAAATACAAAAACAATATAAATCAAAATTCATACAAAAACCCACAAACAACAACAGCAATAACAACAACCACAATAGCAATAGTTAGTAACTAATAATTAATAATTAAGGCTGGTTCTGGTTTTCACTTATTTTCTTTGTTGTAAAATAAAAATGTTAACTACCTTGTGCAGATTTATTGCCTGATAAATATATACTATTTGGTTGGGAAGTTCAGATTTTCAGCTGTTAGTTGGACTAAGTATTGGCCATAAATAACGTTTATAATTGTAGGATCAAATTAACTAATTTTGGATAATAAACAAAATGGTGTATTTATGATTTTAAGTTAATAATTTTAACTATTTTATTTATCAAATCTGAAGTTAATAAAAAAATAGTTACTTTATAATATTATTGATTATTTAAATTACATAGAATTTATTTACTCATTAAATATTTGTTAATTAGTTAAAATTTTTTTAGTGTCTAATTAACTGCAATGTTAATGGTAATATTTATAAATATAAGTATTTTTCCAGAACACCCTTCAATTCAAAATAATTACGAGAAAGTGAAAACCGGAACAGGCACCCTAAAATCGTGATAATTGATTTTAGGCATGGCATTTTTTCAGTCTTGTCTCTTATAAATTAGCAATATAGTTTTTGTTTAGCATGATTTTGGGAGAGTGTTAGCAGAACAACATGGATAAGACTACGAGATTTTGGGTTCTTTTTTTTTTGGTGAGTTGAGAGACAGCAACAGCTCAGATGAGATGACAGTTATCGGTTATTTCAACGCGATGATGGATGTATGGATGATACTACTATTAGCAGACAGTGTATAAATGCTAACACCGAAAGAAAAGCTCGATACTCACTTGCAGTTTCTCATCTTTTCGACGCTTCGAGTCGTTCTCGATGTCCAGCGGCGAGCGTGTGCGATACTTCTCACGATCAGCCGGCGAAACCGAATTGCGCTGCAACATCAGCATTAAAACATGAGCTCAAAATATGCAGAAATATCTAGGGGGCTCTAGACCCCAGACTCTACTTACCAATCGCTCCTCGGCGGCTGCTGGCCCCTCCAGACCCGTGGGCTTGATATCCGGCCTGTGGTGTTCGGGCGGCTTGTTCAGCAGACCCTGCGGTCCGTGCGGCAGGCCCATGGTGGCGCCCAGGGCGCCAAACGGATTCAGTGCACCCATCGGCTGTGGCGGTCCGCCCGGCACCTGCTGGGCGTGGATCTGTTGCTGCAATGGAACCATGAGATCGTATGAAATCGGGCGTGGGCGTTGCTGGCTTTCAAAATGAACATCGTGCTTAGTGAGAAAAGTAAATGAAAGCATTGGAATGTGTGTGTGGATGTGTGTAAACACAACAACAACATTAACACTAAATGGTATTTGCCTAAATAGTATTTATATTGAGATTTGGGCTTTCCAATGCGGATTCTTTTAATTATTTTGCTTTAAGATCTTTTTATCTAGCATTTGCTAATTAGATATTCCGGTTTCTAATGTACAATCATTTCTTTGTATTCTATTAGAACTTGCATTTAATTATAATCAAGTAAATTAATACAAAACTTTAAATTTCAATATCCCAGAAGATGGTGTAATTGAAGTAAAGGGTATAAATAATTAATTCTTGCCAACTTCCAGTTCTGTTAATATTATATTAATTTCAAACATTTAAGACAATGTTTCTTAGAAAGGTAAATTTTTCTAGCCATCTTCTTTAATCTTTTAAAATCTGCCATAAGTCAGTGTTGAAGAAAAAATATTTATTTTTTAAAAATATATTTAAATCTTTTTCCAAACTCATTGGTTTATCTAGAGTTTTTTTCAAGCAAAAACCATCTTTGGGTTAATAGGAACATCAACAACAATTTGGCGGCGTTTGAAGCGTTATTGAAACAATATATATAATAAAGAATATGGACAATCAGAGAAGAAACAGGAGGGAGTGAGGCACTGTAGCAGTAGTTGAGTTGTAAATGTGGCAGTGGCACATTCGGCGGATGCAGCGGCAGACGGCAACAGTAAACAAACAATAAGAAAATGAACTTGCAACGAAACAAACTTACTAAAAGTTGCTGTATTCCATGTTGCTGCTGATGCTGCACAACGTTGTTTGGATTTGGATTGGATTGGTCGAAATGCGAAATCATAACAAATTAGCAAGAAGAAAAAACAAACTCAAATCAAATGTTGCCCAAAGAAGGAACTGAACTGAAACGATATCCCCACGCGAAAACGGTTGCTACTTTGTAGGAAAACGATCTTGAAATCAAGATAAATAATTCTCTATAGATTTTGATTTGGAAATATAGATTTTTTTGATAATTTTACTTTTGAGTTAAGGAAATTTAAATTTGAATAAATATTTTAAAGGTAATTTACAACATTTTTAGCTGTTTTTTATACTTTTAGAGTCCTTTTCTTAAGTTCTCTTCATAAACCATTACAAAATCTGATACATTTGTTAGGAAGTTATCTCTTAAAATGTAAAAAAAAGTGGATTAAAGATAAAAATTTCTGTTCCATCATCTTAACCCCTTCTAAACCCTTCCAAAGTGGCAACCGCGTTCCCAATCCGCCCTGCTCCCTGCTCGACTCTAGCTGAGAATGGTTGAACCGTTTTGCTGCTGCCGCGGGATCCATCCATCCGTCCGCCCGTCCGTCCGACCTCGATCCACTTACCCCAATGATCAGGTTGAGCTCCTGCATGGTCACCTGCTTCGCCCGCTCCACCGCCTGCAGCACTTGCTGCTGGTGGTCGGCCTGAAGGAATGGAAGTAGCTGGTTGATCAGTGTGTTCAGCCGCTTGGCGATCTCCGTCTGCTTGTGCATCTCCACGTTAAGGCCATAGGACATCTCGTAGTACTAAAAGGGGGGAGATAAGATAGCAAAAGACATGGCATTAGCTAAGGGATCCCTCGATAATTTGCGAATCATGACGAAGACTTACCATAACATAATGGCGCTGCATCTCCGTCTTCTCGTTCGACAGCTTCTCGCACTCCAATTTGATGCTGGAATTCACAGGAAAAGTGATCAACGGGCAAATTAGTTGGGCGACGGAAGCGAACTGAATTTGAGAACTGTGAAGAGCAGCTCATCGCAAGGAAGCGGCGATTGTGGAGCATGGAGCATGGCGCAGGTTAATCCTATCCCTATATGACAAGCAGGCGGCGCATAAACCGGTTTGCGCTCAGCTCGAGACTCCGAGCCCAGCTTTTTGTTTTACTTTTCGCAAAACGCAGACGCAGCATCCACACTCACACAATCGCACACAATCCCATGCGATGGCGGTACAGCGAAGGCTTAAAATGTGATTTCTTTGGGGCATTGTAGAAGGTTCTAATAGCTTTCGTTTAACCTCAACCTGATTAGGGCTTTGGATTCTAGGGAAGAATTGGTCATGGTTTATCTGCCTAATTCGTAATCAAGTTTGGTGAATTACAGATAAATAAGTTATGTTGTTTTCTTAAAAACATTAATCATTTAATCTGGTTTGGTGGAAAATATATATACTTCGGGATTGAGTTCAATCGATTAAACATTAATACTATCTTGTAATATGGAAATAGTAAATAAACAAATTAGATCTCAAATTTAAACATTATTTATAAGTCTACCCATAATTATTTGCTGTGATTCTTGGAGTCACTAAAATAATATGAAGGTATTTATGAGAAATTCCTAAATATGATTTAACTTTGTTAAAAAATTTAATAGGACTACTCCCAGGATATTTAATTTCTGTAAATTTGTTATTAAACATCCTCAAAATGTAAAAACTTTTCTTATAACTGAAATTCAAATTAATATTTCCTGGTATTTTGAAATTCAATTGAATCATGCGTTTCTTATAGATTAGATTTATAGATTTCTTATAACCATCCTCAAAAATTGAAGAACTTCTTATAACTGATATTCAGATGAATATTTCCTGGCATTTTGAAGTACAATTAATCCATACATTTCTAAATAGACTTGATAAAGGGATTCCTTAATTTTATATCCTTTTTCAAGGTATGATTCCCCTAGATCTGGATACTTGCCTGTGGTACTGCGCCTGCAGGAAGTTGAACTCCTCCTTGATGCGCTCCAGTGTGTCGGCGATGGTGAACTTGATTGGACCCTGAGGTGGTGGTCCCTGTATCAGGTGGATACCGCGGATTAGGTGGTCACATGGCGAGGTGGTGGGGGAAGAGAGACAACAGAAACACAATTAGCACGGATTTGGGGGTCAGAGGTTGGTGGGTGGGTGAACTTACCCCGGCGGCGGGGTGGCGCACCGGTGAGGGATACATGTTGTTGTTAGGCTGGTATGTTGCCGGCTAGAAAAGTGGCGATAGCTCCGAGGTGGACACCGATTTGCCGGAGCGGAAGTCCTGCTGCTCCTCCTCCTTCGTTCGCCTTCCGTTCCGCTTATCCCTGCACTCCGCTCGTGGAAAATCCCCGTTGAGACCCAGAGTTTTCTCGCCCACGATTTTATGATTTTTCTTGTGTTTTTCTAGCTTTTCTTAGCTTTTTTCTTGTATATTTTCAACGATGGCAGTTTATCCGCTTTATTATTTTTATTCGTATTTCTCCCCGCTGAGCAGACGGAACCGGCACTTAGTGGAAGTCCATTTCCCGGCTACATAGCATTCTGCATATCCTGCGAATGGGAATTTTACAACAACATCAATCATACAATTTGCTTAGTTATGCTTTTTCCATATATATTTTTGCACCATTTTTTTCGGAAACGTTCGCACGCACGTACATACGTACGTACGCACACAGGCACGCGGAGCCAGCGAGACACACGCACACTGGCGCAGGAAACGGGAGCGAGGGTACGAGTGTGAGTGTTTACCGCCGAAAAATCAAGCGCACAGTTGCATGTGGCCCCCGAAATTGTTACGCAAAATCACTGTTCGATTTTTGTGGGCCTCCACTGGGCTTTGCACCGATTGTTCATTTATGGTGCACTAGTTTAATCCAGGGGAAAATATAGCACTTTTCTTTCGTAAAGGCAGCACACTTTGCACAAACAACATGCGAACATATACAGACAGACTGCAATTAAACAGGGTTGCCATGCTGCTGGCACTTTTTACTTTTCTATGCACTTTTTACGATATTCTTTTCATTTTAATGTTTATAGCATTTAAGGATTCCTTGGTTTAACGGGCACTAACTTTATTCTCTTCAATTTTATTTAAACAATATAGGCAATGTGTTTCTGTTTTATGTGATTTGCGCGATAGGCGGCAACTCTGCTACGGCGATACGGGCACATACATAGAAACCAGCGAGTGGCCAAATCACACACACACACGCACTCGCGAGCAGCGCAAAAGAAAAATTATACTGTGTGTCCTATACAAAAAATAAACAAAAGCAATTAAAAAAAGCGAGATAATGGCAGTACCCGTTTTATGCCCCGGATTAGCACGTTTTATCGGGAGGTTCTCCTATTTATAGCACTTAAATTCCAGCTCTCGGGCCTGGTAATTCAATCATTTTCGCCACCGAAAAGTGGGTAAATTATTTTTTGTAACTTTTCGCCCGTATAAAATTGCCTGTTTTTCTGCCGACCGACCGCGAAGTGTCTGAACATTCGTGTATGTGTTGGGCAGCTTTGGCGGCGGCGCTCTCTCGGAAACACACACACAAACACGCTCGCTCTCTCTCTCCGGCTCTACTACACGCGCACTCGCTGTACAAACGCGGCTTGTAAATGGCGTTCTCGCCTCAAAAATATATATTTTTGCAACAATTTCGGCACGCCGATTTTCACCTCGCCTGCACTCGAAATCCTCGCCGTTGGGGGCAGCTGGCAATTGGGTGGCGTTTGGGGCTTCGGCACTGCCCGTTTCTATTTATAATTTCCTATTTTCCTATTTCCTTTCCGCTACAGGCCGCGTCGGTTTTTTGGTTTAGTTAGGGATGTGAAAAATATATCAACATATCGATATCTGCTTGATAAAAATAAATATTTGTATCGTGATATTTTTGTAGCGATATATCGAATTTCGGTGATTTTTAAAATATATTTTTAATATTTCCAAATAGGTGAGATGTTTTTATATTCTGGATACTCCCTAAACAGTTGAAAATTAAACCAAAAATTCCAACAATATAGGGAACGACTCTGAGCTTAAATAATAAATACGTCCTGGTGATAATAGAATGTTGTAGAGTTGTCCGGTCTTTCTTATAAAATAAGGTGACAGCGCCGGATTTTTATAATTCAACAACCTTGAGGAATTGAACTGCTAAAGTTTCGGACAATTAAATATTAGTGGAACAATAATATAAGCAACAATTCAACAGTTTAGGGAATCCCCTAAATTTTTCATTTCCCAGTTGAGCCAGAGTTGCCACCCTATTTTATAAGAATGCAAACATTTATTTGTTCAAATGTACCGGTGAAACCAGTATGTGCCGACAGTGCTTAAGCAACTAATTTATTTTTAATTTAATTTACAATTTACCTTTTAGTTCCGTCTGTGATATACTTATAATAACATTAATATTAAATAATTTATAATTTATAAAAAAAAAAAATAATTATAGTTATTGCATTTTTTGTCAATCGGTTCTGTGTAAATTTTGCTACTGACCATTTTTATATGGTTAAATTATTAGCTTTTCATATGATAAATAAAAAAGAATTTTAATGTAAATAACAATAGTGCCAAAGACTTCAAAGAATCTAATATATAAAACATATAAAAACGTAATGAGTATAATCTTATATTATTTTGAATACTTTATAGATATATCAAATTACATTTTTAATTTTGAATAAATAATTTTAGTAAGTGTAGTTGGCGCGAAATTTAATTTTATTTTAATTATTCTCGGACCCTTCATCCCAGTTGTGGTGGAGATAATTGATAACTCCTGTTGGGCATTACAGGTAACCATTCCAATTGTCAACTCAAGGCCTGAAATAAGTGCTGAAAGGTAGAATTTCCCCATCCCAAAAACCCAAAGAAGTAAACTGTTTTGAAATTCTTTTAAATTGGTTTATATTTGTTTTAATTGTTTTGCTAATTGTTTATCATTTTGCTAGTTGGTTGCCATCACAGTTGGGCTATCACAGATGCGTTGTTGGTTGGTTCTTCCATATATCACCATTGCCTTTTTCTACCACTTGACCCCTTTTTCTAGTTTCTACCAGGGGCGCCACAGGGGCTGTTGTTCCATGGGCTGTGGCGAGGGGGCGGGGCTGTCGCAGTCGCTGTGATATCCCGAGGAGGCGGGGCTGAGAGGTGCCTTCTCCATCGCAGAGCAGTCCATTGAGAGCTGCTGAGAATCGGTCTGGGCCTCGTGGAACTGCTGCAGGTTCTTGTAGATGCGTCCCAGGTGAGTCATCACCGACTTGCCCAGGTCGACGCTCATGCCAGGTGTGGAGGCCATGACACGTGACACCTCGTTCACGGCATTCATGTAGCCGTTCTTGAAGCTGTCCAGGGGCAGGGAAGGCTGTTCCACCACCTTCTTCGCGGTCTTTTGCTGGCGCATAAAGATCACCGCCGACTCGAGCATCTCGGCCTTGTCCATGCGCAGGATGCCGTCGTCTCCTCGCAGTTCGGCGACAAGTGTTTTCAGGTTGTCCAGACACTTGTTCATGCGGGCACGTCGCTGGCGTTCCAGCAGAGGCTTCTTCACCTTCTGGTAGATCTGGGTCTTGCTGGTGTATTCCATTTTTTGGTTTGGCTTGTTTTACGTATTTTTGGAAAATATTTTAGAAATTTTTTCTTTTTCGGCTTGGTTGTTGCCTGCTCGATGGCGGAATCGTGAGTGATATTCTGCTCCTCAGAGGAGCGCCCTTTTATACCAGCTCCCTGGGCCCTCGAAATCCACCCTCTGATACGCACCTTTTCTTGCCTCTCTTTCGCTCTCACTGCTCAGAGCCTCTCTTGCCGTCTCTCTCGCGGCAGGAACAGCTGCATTTTTCGGAGGACGGAGGACAATCCTTGTGGCTCGTGGCGTGGGAACCGAGCTGAAAGTAAGTTTCTCACACAATTTTTTCTCGTTTGTTTTCCCTTTTGGCCACATGCTTCGCTCCGCTTCGTTTCGTTTCGTTTCGTTTCGTTTCGAGTTTAAGGATCAGGGCACATTTTTGCAGCTGTCGCTGTTTTTGGCCGTTCGCATTGCTTTCTGGGCCGGTGTTATTATCCTTAATGCACACTTCACTGCCTCATCCTGTCGTTTTTTGTTCTTGTTTTTGTTTTTGGGAATGGGAATGGGAAAGTACGTAGCCGGTATGTGGGTAAATAGGATCGCAGGAGACTTTGGTTGTGCGTGGGCTGCTCTTTCATTGTTATCCTGCCGTGCCATCTACTCGCTTATTGTTTCATCAATGCCTGCAGACGATGATGGCATAAGCCCCCTACTCCTGGTCCCAAATCCAAAAGGAGATCCTCTTTCCGTTCCCACACTGCCCCGTCGACGAGTGTTTATTGGACACAATTAGTGGATGTGGCATATTGGCTTCGTGCCGGGTCGATTGGTTGCCCGTTGTTGTTGCTGGCTGTTTTGGGTAGCCTCCGCTGAGATCCCTGTGTTATTGGGTGGTTGGCGGTGGTTGGCAGGGGGACGTGGGTCAAACGGGCGCAGAAAGTGTGCCCCGCGTGCCAAACTCGTGGACGAGGTTGAGTACTCATCGATCAGGGGGAAGTTGGGTGAGTCTTGTGCCGGAATGCCTACCTGTGGCATGTATCTGACTCCCTAATTGGCATTTAATAGGTGGAAGGCTATTTTTCATTAATCACCTGATTAGTACTTTGGGATTTACTTATTAGAAAAACATATGTTAAATGGGTTATGTGGCTTATCTCCTTGGAGTACTTTTAATGATGGTAATCTTTTGGGAGAGGCGTTAAAGGATTTAGTGATACTAGAACTGATAGATGGTATGGGGTATATCCTCAACCATTTGTAACTGCCTTATAATATGTCACTTGATTTCATTGCTACCGAATCTTTAGTTAAGTTAATTTGTTTTTTTAATATACTTTCCCGTCAACACAAATAAGCAATTAATAAATGGTCAAGTAATACTCCATTGTTGATTTCCGATAGGCAAAAGATATGAACAATTCCTGCAGCTCTTTAAGAGTCAAAGGTTAACAAGATGTAAAGTGGGTTGGGATTTATTTACTAGAAGGAATTGTTTACCGTTTGTAGGGATGCCTACCTAAGGGAATCATGTCCCTCCCTTGCAACCCCCTAAAATATTATAATTCTTTCATGATTAATTTTATTGAACAGGGGATAGGTACATGTCTTGGGAGACTTCATAGGTAGTAAAGTCACATTTCATTGATTGTTTTAATAGGCAGGGATGTTCACACTTCTTAGGGAGTCACAAATTAATAGGATGTAAATAGGTTTAGGTTCAACTACCTACCTATGTTATGCATGTACCTCCCTTCCAACCCCCCAATAGATGATCATATTTGATTGATGAACACAGAAGGAAATACTTAAACGCATTTAAAGATCTTACATAGGGGCAAATATAATAGGGATGAGTGGTTTAGAAGTGTGCCGAAATTTCTACCTTTCTTCGACACTCTAATTGCCATTTTATTTGAGGACCAATTTAATTGATTATTATAAACGGTCAACAATAGAATACAATAGAGTGAAAGATGCTATATTTTGATACTTATCGTGTTGATAGTCACATATCTTTCTAATTGGCTTGTAATATGTGGGAATGTTTAAGTTATTCATTTGAATGCCTACTTTAATATTAATAGATGTATTTGTTTGTTTGTAGATAAACCAATTTCTTACTATCAGACAGGTGTCATAGTTAAAAGGATCAATTTATTTAATATCGAGCCAAGTTGAGAGATTGCAAGATGGTAGGGGTTTTATAATAATAAATACATGCTTTATAACTAAGAGCTCATCAGTTTATCATGTTTTCCTTATTATATTGAACTTGTTATTGCAGCATATTATTAATTTAGCTCGTTTAAAATAATGATGGGTTTTGGGATAATGAATATAATTTATAAAAAGTCCATTCCTTTACACATGTAGGTATTAAATTATCTAGTGCATATGATAATTATATTTTATGGGATATAAAAAATGTACGCAGTAAATATTTAGTGTGTTTAACTTTAGGATATTGTGCAAGATATAAAAAAAAATTGTATAATAATGTTCTCTTAATAAAGAGTAATTAAAAAAGAGATATTTTTGAGAAATTCCATTGTCCATTAGCCTAGAGGATGTCATACTTCCTATTGGCTAAGAAAGGCTTCCAAAAGTCCTTCAGGATCAAGTTATCCTATTAGAAAAGAGTGCTGTAAAAGAAGTGTTCCCCAAATAATAAGATGTTTGTACAATTTCGTTTCATATTTGTTTTGTATTTAATTTGTTTTCATTTTGTATCTTTTCTTTTCTTTTTTGTGTTCTTGAGATCTCTTAGTTGGTAAACATTTGTATAAAAGTAGTGTAAAAAACAGACTTCTGCTTGATTGAGTTAAGACAAAAGTTGATTAAAGCGTGCCCTATCACAGACTTAACTTAGAAACCTAAAACTTGGTAACGTAACAAAATAAATGAGGATCATTGTAAAGCATTTTTTCTAAAGCTGGCTGTTCCAATTGCGTTGTTGCCCATCCGGGGGATTTCAGTCCTTTAAAGTGGATATAGTCCTATTTCTAGATTTACCAGGGACGCCACACCTGGCCGGGGCTGCTGATCTGGAGCAGGGATTCGTTGTCGCTGGCATAGCCACTGGAGACGGGGCTGATGGAGGAGCAGGAGGAGCTGGCACTGGAGCAGGAGCTGGAGTTGGATCCGCCGCAAACGATGCTCAGGGGAGTGTTGACCGACTGCGTTTGCTCCATGGGCTGTTCCAGTTGGTTGAGGCGCATGCCCAGGTGGGTCATCAGGGTGGTTCCGAAGGCCACATCCACTCGGGGCAGGGAGGCCAGGGCGCGGGACACTTCGTTGGCTGCCCGAATGTAGCCGGCACGGAAACTCTGCTCGGGATTGGCCTGAACCTGCTTCTTGGATTCCTTCAGCCTGCGAAGATGCTGCACCGTGACCTCCAGAATGTCGGCCTTTTCGAATTTGGCATCGCCCGTCTGGGAAACGCACTCGGCCATCAGATCCTTGAGTTCATCCAAGCACTTGTTGATCCTGGCACGACGCTTCCTCTCCAGCAGAGGCTTCATCACCTTGCGGTACTGATAGGTCTTGGACATCTCGTATTTGGTGGCCATTGTATTTGCTTGTTTATTTGTGAGTATCGGGAACTTGAAGAATGTTTGGTTGAAGAACTCTTTCTTCGATCTTTTTTGAAGGAATGGATATCCTGAGATGTTGACTGCACGACGATTGCGTTGGAAATGTTGCCTTCGTCTCCGGTTACCGCTGCTTTTATAGCTGCACGTGCCGATTTTCAGGAGAGCAAGAGCGTCTCGTGCTCAGCGCACGCTACTTGGAGAAAGAGAGAAATGAGAAAGAGACTGGAGTAGTGAAGCCCCTGGAGAACCACCACCTGCGGAGCAAATTACTCTCACTCAGTCACTGGGACACGATCCTCTCGCCTGCATTTTCGGTGGTGGGTTTTTCTTCACAAACAAGTTTGGTGTACAGCCAGGTTCAGAATAATATGGTCTGTAGAATAAGAACGTCTTAAATTCTTTACTTTGATATCAATAAATGTATTCAAGATTTTTCCAAACTACATAAAAGTTTTAGAAACTACTAATTCCAATGTTTCAACATAAAGTCTAAAGACTTTAAAAAAAAATTGAAAATATTGTCAAAAATAATAAATATTTTACATTTAATGGAATATGTAATTTGGAATTTATTTAATTTAAATTTAGGAATTAACTAAGGTATTAAACTATTTCTCTGTACTTTGTCTAAAATTAAAAATAAATAATAAGTAATTAAAATACCAGGTTCCCTTCCCTAAAAACTCAGAATACCAATTTCACTACTATTATGGTGACCCCAATTGTTCCGCATTAGTGAGTCTCGGCAGGGGATGAAGATGCGATGGTGCAGTGGTGGTGGTGTTGGTGGTGCGACGGTGGTTGCACATGCTGCTTCTCTGTTTTCCTTTCCACTGACATTCGAATCGTGGGAAACACTTTGCCCTCAAGTTTCCCACAAGATTTTTCTCGCTCGTTGGTGTTATAAGTTATAATCGGAGGTAGTCCGTGTGCGAGTCCCGAGCTCTGAGCTCCGATCCCCGAGTTTCGAGCCCTTATGCACATGGCACAGTGGGCCAAACCTATGAAATACATGTGGAAATTCCATGGTTCCCTTGCCTGCTTGAATGACAATTTCAAGGCTTTCCCAACTAGGTGAAAATTAAGGTATACGGATTTTACGCATCCTGTTAGCTACTTGCTAGGGATAGTTTTCGAAATTTGAGATCTGGGGATTTTGGGTTTTCCAGATCGAAGATGTGTGCAATTTTAGGACTTGCTGGTTTGGAACCCTGTTTTCAACTTGCTTAGGTTTATTTCCGAATTTATTTTACAGACCGTGGGAATGTGAGTTTTCGTATTTGGTTTCTGGGGTTTTCCAAATCGAAGATGTGTGCAATTTTAGGACTTTGGTGTAAGGTATTTATTGCAGGTTTTGAACTCTGTACGTTGTGGATTTTTGAGGCTGTCTCTACTTGCTACGGTAATTTTAGGAATCTCTCTTAGAAACTGTGGAAATGTGAGCATTGGAATGTGGTTTTTGGGATTTTCCAAACCGAAGAAGTGAGAAATTTTAGGACTTTTGTTGAAGGTATCCCTGCAGGTTTCAAACTCAGTGTTAATGGACTTTTCGATGTCTGTTTTCTACTTGATACGGTGTAATTCTACTTGCTATGCGTGGGAACCTGAATCTTGGAAGAACATATGGTTCGTAAAGGTTAATACGGTATAATTTGACAGGAACACTATTAAAGGGATTTTCTGTTTACAGATGTGTGAGATATAGTAACTTTTGTGGAAGGTGTTCTAGGCAGGTTAACTCTGAGACTATGCCAAATGCTGGCATTTCCAAAAACAGAATATCATCGAAGGTAAGGAGGTGTGGAAATACTGCCTACATATATTTTCTAGAATTTTGAAAACCATTTAAAAAGTATTATTGTCATTTAGGGATTCATTTTACAATTTTAATTTATAGGACCTAATAAAAATCAACCCTCGAAGATTTTTTACCCAATTCCAAACCCACTTGAACCACTGTAAATCTGACCGAGCTGCTTGTGCGAGTCACGGGTAGTACTGAAAAAACTACCACCTGCCCTTTATTTTATTTAATTTTTTCTTGTCCATCGTGGGCCCTATATCTGCCATCTCGCTCGCTCCCCCTGGCTGTTTGTCAATTATGAATGCTGAATTGTAGCTTCTGTTGAACACTTGGGCCCTCGATTCCTGGGTTGTTGTTCCTCGGCTCGGGGATCGCTAAGTGGCATACACATATACGATATGCGTATGGTATTCCTGCTCACGTCGGGACATCATCATCGTGGGACCCAGAAGATCCCAGATCCCAGACCCAAAGACGGAAAAAAGGGATGGTTTCTTCGATGGATCGACAAGGGGACATGCAAACTAAATGACTGTACGGCAAATTGACACACACTAAAGATTAAATGTATCGCATTCGTTAACTATATAAACAATATACGTGGCCGGTTTGGAGAACTCGGAGAAAAAAAACGATGTAGATGTGGCAGGAAGTGTGTGTGCGCTGCGTGCTGAGAGTGTGCTGAACAACAAGCCGTTACAATTTTTCTGTGGCGACTCCGGACTGTGAGAAAATTTTTCGAGCTGCACATGGCCAGGGGTTTTGTTGTTTTTATTTTTTCCTCTTTTTTTTATTAAATAGGGGCAACCATTTGGGCACGCAACGGGGTTGGCTTATTGTCAATGCATCGCTATAATCGCTGGTGTTGCTGCTGTGCTGTTGATGTTGCTGCTGGCTCGCTGATGTTGCTGCCGTGTAATTGAATATGTGTGCGCATGCTTGGCACGCCAAACGCGCGACAGAAGCGAGCAGCTTCAGAGAAGCAAAAGCTAAAGGGCCCCAACCAACCAGAAGCTTGCTGCGCGCCACGCATGCGCAATAAAATCGAATGAAATGCAAAAAATTACACAAAAAAAAGAGTGGAATTTTTTTTTCAAGCTTGAGAATTGGCGACAGGAAATTATCATTTTGTGCGGAATGACAGGGCGGTGATTATCATTTGCTGCGATTAGCTTCGAAAGCCCGGATATGCGGGCTTTGATTTTCATTTGGTTTCGTAAGATTTTTAATAGACAAATTATAGAATAAATTACTATTTTAAATGAAATAAATTTTTAAAATGTCAATTAGTTGGTCTAGATAATTTATAATGGCTGTTACATATAATATTACTACATTTCATAGACCTGTGGGCATAGAAGAGGTTTTCCATCTACAACAAACATTAATTAAGTTTGTTAAGTCAACAATAGATCTAATTAAAGATTGTACAATTATTTTTTTGAGTTATACTTTATAAGCCGCTTAAAAGATTTTCTCTGTTTAAACAGAATCCAATTGGCTTGATTTTCCCATTTCCCAATCAACCCAATAAACAGACAGCAATAATTTCAATTAATTTTCGCTTTATATTTAAATTTCTTATAATCGAATAACATTTATACTAAACTAACTGGCTTGAGTTTATATCACACATTTATTTTATGTTTATCATCATTATATATCGAGGTTAACCAACTGGAAAGGATGCTGGATCCTTTGAAATAGGACCACTTGGATACTTGTTGCTCCAATCGAGTCCGTTGACAGCTCCATTCATTCATTCATTGAATGATGATATGCTTTGTATTATTCATTCATCTAACTACCGGTTTTTGGTTGGTTGTTGCTATCCGATTGTTGTGGTGATTTCTTGAGATGCTGCTACTGTTGGCATTGCTGCAATTGTTATAGTTTATGTGGCTGCTACTGTTTTTTTGGTTGACAAGTTATTGTAGATTTTGTTGCGGTTGCTTCAGGGTTTTTAGCTTTTTTGAGGTGTCGCATTGCGATAAAAATTGCAGTTTGTTTGTAGCTCTGAATTTTTGGAGATGCTTTTTGAGATGCTGCTGTTGACATTGCAATAATAATTGCTGCTGTTGCTCCTGTTGCAACTTGAGTTGCTGCTGCTGCCGCTTCTGTGTTTACTATAATTGCCGTTGTTGACTTTTGCCAGCAATTGTTATAGCTGATAATTTGGTTCTCAGCAATCATTCCACTTAGATTGCTGCTCCTCCTCCTTGTTGTTGCTGTTGCTACTGCGAGTGCCAATAGAAGCTGCCGGCCGCCGTCTCCAGGCAGATGACCAGGTGCTCCTCCTCCATTCCCCCCTGGGTTTCCCTCAGCATCCTCTCGTTGGCCTGGTTCTGGGCAATCTCCTCCAGGCTGTCGTATCGCTGACTGTCGGCATTTGAGTGGTTTTTGCCAAAACGCTGCAGCATTTTGGCCAATAAGTTCTTCACTTTCGACATGATTTTATGTTTTCTTTTTTTAGGGATTATAGTTCTTTACACTTTGGTTTGCGAATGGCAACTGTTGTGGGCTGATGGCAAGTGCAGTGCTTTTATAGTCGGCAAACCACCACCACCCAAAAGTCCACCCACCCAACTGAATAACAAGTGCCACATGTGCCTGCCACATGTCCAAAATTCCGCGCAGGAGCAGCAGCAATATCATATCATCCCGAGTGGCAGAGTTCCGAAAGTATCAACCCAACCAACGTTCGCCTGCCACGCTTTCAGCGCAAGGAACTCGCAGCAGCAGCAAGCTCAACACGTGCAGGATAATCTCGTTTGGTGCCCCCATCCCTTGTTGAATTTTTTTCCTTCTTTTTTCCGAAACCATCCTCATTTTTTGTTGCTGTGCCGTTTCAATAAAGAATAAATATTGAGAGCGTTGAGCAGTTGTGGTTCCCATGGATAAGGTTCGACAGCAAGGGCCTTCCTTCCCCTATCCTGAGTTTTATATCTCGATATTCTTTTTTTTTCTTTTCTGAGGCTAGGGGAAAAAGTATCCCACGGTTCGAGTGGCAGCTGTTTGCAATTTAGGCCACAGCCCCGCTCATTTCGTTGCCTTGATGGTTGGTGGTGGTTTCTTGTTGTTGCTGTTGCTGTTGCCCCTTTTGACACATATTGCACTTGCTGCTGCTGCCGATGTTGCTGCTGTGTTGTAGTTGCAACTTTGGTTAATTGCTTCGCCCGCCGTTGGGTCACGCGTTTGGCTTTGCTTCGCCTCTGGGTTTCCACTTTCCACCTGATTGATGTTTGCTTTTGGGCCTGGAAAGCTCAGGACGCGTGGCGGTGGACAAGTGCTGCTCCTCCGCTTCTGATTGGGAGCGTGGGTCAGTCACGTGTTTGGAATAATCCTCGCCAGAGCAAGGTGCTTTCATTTGTGGTGGCGTTTTTAATAGAGTTTTAATTCAGGTTATATGGGCTTATAATTTGGAGTGTTTGTTGTCTGTGGGCTGAAAATAGGGAGGTGGGTTGGTTATCGAGGGTTGTTCCTCGGCACGAGCTGCGAATAAAGTGGGTTTCAGGTCGATTGCTTGAGGGGAGTCAATGGTGTTTGAATGTCAAATGGTTTAGCTGATTAAATGAATTGAATTGGTATAGGGAGATAATTTAAAGGGGTTATAATTGCAGTTAAAGAACTTTTTAAGAAAATAAGAATACTAATAGAATATTAAAATTAAATCAAATATGAATAAAATACATATTTTAGTTAATTAATATAAGTAAAGGTAAATAATAGATATGTTAAAAATTATATCATTGGCAAGATTGGCTTTTTTGTGAAAGCTTCAATATTTTGAATTAACTTTAATTACTGCACAATATGGTAATTAAATAGTAAATGATAAATAAATGAGAATAGTGATGACAGAATCTTTTTTAGACCCAAACAAAATTTATAATAAAATTGTACTTTAACAAAAGTAGGAAAATAATTGTCTATTTAAATTGTAGTCCTTTAAAATTTAGAATGAACATTGGAGATATAAGTAATGGTAAATGTATCATTATTATAATTAGATTGGAATATTTCTGAAAAAACCGTGAACAAAATAAAATTAAATTTTAGTAAGTAAAATTACGAAGAAACACAGACCGTCATCGTAATGTCAAAAATTAGTGAAAGCTGTGAAGATGTTCATACCCACAGTCATTACCTCGTTGGCTATTTTTCCCATGATATGTCTAAGTCCAAAACAATCGCATTAACACCAGGAAGTGTCCATTCTTTTGCGAGTCTAACTCTGAGTTATTCTAAGCATCCCACGGACTGTGGACACTGAGCTAATGTCGGCTACAAGCTACAACAATTGTCCACTTATCGTGCGTCTAATTTATGGCTGGGCAAACATTTGCCGGCGACATTTAACTGACAACCAAACTGGTGGTCCGGCATAAATATAAATCCCTCAAAGGATTGGATCATTGAAATCCATCCCAGCGGCTGTCAGTTAGTGGCTACCGGGGATCGGGATTCTCACTCACCTTGGAGACATTAATGATTTGATTGCCCATTGACAAGCTGAATCTTAGTCGTATCCCCCATTCTCCATTCGTTTTCGACTTCAATCAATGACAGACGGCTCGTTAAACTTCTTCTGCGGGTGCGTTCGTTCAATTAGCCCATGTCGTAAAGTACAAATAACTATTGCGTACAAGTTCCGAGGAACTCTGGGTCCGGCCATAATCATTAAGCCCGACTTTGCCGGCTGAATCGACTTGGCCGACTGGTAGCCGACTGGCAATTTAAATTAAACAATCGTCAATGACGGCGACAAGAGTGAAAAACTAAAGTAAAGCAGGCAGTAATCAGTAATGAGATGGTTTGTCAGTCAGTCAGTTCGTCGGATCGTCAGTCTGCCACTCCAACAGTTAGCCAATCCGTCAGTCCATCAGTCAGTCACACGACGATTGCTACTTGGGCCTGATAATAAGCGTCGCGCCGGCGCAATAAATGTGTGCCGACAGATAAATGTGTGCCCTCATCTGGTTTGCTGCTTCTGTGTATTCACTGTACCTGTGCCTGTTTCTCTGTCTGTATGCGTGCCTGTAATCGTAACCATATAAGCGTCTTAAATGGCAGGTGTGCACATCGCGTGGGAAACACACGACGCGTCTCGAGCGGTTCTCACGATATGAAAATCGAGCAAAACAAACCGAAAGACCCAGAAAGACCCCGAAAGACCCCCGTAAGAGCTAAGCAACAACAACAAGAGGTGACTGCCACTTTCTCGGGATCCGAAATTCGAATTGGATCTGGAATAGGGATTGGGGTTGAGGCATTAAGGGTTGTTGTTGCTGTCGTTGTCGGGAGTGCGCAAGGGGATCGACCTAACATTGGGTCAGGATTTATGGTATAAGGGTCCCCAAAAAACCATGACTAGAAAAGGGATTTAAGTGCTTGTTTGTTATATGTTGGATACTAAAATTACTTGCATAAGCAGATACAAAGTACTTAAAATCTAAAAGAATTATGGTTGTGTTTATTTGATGGATTTAATTTGATATTAGAATTGTTACAAAAGCAGACAAAAAGTCCTTAAAATATCAAAGAACTTTTTTTTTGTTTAATGAATTTTTTATGAGGTTTACTGAATGCTTGTTTTCAAAATTGAATTAAATATTTGTTTTCGGTTGAAATATTATTTAGATTTTTGGGAGATTAATTAACAATGATATTAAATAACATTTTCAATGATATCAAAGGAGTAGAAAGCCACTTAAATTAAAGATCAATTTATTTCATTTTTAATATATCGATAATAATTATAATTATAATCAATTTATAATTGAAAATTGAGGACTATTCGAACAGATAAAAACCCGTACTTATTCATTTAACTGCCAATGATCCCCTGAAGGCTCTAAACGATCCTCCTCCTTTCCTCTCGAACTCACCAAAGATCAGTAAGCCACAACAAGACAATTACAATTTTACCGAGTTTGATTTTCATTTGCTGGCTGGCCCAAACCGAATCAGTTTGTCGCAGACAATTGGTATTATCAATTCCGTGTACCACGTTCCCACGTCTTGGCCAGCATTTTACGGTTTAATTGCAGTTACAAAAGCGTCGCCAGGACGAAGGACCCACACTCCTCGATGGCTAGACAATTGAAGGGAATAAAACACACAAAAGGGAGCCAAGGAAACTCTTATTCTTTGCACAGCAACGATTTCGAATTCGGTTTCCTTTCCCACGCACGCACAGCGCAGAGCAATAAGATTTCCAGATCTCTACGGCTGGCAGGCAGGGTTCGCAGGTAGCAGGTCCTCCAGCAAGGACCTTCTCGTGATTCTCATCGAGGGTATAAAAACCTGTGCAGTCGAGGAATCCAGCATCATTCGAGCAGCATCCTGCAAGCAATACACAGCTCCTCTCTCATTTACAAAACTATACTTCCACAAAAATATCGAACAAAATGGCTCCTCAGTCGAACAGCAACAACTCCACCGCTTTCGTCTCGAAAACCCAGCACTATTTGAAGGTGAAGAAGCCTCTGCTGGAGCGCCAGCGACGTGCCCGCATGAACAAGTGCCTGGATACACTGAAAACACTGGTGGCCGAGTTCCAGGGCGACGATGCCATCCTGCGAATGGACAAGGCCGAGATGCTGGAGGCTGCCCTCGTCTTCATGCGCAAACAGGTCGTCAAGCAGCAGGCGCCGGTCTCCCCACTGCCCATGGATAGTTTCAAGAACGGCTACATGAACGCCGTCAGCGAGATTTCCCGCGTGATGGCCTGCACCCCGGCGATGAGCGTGGATGTGGGCAAGACGGTGATGACACACCTGGGCGTCGAGTTCCAGCGCATGCTGCAGGCCGATCAGGTTGTCCAGACCCCAGTGCAATCCGCACGCCCACTCAGCCCCGCCTCCTCGGGCTATCACAGCGATTCCGAGGACTCCCAATCCCAGGCCAGCCCCAAGCCAGCCCAGGAAACCATGTGGCGCCCTTGGTAAATCATCATCAGCGACATCGACATCGAATCCTGTCTTCCAACTGCTAAATCATCATTAGCAAATCATCAGCGACTTCGAATCCTGTCTTCCACTAGCAAATCCTGCTACCAACGAATCATGTCTTCCAATTGAATCGTTAACACTGTGATAACAGCTTTACCTAGATCTTAAGCCCAACTCAAGCTTTAATAGTTTATTAAGATTTACACTATAAGAAAACAACACAACAGCTTTAATAGTTATAAAATAAAAAACATAAAAAACTAAACAAATTGGTCTACTTATTTGGTATTACATAAAATATTATTAATATATCACAGCATTTTTGGAAACAAGGTACCAATGAATTTTATAGTTGGTTTTGGATTTCTTCTGTTTTTAGGAATTTATTTATTTTGTAATTGTTAGCCAAAGAAAAAAGTAAAATCAAATTATGATATGGGTATGATACAAATATAACCATATCATCCTTATTTTTATAACTTCGAATACTTAAATAAAAATAGTTGATGCTTTAAAATGATTAATAAACATTTGTCTACAACTAATTAATATTTAAAAAAAACATTTGGACAATTTGTCTCAGCAAACACATTTCTTTTTTAATTTTTAAGTTACTTTAGGATGTATCCCCATGATATTTGTGTTCTTTTTTCTAGATATGTCCTCGAAGTACAGTTGAACTATCTCCAAAAATCGTTTCAGATAATATAATGTGCCTTTAAGTGGATAATGTACCAGAAATGATAGAATTGTTAGGCATAAAACGAATGGTGTGGGGGAAGTTGAAGAATGTTTTCCCCTTGTTGAATAGATCAATTCATTAGAATAATTCCACAGTTTATGTGTAAGAAACACACATTAGGATAACCCTCCCCCCACCTGATGAACAATCTAAACAAGATCTGTGCGTGACACCCCAGCTGGGTTCGAACCGACCTCCTCGGCGGAGTGTTAAACTCCCCCGGGTCCAAGTAGGAGGTCCTCGAGTTGTAAACCCAGACAAACCCCTGGCCAAGCGACGCCCCCGAGGGGCAGACACCAAAAAAGAAAAAAAAGATACTGAGACCTGTCTACGCCTCGATCAACAGCTTAACACCGCTGTGGTGTTGCACGTGTTGCTGGGTGTTATCGAATCTGCATATTGAATGTCCCTCGAACCCCTGGACAGGGCTCACATATCGTTTTGGTTTTTATGTTCCCTTTGTCAGCCGGGGGAGGTTCCGGGCACCATCGAGTTAAACCGTCAATTACGACCCCTTTTGTGCACTGCACGTGCGTGCTGAGTGATGGGCGGGGATCGAACTAAAACGGGACTCCTTGAGGCTCCGTTGTGATATCCTAAACCAACAATGACAATGGCCATCGACTTTCCTGGAACTCGCCTCCCGCATTAATGGCATTGTATATGCCACATACCAATTTGTAAACTAAAAAATAAAAACCAAATATGCATAAAAGACATGTCGCGCTGTCTCGTGTCAAGTGCGATGTCTCTGTGTAATCCGATGATCCAAAGGACCCCACATGTGTTGCACTGTCTGTGTTATTTTATCATTACAAAACCAAAGAAACCGCCACGTAGGTCCACCATATCGTATTCAGATTTAAATACGGGTAATACCCTCTAGTTAGGTATCTACAAATAAGTATTATCTTTATTTTCTACGGATTTTAACATATCCTTTTTCTTATAAATTTACTTTCTATATTAACAATTAGATTTTTTATTTAAATGATAATTTCCTTTTAGATAAACACTAATTTATTCATATATATAAACGATTTTATTCAAAATCTTGATCTATAAACATAAAAAATAATTATAGAACTTTGTTTAACTTTCTCAATTTTCAAATTTTACTTAAAGTTTTATAACCTCTGGTTTTCTTTTCTGATTTTTTAAAGGATATCAAAAATTCAATATGCTTTTCTATCTTAAAATACGCTATTTACCAAGTCCTTGTTATTGTTATGCTAACTGTTGTGCACATGGTACTGACTAGGGATATATCTCATCCCATCCTTATAGCTCAAGTGGAGATCGTCTTTCGTTCAACGGAATTTTTCGCACGCCTCGTTTGATGTTCACACTGTTGACCACGAAAAATGTAAACGGAAATACCGTAACAGATTCGGGCAGTTAGCACATCCTCTGGTTCCCTGGTCGTCCTGTGGGTGTGGAAGGTCCTGACCGGTACTATCCTGTCCAGTGTAACAGGACCTGCGGAGGAAGGGAAGACCTCAATGATCGGTGGGCTTTTCCCGCTGACATTTGAAGCAACGCACATGTGTGAAATTTTCACGTTTGCAAGTTGCTCACGTTGCCGCATTATAGGTATGGTATGGTATACATATATGGGTTTTTAGGTGGATCGTTAGTCGGATAGATAAAGGTGGGTAGATCGAGGGACGTGACGGGGCCGCAGTTTCGACTGTAACACCCTGCTGCGAGCGAAACGAGGTCGTCACGTGTACAAACACGATCATTTCCCACCCCCCGTTTGAATTTGAACACTTGGCCCGGTGAACAATGGACTGCCAGGGTCAGGTTGATTTTATTTTATTTTATTTTTTCTCTCCTCTCCTATACTCTTTTGTGTGCGTCGGGCTAATCTACAGTTTTGGAACCTTAAATGATCGGGCTGCGATAACAAATCAGTGCACGTGTTCGTCCAAAGATTTCCCTGGAAGATAGAAAAAGTGAAGGAGAAAAAGAAGGCACCACAGTAGTCACCTAAAACCCAGAAAAAACCACTGCAGGGGCAGCCAAGATTTTAAAGACCCCCAGCGGGGCTTTGGTTTCCCATCCCAAATGGTTAACTATTTTTATTTGTTTTGGCCCTGCACACGTGGGCACACAATAAAGTACAGAAAAAACAACGATCGAAAAAAGGAAATCTGGGGGCAATGAGTCAACCAAAAAAAAGTAAAAATAAAGGACCCAAAACACAATTAGATCGACACAATCCGTGCATAATAAGGCCGAAAATAATGCGGTAGCATGAGTCAACCAAAAGAGATACGTGGAACTGGACGAGAATCCAAATCCAAATCCAAGGCTATAAAGGTCAGTTTCCAAGAAGTAATTCAATAATTTGGGACTGTTGATCCAGCAAAGGATATTGAAAAGATTGGAGGCAGCTCTTGTTGCGATAAAACACAGGGGATTTTATAGAAATATTCTACCTCTCTATCAAAGATACTTTGTAGCCTAATAAGGGGAGGGACCTTATAGAAATGGACTTAGCTCTTAATCAGAAAACTTTGTGCAGTTTTTAGTTTGTTTTGTTGACATATTGGGCTCTTCAAATGACTTAATCGAGACTTGAGTAGGAAAAAATATAATAAAGTCTTACAATTTTGATTAGCAAAAAATCAAAGTGGATTTTAAAGGATGGCATAATTTTGTGTTGTATTTGTATCAACTTTTTTAATGGACCATTTTTATACTTTTCAGATTTTATTTTAGATTTTTTGGCAATTGGATTGTAGGTGCGATAATTTTTTATAATTATGGTTCGGTATAAAATTTTGTTATTATAATATATTCTCAAGGACTTTTTTCTTTTTTATTAAACTTAAATAAAATAATAAAAAAGTAGAATAGGTAATGTAATGAAAGGTATTGTTTTATTAACAATAAATCATGATAAAATGAAAGTATTATTTTAGCTCTTATTTTTGTTGGAAATAAATGATCAAAATTGCATCTCACAATAAATCCAATTATCCCATCCTTTCACTTGAACTCATCGATCTGTTACCACACCCACCCAGCCAACAAAGGCAACCATATAATCATCATCACCTCCACACAGCAGTTCAATAGATCCTGAGATCCAGGACGAACTGTTAACGCCAGCCTACAACTTCTCACCGAGGATCCCTGCTTAATTTGTCCCAACTCACACCGGGTTCCAAATATTTATGGTTAAGTCAAGGGACAATCAGCCATTAAGTACGCCAGAGAGATATCCAAAAGGGAGCCGAGAAAGAAATCCTGGGAAACGTTGGCTTCAGCGCCTCACGCGCCATCAAAGATCCACAAAAAAAAACAAAAAACGAGAAGGAACCGCACAAAAAAAGGACAGGCGCTCGCTGTGCGTGTGCTCCTCCAGCGACGTCCTCGTGATCCTCCTTTTTTTACCCAAACCATCCTTAAGAATCGGTCCCCTGCTAATTGTGTGCCATCAGCAACAGAAATTAAAAGCAACTCCTTCGACGTCGACGATCCTTGTCCTCCATCCCCATTCCCATCTCTTTTTTTTTAGGCAACGCCTCGCCTCCACATACAATTTGATAAATTTCAAATTACAGCGCATTTAGGATCCCTCATCTGGAATGCCCCCTACTCTTTTTAGATTCTCTGGATTGTTTGCCTATTGAGCTATGCAGAGATCTTTTTTGGTTTTCGGGCACTTAATTGTTCGCCTCCGTTCGAGCGTTGAAAATTGAAAATATTCTCCCACGTTCTCGAGCTGCACACGTGTTCGAGAAATGGAAAAGGGATTTCCCCCGCCCCCGGCTCCCCATCATCTCCCCGTCCCGCTCGCACTCCCATAAGATAATAAGATAAGTGCACATAAAAACCAAAAGTGATCGGCAGAAAATGGGAAAAAAATAAAAACGAGACTCCTTTTCAAAAAGGATCCGATCCTTTCGAAG
The DNA here is from genome assembly GCF_030179915.1 of Drosophila takahashii. NCBI lineage: Eukaryota > Metazoa > Arthropoda > Insecta > Diptera > Drosophilidae > Drosophila > Drosophila takahashii. The sequence goes on along the minus strand of NC_091681.1, from coordinate 39,174,170 downwards.
CGAAACTGTGGGAACTGGTAGAAAGTCTCGTTTCTCACGATCCTGCAGCAGGATAAAATTCCCCATACCTGCAGCAGGTGCGAGTGAAACAGCACCACATGCCGTCACACTCCAACGCAGGCAGGTTAATGCCGATGCAGTCCCTTTTCGAAAAAACACACCTGCCGTTTTTGTTGTTGCCTTGCCTGTATATTCTCTGTCTATAGGATTTTTCGGGACACGTATCCTTGTAGTTTCCCACACTCGGTGTTTTGTGACCTGCTCGGGGTTTGGGTTTCTCCAGCGGTCCTTCGGGTATAAAAGGCCGAGGATCCGAGGATCAGACATCATTCGAGCTCAACGCTTCGTACAGCAAACATCTCTCTACTACAACATCATGTGCCAGAACAAGAGCAACACCAACTCCAACACCATGACCATCAAGTCGAACAAGAAGCTGTCCTACAGCGTCAAGAAACTCCTCCAGAAGATCTTCAAGCAGCGCGTCGAGGAGGAGGAGCAGAACCTCAAGAACACCCTCAAGGCCAACTCCCTGGAGTCTCTGGAATCCATGGAGAACAGCCGCAACGCCGATCTGGAATCCGCTTCAATCTGCGCCTCCGTCGAGTCCTGCGAAAACGAGGCCAACGAGCGCTTGTCCCAGTCCTGCGACATGGAGGACTACGATCTCGAGCAACTGCCCACCGTTCCCGTTCACTTCGTCCGCACCGCCCACGGCACCTTCTTCTGGACCGCCGTCTCCGATCTGCCAGCCGATAACGACCTCATCGAGCCCCTCTACTGCAGCACCGCCAACGAGATCGCCATCCCCCAGGATCGTTGGGTTCAGGCCTAAGAAATCATCTGAATCATCATCCTGCATCATCCAGCAACCATGTCTTCCATTGGATCTCCAGCTTTAATCAACGTCTTCCGTTAATTTTTGACCACATTCCACAAAAATTAACATGCAAGCCGATCAACTCAGCTTTACAAAAATTGTGATACATTTTACTTAACATTTACAAAAAAAACAAATCAAAATATATATACAATTTAAAAGAAACTTCTGTGGCTTTTCATTCAATCATTTTTAAACATTTTATATGGTAACGGGGTTGCCTAAAATCGGTTATCTTTACCAAACATTCTATTACATTTATTCCCAAAAAAAATTGAATAGGAATTTGTTCTTTTGTTCCAACGATTTTCCGTTTACAAATCAACACAGAAAATAAATAGGCAGCGAAGTCCTTTGTTAATTGGCATGACTCATTTGAAAAACGAGCGGACCCTAATCCGATTCGATCCTGAACCTTTTTTGGTCTTATTGTTGATCAATTTACCTGCCGGCAGGTAGTGAAGATAGGATAGTCGGGGGTTGGTTTGCTTGGCCTGTTGATTTTTGGCTGCAGTTCCAACCAGTTTTCGGTTCGGGCAGGTAGAGGATCTGTTGATTGCCCGATCAGATCGGTTGAAGAAAACACAGGGTCCAATTAGATGATCTGCTTATGTGAAATGTGAATGAATCAGAGTCGAAGACGGAAATGTGTTGCATACATTGAGGGTGATGCATCTTCATGCCAATTAAAGGTAATTTATTGGGGCAGTAAACAAAATGGGTGACTTTGGGTCCATAAATAAAAGTGTTCTCTTAAACAATGCGTAATTTTTAAGTATGCTTGAATAATACTTTAGTTGTTTTTAAATTACAACGAATATTTTGCACAGAAAATTGAGTTGACCCGATTTTTTTTTTAATTATCTTGAAAAGTTATTTTGGAAAAAATACTAAGGTTAAAACCTTAAAATCGTATGGGAAATCAGAGTTTTAACGCTACTTTAAATTTAAGAGGCGGACGAGATAGATTTCTTCTAGATCATTTATTGATTGCTGAATACGAGAATTGTTTTAATTTCCAAAAATTTATTAAAAGAACAAATTATAAAAACACATTTTTAAAAAGTATTTTATAAATCAAAATACAAAGCCAAATCTTTTTCAGATTTTTACAATTCACTATTGTACATTTGTATAGTTTTTTGTACCAAATTATTTCGTAAACACTGTTCTGAAAATCTGAAGTACAAAGAAAATCCCCATTCCCAACCAATACAAAAAATAATTGTATACTTTTGCAATTTTATTTTTTTGTTTTATTTTATTTGGGTAGTCTATTTTTTGATTTCTCGTTCTCAACTTAACATAAATTAACATTTATAAATTATTTAAAGCTTAAGTTAGGCATCTAAACAATGAAGAGAGCGCAACGAACTAATGAACTTAGGAAGCGTCTTGCAGTAGGAAAATAGCGCACTCGAATATATATCTTTACTCACTGATTGATTGATCATCGTACTTTAGTGATATCACAGTTTGAAATAAAACAAACAATTTACAAATTACCATTATCGGAACTAAGACTAAAAGTATTTCAAAACCATTTAGAAATCGATTAGGGAAAATCGACCTCAATTAACTCAGGTTGTTATGATTTACTTTGGAAGACAACGGATCTTGTTGCAGTTTTTTTTTTTTTGGGTTTGCGATTATAATGTTAAGGATAAGGTCTAGATTTGGGCAGGCGTAGACCCAATTACCAGGGCCTCCAGACGGGCTCCGAGGCGCCGGACTCCTGCGAACTCACTGACGCCGTCTCGGATAACGCGTTGCCATCGACCGAAGTGACATCGATCAGTTCGTCCTTGCTGGTCAGGAAGGAGCTGTAACTAATGGCGGCAGCGGCGGCCGCCGGTCCATAACCTCCTAGTAATGGGAATCCCAAATGTCCTGATGCTGGCGGTACTTGTTGCTGCTGCTGCTGCTGGAGCAACTGCGTCTGTAGCTCAATTAGTCGCGTCGATAGGAACTTCATTATCTTGCGACCAATCTCATCGGTTTGCTGCGTCTGCAGCAGGACCTGTGTAATCTGATCGGCTGCGTGGACGTAGCCGGAGCGAAAGGACTCCACGTGGGCGGTGCTGGTGGAGGTGGGTGGGCTGTTGCCGGCGATCACCCCCTGCAGGGAGAGACCTCCGCGCTGCTTCAGCTTCCTCATATGATCCACGGTGAGCTCCAGGATATCGGCCTTCTCCAGCCTGGTCACATGCTCGCCCTCCTGCTGCAGGCACTCCACCATCAGATCCTTGAGATCATCCAGACACTTGTTGATCCTGGCCCGTCGCTTGCGTTCCAGTAGGGGCTTCATCACCTTGCGGTACTGATAGGTTTTGGACATCTCCATGACCATGGTTGGGTGTTCTTTATGCGTGTGTGTTTTTAAGGATTGTTCTGTTTTATATTTAGACTTTCAACTGCACATTATCACTGGGGATTTTGGTTGGTTTTAGTTCTTTGATTTTTACGAGAGTTGCGCGTGCGTTGCGCTTTCCACCGTCAGCGGTGCGTTCGACTGGCGGCACTTTTACGAAATGAGTGCCAAACTAGTTCCCAGCCCTACTTTTATATGACACGACGGGCTCTCCCGGAGACCGGGGATCGTGCTCTCCCAGCCACAAAGCTCCCGCATGATCACTCACACACATGCTCCCTGGGCTCTCGGGCCCAAGATCGAGTTCCACTTCGGCTCTTTTCGGTCGCGGATCGGTAGCTCGGTAGTTCGGCGCTCGGCAGCGGCACAAAGAGAGGCTACTGTAGACCATCGATGGGGGTTGGACCGTCACCGTCTGCAGGGGCACAGTGGTCCACAGGTTCGGAATTATACTTGTTGATTGGGGTCCAAACATATTATTCTGTTACCAAATAAAACTAAAATTAAAAACAATACCATTAAAAAAAAAGTTATTAAAGAATTGCAATCGAGTATTAACAATACAAATAGGTTTTTAAGAAATTGTAGGGGTTGTAATAACAGAATCAGTTGTTGATCCTCATCTAAGTGTGGTAAGATAGTTTTCTGCGACCAAATATATTCGATTATATAGAATTTTCTAATTTTAAAGTCTAATTATCCATTGAAGTGTAAGCGTTCATACTATCTAACCATTATTAGTTAATCTGATTGATTAATGTAATTGATAAGCTTAATGAATTTCTTTCTAAAATTAATCCACTTTTTGGTCACAGTAAGATAGCTTTATTAATTGATCAACTGAGGATTATTTTATATATTTTTCTCTTATCTAAAATTGATTTGGAACTTTTGAGTGATCTTCAAAAAGTATGCTACAGTAATTACAAATTGAAAAGGATATTTGCCCTGATTCGGTAACATTTATGATTAAACTTTTTTGGATTTGAGGCATAGGCATTCGACGATAAAAATGCTTGGAATAATGATTAAATAATATCATAACTGTTTTAGAATATGTATTCAACACGAAGAACTTTTTCAGAATGTCTACACCCAGAAAAAAAAATGACCTAAAATGTCTAAAAATGGCCTAGAATTTAGGTAAAATTGGCCTAAAACTGGAGCTAAGTCCTTGAATGGCCTAAAATTTAGGGTTGTATGACCTAAAATGTTAGGCCATTAATGGCCTAAAATGGGGTAATTTTTGGCCTAGATTTTAGGTAATTGGCTGCCTTAAAAAAAATTTTAGGCTTTATTTGGCCTAAAAATTTGTACTGAAAAATGTTTCATATTATAAAGTAAATACAGAGAAATTTATAGCTAACTCGAGGTCAATGTCGGCTTAGTATTCAAGAAGTCGTCATTATGCCAACACACAAAAAGGAGCGAGGAGGCTTCACTGTTCAGCAGTGAAATCGCTGTTTTTATTCAACGATCGAAGTGGGTTACCATGCAAGCCGCGCTATAACTGGTTGGGAATTATAGCGTCGCTAGAACGGTATCAGAGTTCCGTGCAAATTTATTTAGGTAAAATGCATTCATTTTAAGGCCCTCGATGACCTAAAATATTAGGCTATACGGGACCTAAATAGTAGGGCAAATATACCAAAAATTTAAATTTTTAGGCTGTGCATGACCTAAAAAGGAACTTTTAGTCCATTTAAAATGTTTTAGGCTATGCATGACCTAAAATGTTGTCCATCATTTTTCTGGGTGTAAGAACTCCAATAAGTCGAAGTCCGCTGCTCTGTGCCGCTCACACCAACAAAACGAGAATGAGACACGAGGGAGCCTACTACTACGACTACCGACTGTATATATTCCTATGTGGTGGTAATTGTGGGTCCCATGGCTATACAAATGTATATGTGCGGTGTGCCTACTTTACGAGACCGTGGGAAACAGATTTGTCGTGTGTTTCCCACACGTTGGACGGATGGCTGGATTGTGATGCGATCCGATGGATTGCTGAAATGTTGTTGCTGTTGTTTCTCTTGCTGCTGGTTGATTTCAAGCGGGTTGACTGTCAGCCGCCTATGGGGGGCAGTGGGCGAACTGGCAAGGGGGAAACAGGGGGAGGGGGCTCTTAGGAGGGGGCTTCGAGGGGGAGGGGCTGCCTTAACTCGCGCAATTATGTCGCATGCTTGGCTGATGATGATGACTGCGACAACTGCACGGTGGAAAATTTTTGTTACATTTTTGGGTGTTCCTTACTGTTTTTAAAGCTTTCCAAATTACATTTTGAATGTTAATCAATTTTTAATCAACCAAACTACTGGTTAAAAATTATTTTTTAATTTTTGAATAAGTATAAAGTCAACTAATAATATTATTTTTATTTTAGCAGAAAACTAACAACTATTTTTTGTAATCACAGCACAAAAAGTAAATGACGCCACCCAAGAGACTTTAAAAACAAAATATTTCATGTGGTATGAATTTTATAGATTTCGAAATTAGTAAAAGAGTTCAATATTAAACAGTTAAAATTTACTTAATAATTTTTAAAGTTTTCAGATTTAAATTTCAATTCAATTTTTTTATAAATTATTTATATACCTTAAATTAATTTTTGTATTATTTTTAGGAAAACATTGATTTTGTTTTAATTGTTTAAAAAGTGCAACGTAACCCAACTGATCTTTCCCATAATTTCTCCCAGTGTACAACCACTATGATGGCTTTGGCTTTGGGTTGACTTTTCGTTGAAGCGTATCGATTAAGTGTAACAGTTTCGCTATCTCGGCGCATTGGGGGTTCCAAAAAAAAAAGAGGAAAAGCTGTTTTTGCATAGTCCGATATTTGCCAACCCTTCGGCATTTGTCGCCTTTCGTCATAAACTTTAACATCCGGTTGTCGTTCTAAGATTCATTTTTCGTCCGTCCTCCACATCTATATATTATTTTTTTAATTCGCTGATCTCAGGGCTACTGGTCAGCGCACAGAGTGTATAAAATGTTGCCCCGGCCTTTTTTATGCCCCTTTTATTCGCAGCTGGCTTTATCACCATGGCGGCAATATGACACTTGTGGTTGGACGCCTCGGAGTTATTTTTTTCCCTTCGTATTTTGTATTTTTTGTGGCCAAGCTTTTTGCCTGGCTAAGCATTTCCCATGATGCTGCAGAATCGCTCTGTTTGTTTGTCTTCTGGCCATGACTTCCGTTAGCCGTTTGGCTTGACTTGGCTTGGCTTTCTGCTGACTGAAGCTGGAGCCATAACAATTAAGCCTCTCAAGGCATTTCGATGGTTCGCCTTTCAAGATGCCTCGGCTCCACTCAACTTTCAACTTGGCCGGCACACGTGGCGTATGAGTAATGCGAATATGCAAAATAATCACGCAGACAGAAAGACCGCAAAGCCATTTTCGACTAACCTCAATGCACACTAATTGCTTGTCATACATGACCGACCGACCCGTCCGTGTGTCCGCCGATGTGTCTGAATGTATATAGTATATAGTTTTGCACAAAACTTGTTGCCATCGCCGGTCGGTCGTGTGAACCAAAAGCTTAAAAGCCAAATAGTTGCTGATGGGTAAAGACAGTGTTGAGGGGTCACTGAGCAGCGAATTGCTGATGCTCTCGAATTAAATTAATTAATATTTAAATAAAAAGATAATAATTTAGAAGCTAGTCCTTCAGAAATGTAAATTCACTAAACCTATATAATAATAATCTTTTTTTAATAATTTTTTATACCCACCGTCACAAGTTATTTATTTTAATAAAAAATAAAAATAGTTTTGTATGATTTAAATATTTGAAAATTATTTCTTAATGCATAATTTTAAATTATATTAATTCTAAAATTATAAACAGCCTACAAATAATTGGTAAGTAATTATTTTTTTAGTTAATCATCTTTTAGATTTTATCATGAAGCATATATCCGGTAACTCAAGGACCCCTTCTATATGAAAGTGTACAGATCGCCTAACGACTCCCATACTTCGTCTCCGAAAGGCACAAGCCCAGGCACAAGTCGGCCTCTGTTGGAGCTGAGCTGCAATCGCAATCGCAGTCGGAGTTGGCTTCGAAGTTGGAGTTTCAGCCGGTGTCCGTGTTGCCAAGTCAGTCGCTTTCAATTTGGCAAACGTGCAGTTCAAAGCCTAGACGCTGATTGGGGGCAAAAGTGAGGGGGTTTTGGCGGAGGATGAGGAGGTGGCAGTGGTGTTTCAGCCAAGATTAATAGCGGCCAAAGGCAAGAGAGTCAAGTCGAGTCGAGAGATCTTTGGTGCGCAAGCGTGCGGTGCACACGCGATTGGCACGAGTTTCGGCAACAAAAAAATAGGTAGGTATAAAAACCCGATTCGTAGCTGAGAGCTGGCCTAACTAGTTATGGCAGCTAACTCCGATTGTTCGGCAGTGTGGGAACCTGCGATGCGGCAAGGACTTGCTGCCTGAATGAGGTCACGGCCTCATTAGATCCCCCATGCCCATATAGCCATACCCCTACTTATATATCCCATATACCCATCCCATCCCGTTTCTCGGTTCCCAGTTACCAGAGCGTGTGAACCACAACATGTCATAATCCCCTCGTTGCGACTAGTGCCTGTTTCCCTTTTTAAAATGAACTTATCAGCGCCGGTCGCTGCGAGCCTTGATTATAAATGACAACAAACAGGCCAACAAGTAGCAATAACAGCTGCTCAGCTGAGTCCCGAAAACCGAAACAAAAATCACATCGAAAGGAAACAGAAATAACAGCGTCGTCAGCAGCAACAAAAGCAAAAAAAAAAAAATCCCAACAATAATAGTGCCCCGAAAAAAGCCGAAAAAACCAAGTGAAATTCTTATAAGCCCTTTCCCACACTCGAAGACGCCTGCGCCTTTTGCCTTATTTCGATTGCCAGTCGAGTTCAGTTTCCCCAGGACGGAAATGCCCAGCGTCTTAGTCCCACGCTCAGAGAAGGAGAATAACACGAACAGGTGCTATTCGGGCCCCTTCGACTACGGCTCTGTGGCGAGCCCTAACCGAACCCCCCTCCTCCTCCTCCACCATCGTTCATATCCCGAACCCCGAACAACGAACCCTGAAGCCTGAAGACCGGACAACAACCATGTACTACTGGGCTCCGGGCTCTGGGTACCGTGTGAATGTGAAAACAAAGTCAGTCGTGCATAAATGACGAACAGGCGATGCGCACAGTGGTCCTGGATTACTGTCTAAGGGGAAAAACAGTTTATAATTTAATATCAAATCTAAAATTATATTCTTATCAACAGGAAATACCTTAAGAGTAAGAAATATAATTTTTGTACAATTTACGAATTTTTTAGATTCTCCATATATTATTAGGCTTTGGAAAAACAAACTTTTTCTTTTGTACACAAATTTAGAAAATAATTCAAATTGTTTACACAATACAAAGTGTTATATTACTTTATAACTTTATGTAACTTTATTTTATAAACGATTTTAAGAATTTTTAAAATACTTTAATAAATTTTTTTTTGGTTTTAAAATATTAAAAATATATATGTAGTATAAAATAATTTTTCTCCGTCTTGTTGGTAAACTACCATTTGTTATAGATACCTAAAAATTCTTTAGAATTAGAATGTAATATAATTTCAATTTGATAACAATTTACTAACCCAGTAAGCCCACTGTGCGGCAGCGTCGTCTTCATCTACCTGCAGCCAAAACTCATCAAGCGGCCCTTGTCGATTGTACGTGCATGGGAAAAGTACACACACAGAAGACTGGAGCTTGTGGATTCCTGTTGGAATTTATTTGGGAAATACGCGCACATAAAAAGGCCTTTACTTCGGTGTGCACCCCTCCTCCTCCTCCTCCTCATCCACTGGGTTCACCTCTCACCCTGGGTTTTCTGCTGTGTGTGAGAGTGCACTCAAATTTCGTACGGTGCTTGGGCCATAGCACCGCTCGTGAGATCAGCCGGCGTACGATTTCACTCTTGACTGGCCATCGGCAGCGCAGCAAGTTGGCCTCATATATAAATATGAGCGACGCCGGCGCAGCAGCATCAGTAAACGACCAACTCTCGCGAGGTGCGCACACGCAGCAGCGAGTCTGAAAAGAATATAATTTAAAAAAAAACATAAGAAAAAGCTCCGCAAACAACATGTATCTGGATACGAAAAACATGACATCGGTTAACACAGCCGCCTTGACAGCGCCAGCAACCGGAAATCAAAAGGCCACACGGCGCATGCGCAACGTTTGGCTACCCCTGCGTCGCCTGCTGAAAGTGGGCGGCAAAGGCAAAGGTCGCCACCCCACCCAGCTGACCTTGGCCCATCCCAACAACGTGGATCTCAACAACACACAGCAGCAGTTGGTCATCGAGGAAGAGGCTAAGACTTCGCCAGAGGAGACTACACACAAGTATGGCTTGGAACTGAGGGAAGTTCCGAGGGAGGAGACCGAGGAGGAGTTGCAGTCCCCCACCCAACCGCCCAACACGCCCACCTTGATTAGCAGCGTTTATGTGGACAAGGTCAGCGCCCAGAGCTGCGGCAACTGTCAGCATGGAAGGAATTGCCAGCACAGACATCACATCAGTAGCAGCAACCTCAACAGCAGCAGCAACATCAACAGCAGCAACATCTCCGCCAGCAACTCAACGAATGCAACACAGTTGCCCAGCAATCTCTGGGATCTGCAGTTGCCCCTCCAGTACATCAGCACCGACAATGGCACCTTCTTTTGGGCCAACACCCAGGATCGGGTGGACGATGATCTCCTGCACGCCTTGCTCTGCCAGAGCTTCAGTCAGCTGCCCGGAACCCTCTGTTAGTAGTTAGTAAACCGCCCACAAATACACCTCATCCCATCACTAAACAGATCTCAACCTCAACCGGGGGTCATACCCCTAATTATTGTAATTTTCACTTATTTATTCCCCTTGCGCAATATTTACGTTGTTAATGTGATACTAATTTGCATATAAAATAAAATATAAACACTCTATTTGTACCATACAAATGGAAAGAAGAAGAAAAGGAAATGTTTTATTATTATTGGATTGGGGTTGTGTGTGGGAAAGAGAACCTGATAAGGAATACCATTATGTTTTAGGGTTCCAATTTTATGGGATATTTTAATGCTTTCCGCTGTTGATTCAATTTACAACTTCAACCTTTTAGCTAATGGATAACGATACTAGAAAACAGCATTCTACTTAAAGGGTTTTAAGTATTTTGATAAAGAAGACAAGTGTGTTTATCTACGAGTTACTTATAGGTATGCAGAGAGAGCATGATTAAGGAATAAGATTATTCTGGTTCATCATCTTCATCAACAAACCATTGATCAAGACACCTTTTCTTTATTATCATCATTGGGGATCTGAAAGAAGAATCCGATCTTTTAGAGTACTGGCATAACGGAAGAACGAAGATCAGAGCAAAGGATAACGGAAGCAATGTTATGAGTGGAACCTAATGAGGCCTGACAGATGAGCGCTCTGCAAGAAGACGGGTTGGTAGTAGACTGATAAAAGGAAGATGAAACGAAAGGGGAGATGTGCAAACTGGTATCATCTTGCAGTGAATGTCACATCGATGCTACCAGACCATACATAAAAGAATATAGGGTGATTGCAAAAGGTTAACCTGAACACTTGTATCCTGTGTTAATGCCCTCCGTTAATCGCTCAAGTCAATGGGTTGTGAATGAAGATGGGCTTATTAAGTTTAGACCTCAGTTGCTTGAGAAAAAAAGGAGCCCCAACGGATATTGAAGAAGACTTTATAAAACCCATTTTGGGATATAGAAAAAACAACGGTTATCAGCAGAACTGATTATAAGACTAGAGTAGGTTGCTGATAAGGCTTGTGGTTAAATGTTATTAACCCCAGTTGGAGAAGTAAGATCCAAACACAAACATTTAGAAACTGGAAACACTTGTGGTTAAAGAGCTTGATAAATTTGAAGATAAAATACAATAATTATATTAAGTAGGCCTAATAAAAATAAAAAATATAAATAAACTATAAATCCCCATCACCTTCCGAAAAATGTATATTTTAATCCATTTTCGCAATTTTTATATAGGGTTGCATCATAATTTTTGCGAAAAATGGCCAAAAATAAAAACTTGTAAGTTTGAATGCCAATTGATTCGATACTAAATTACAAACTTATCTAGGAATGATTAGGATTTTGCACCAAAACACCCGATTAAAATATTCTCTAAGAGTAAGGGGTATAAAGATTCTATTTAATATATAAAATAACTGTCATATAACATCTATTACCAATATAAAAAAAAATTGCCTGTCCCTTTAGCTAAGTAACTGCAATGCTAACCATGTCAAATCAAGCCAACTGCTCGTGCCCAAAAAGGCATTTCACTTTCCTTACCCACCCACTGTGAACACCCCAATTAACAACTCGTTTACTCGTGTCTCATAAATTCGTAGGATTATATTTTGTTGTTCAAAACAAAAGGATGGCTGGCTATTTCGGACAAAAGAGTGGCCCAGTGTATTGTTCCGACTTTACGATCCCGGTTGCGTCTAGCATTTCTCTTCGCGCAAAAGGCGGAAGGTCTCAGCGGGTTGGGCGCCGGAAACCTGCAGGGCGCAATTGAAGGTCTCCAGCAGGCAGGAGTTGGCCAACTCGGCACGATACTTGCCATTGGTGATGCACACCGGCTGGTAGATCATCGAGCAGGGCTTGAAGCACTCCTGCACCTCCAGCTTGAAGTTGCCCAGCTTCTCGTGCAGATTCTCAACGAACTCGGAGCTGCACCAGGCGGCATCGGTGGCGGCATATGCTATTGGAAATATTTTTATTATATAGATTGGAAACCAAGCTAATTTCGGTTTTTTTTACTCACTCTGCAGGCTGTTCCTTTCGCGGCGACAATTGTCAGACAAAAGATTGCAGGCACTGGCGAATTCCTTGAAGTTCAGACCATCAGTTGCGCAAACTGGCTTGTAGATGGCGGCACAAAACTGGGGACAGGCGGTATCATTGGTGGATACTGTATTTCCGTATACGGATGCCACCAAAGCCAGGCAGCAAATTGTCAAAGTTTGGCTCATCATTTTGAGGTTGTTCTATTTAAGTTTCTTCTTGGGTTTTTACCAACAAACGCGTTCTCTCTGTAGTAGCTATCGATTTCAATTGCCGTGACTGTCTGCAGTTTCATTGATTTTTATATATTTTTATGACTCTCTATAGCTACTAGTAGATAGTTTATCAGTTATACAGTGCTGATAAGGACGGGCCTCTTATCAGCGAGCTAAACAAAAACTCGTTTATGCAGTCTACAGAGTTCTACAAAGTACCGGCACTGTTTGGGTGACTAACTATGTTAATACTCTGGCAGAGGGTGTACTTATTTTCACCAGAAGTTTACAACTCGGTAAACAATTTTATTATATTATACTATTTACAATTTACAACTTGGTATGTTTGAAATGATCTAAAGTATATTTTATTCACCATTATTGATACATGAACGCGGGTCTTTAAAGAATTTCAGGAAATTATTTTGGAAGAGAATAATGTTTTTTAAAATTTATTAAGATTTATATAAATGAAGTTCAACTTTTTCTTATATTTCTTCCAAGCCCACGTACATTTCTTATTTGGTAAGATTTCTTTTAAACGACATACCTTCCTTTAATCAATAAAATGCAATACCGGGAAGAAAATAATAAATATCTCAAAATAGGTGTGTTTATAACTCCCGATAATTTTGCAAGCCGTAAGAAGGGCTTGTTCTTTTAAAATTGAGGTATAAAACGGGTGATCACTTCGATGGATACTCCCAGTAGTGAAGTTTTCACCCTTCCAGTGACATTTCCTCAGTGATCTCCGTAGCATATCCTTAAATGGCCAACAAGAAGGATCTCCTCCTGCTTTTCCATCATCCCACGGAGCCCGTGTTCATGGACAAGGGTGGCGATGGCACCTTGTTCGAAGTACCCGATTCCTTTGTGACCGAACGCTTCAAGAAGATGGAGCAGCAGCACTCAGGAGTAGGTGGAAATGGGAGGCGTATATGTATCAAGGAGATGTCCATGCCCGATATGGGTTACTGCCTGTCCTTGGGTCATTCGGAGCAGTTCTCGCTATTCCTCAAGAGCCACCGCCAAATGGCCGGACATCTCATCGAGATCTTTACCAAACTGCCCACCGTGGATGAACTGCAGAGTGTGGCGGTGTTTGCCAGGGATCGGGTTAATCCGGTGATGTTTAACTACGCCCTGTCGGTGGCCTTGCTTCATCGTCCGGATACCCGGGGTCTGGAACTGCCCACCCTTTCGCAGACCTTTCCGGATCGCTTCATTGACTCGCAGGTTTTTCGCTCAGTACGCGAGCAATCCGTGGTTTTCGGTGATTCCAAGAACCGTGATCCCATCGTTATTCCCGTCAACTACACCGCCTCTGATCTCGAGCAGGAGCACCGTCTTTGGTACTTTCGCGAGGATCTCGGGATCAATCTGCACCACTGGCACTGGCACCTGGTCTATCCCAACGAAGTCTCCGAGGGAGCTGACCCACGGATCGTGGACAAGGATCGTCGTGGCGAGTTGTTCTACTATATGCATCAGCAGATAATCGCCCGCTATAATGCCGAGCGGTTGAGCAATCATTTGGCCCGTGTGCAGCCCATTATAGATTTGGAGGATCCCATAGCCGAGGGCTACTTTCCCAAGATGGACTCCTCGGTGGCCAGTCGTGCCTATCCACCGCGATTCGATGACACTCAGCTGAAGGATGTCGATCGTCCTGGTAATCAGATTAAAGTGGCCATCGACGATGTGAAACGTTGGCGGGAGCGAATCTATGAAGCCATCCACCAGGGCTACGTTTTGGATGTGAGTTTTGGTAACTCTTCTTTTTAATAGGAAAAAAATAATACCCTTAAATGCTCTTTCAGATGAACCACAAAGAAATTGAGCTGGATGAAGTTAAGGGCATC